>NC_081568.1:67332921-67678078 GCF_022355385.1 Mustela nigripes | reverse complement strand
AAAGAAGACATCCAGATGGCCAACAGACACATGAAAAAGTGCTCCATACACTCGGCATCAGGGAAATACAAATCAAAACCACAATGAGATATCACCTCACACCAGTCAGAATGGCTAAATCAACAAGTCAGGAAATGACAGAAGCTGGCAAGGATGGGGAGAAAGGGGAACCCTCCTACACTGTTGGTGGAAATGCAAGCTGGTGCAACCACTCTGGAAAACAGCATTGAGGTTCCTCAAAATGTTGAAAATAGAACTGCCCTATGACCCAGCAATTGCACTACTGGGTATTTACCCTAAAGATACAAACGTAGTGATCCAAAGGGGCACGTGCACCCGAATGTCTTTGTTTTTTTAAAATTTATTTGACAGAGATCACAAGTAGGCAGAGAGGCAGGTGGGGGTGGGGGAAGCAGGCTCCCCGCTGAGCAGAGAGCCCGATGCAGGGCTCAATCCCAGGACCCTGGGACCATGACCTGAGCCAAAGGCAGAGGCTCTAACCCACTGAGCCACCCAGGCACCCCACATTTTAATTTTCTTAATGGTGTCCTTTAATGAGCAATAGTTTCCCTTTTGATTAACTTAAACACATTCATTTTTGGGTAAAGGGGTCGGTATTTTTGTATATCTGTTGTAAAAAAATCTTTGCCACCCACAATGTCTTGACGGTTTTCTCTCATTTTTTTTTAGAAGATTTTATTCATTTATTTATTTATTTGAGAGAGAGAGAGAGAGAGAGAGATAGTGAGTGCAAGCTTCAGAGCATGTGAGTGGTGAGGGGTTGGGCCAGAAGGAGAGGGAGAGAGAATCTCAGGTAAACTCCTGACCAAGCCTGGAGCCCCATGTGGGAGCTAGATCCCAAAATCCAAGATCATGAACTGAGTGGAAACCAAGAGTTCCACACCCTCAACCAACTGGGCCACCCAGGTACCCCTCTCTTATGTTTTTTGCTAGATGTTTTAGCGTTTTAGCTTTTTTGTGTATATCTCGAATCCATTTTGAGTTAATTGTTGTGTATGATAAGAGGTAGGAGTTAAAGCTCAGTTTTTGCCCCTCACATTAATACCCAATTATTCCAGCATTACTTTCCAACATATTTAAATAACACAGAAAAAGAAAAATATCTTTTTCTGTGTTATTTAAATATGTTGGTTGGAAGTCAGTTCATGTCCCTATTTAATGTTTGATTTCACTATGACAATAGATTTGTCAATTTTTGCCTAAGAGCTTTTAAGCTGAATTCCTGGGTTTATACAATTTTAAAATTATAATGTCTTAAAGAGGAATTAAGTTATTTTTTAATTATTCTGTGAGTTCTTTTTAACTCAAATAATGCATTTTCCTTTAAAATGAGTTCTGACTTGGGTGCCTGGGTAATTCAGTTGGTTAAGCATCTGCCTCCAGCTCAGGTCATGATCTCAGAGTCCTGGGATTGAGTCTTGTATCTGGCTCCTTGCTCAGCAAGGAGCTTCTTGTTTCTTCTTCTGCCCCTCTCCCAGGTCTCTCACGTACGCTCTGGTGCTCTCTCTCTCTCAAAAATGATTTAAAAACTCTTTAAAAACAGTGAGTTCTGACTTACATTACTTTGGCTCTATCAGAATTCTTTTTGTTTGTATTTTTTTCTAGTATAGTTTTCCATTCTTTGATTTTTAGTTTTTTTGAATCTTACATGAACACCATATACCCGAGTTACTTTTTAAAAATCCAGCCTGATAATTTTTGTCTTTTAAACAGAAATTTTAGTTTTTAAATGTTTAAGATTGTTGGTATGTTTTGTTTTATTTATACCATCTTATTTTATGCTTTCTTTTCTCCTTTTTGCTGTGTATTTCTGTTATTTTTCTCCTAATCTTGTAGTCTTATTGATTGAATTTTGAAAATTTAATTTTAAAAATTATATTTGGTTATTTGACTATGTCTTTTAGTCAATTTTGTTTATTCTTATTTTTAAATCCATTTTTCATATTTTAAAACTTCACTGTTTTTGTATTTTCTGTATATGATCCAAATACATATCTAATTCTGCTCTCCCTTATTTTTTACTGCATCTATTTCCTTTTGTCTTTCCTGAACATTTTTTTACCACAAAATTATATTTGTTGAACCTTATAACATTCCTTTGAGGCCTGGTTTGAAAGTGCATTATTTCATTTTTTTTTTTTTTTGACAGAGAGAGATCACAAGTAGGCAGAGAGGCAGGCAGAGAGAGAGAGAGAGAGAGAGAGAGAGGAGGAAGCAGGCTCCCTGCTGAGCAGAGAGCCCGATGCGGGACTCGATCCCAGGACCCTGAGATCATGACCTGAGCCGAAGGCAGCGGCTTAACCCACTGAGCCACCCAGGCGCCCGAAAGTGCATTATTTCAAAAAGGATTTGCATTTGTATATGCCTGCCCCCTTGGTAATTCATTAAAATAAACGTCTTGGAGTTTTGGACTTCCTAGTTGGGTAAATTCGTGCTATAACGCCATAGAGCATTTGCTTTGGGTTTGGAATCTTAAAGGAAGTTCATTTTCTACTTCCACTGAGTACCAAAGTTAATACATACACATTTCCTTTTGTTCTCCTTTTATGGTGCAAATGCATTTCTATGTCTCCTTCACACTGAGCTTGTAGTCCTTTGGGGTCTTGCTTTATGTAGGTGTCTCTTTTTCAAGCCTCTACTTTATAAAGCCTCAGGCTTTGTTTTCTGTCCACGGTCTGCCTTGGTGCTCAAAATCTAAACTGGTCACCAGGTTTAATAATAAGTGAGATTTCAGTCAGGCTAATATACTGGTTTCCTGTTCTAACTTTGTTTTTAGTGTGTGAGTGTTCCTTAATTTCTTTTCATTTTAGAAGTAACTTTAAAATGTGTTTTTTTCCCCTCCTCTTCTAATTTGCTCAACATTTTAAATTTTTCTTAATGAAAAGTTTTTCCATAGTGGTTTGTATGCAAAACTGCAGGCGAGGTAAGTGGACCCATATGACCTTTATTTTTTTAGGCTTTTAAATGTCCTAAGCTATAATGATTTTTTAAAGCTATAATGTATAGTTCATCTGAACTCCTACCCATTTTAGACTTTCTCATTAATTTTTAACAAAACAATTGAGCCATGATATTCAGAGGTACAGATAATGATTATGTATAAGAATACAACTCAGAAAGTAATGAAAAAGAATAATTGTATTGGGAGGTATTTAACTGTCCCCTTTGAGATAATATATAGCTTTATGTAGATGAGTTAATTTGTTAAAGAATGATCAGCTTGCCAGGAAATAATCTATTTTTCCTTATGCTATTTCAGAAAAAAAGATGATTTTTCAATAACTTCCTTCCAGTGCCTGAAGAGGTCTTTAAGAAATGTGCTTTATGATATGTATTCTCTATAATTGACTTGAAATTTAATATTTGAGACTTAAAATCTAGGATTTAAATACTGCATCATTTTTTCCCCAAATTTGTCCCCAACCATGTGTGCTAGCTCACTAAATGCCATTTATTTGCCCAGGTGTTTAATCCAGAAACCTAAAAGTCATCCTTGAATCTTGTCTTCTATCAACACATCCATTTGCAAAAGTTTCATGTGCTCAACTTCTTCAGTGTCTCTAGAAGTTATTGGGTTCTTTCCATTCCCATTCTTTGATAGGATTATGCAAGTGGTCACTTTGTCTTCATTCTTGCACCCTTCCCTTAATTCATCAGGAAAAGTGATTTCCTCAGTTGAGAAGAAAACTTAGTGGGGTTCTTGAATAAACATGGCAACACATTATATTTTCAACCCTAATCTCTTTAGTAGCATTTATGAGTGTTCAAAAGCACTCATGCTGTTTCCTTGTAAAGTAAAAGACCCTAGAAACTTATGCCTAATTCTAAGTACAAAGAAAACTGACAATAATGAGGCCAGATACTTAACATAGACATGTGATTCCATGTTAAATTAATTTTCTTTTCAGAAGAAAAAGTAGTTTGGATATTTATGTTTAGAGATATGCATCAGGGAAAGAAGATGGGATCTGGATGAACTTAAGAGAAGAAAACTATCTTTTCATAATTTGTATTCGCCTGAGTTAGCTGTACACAATTGATCTCATTAATTAAGACAAGGAGGAAAGAAGGGAGTTTGGGGGCAAGTTCAAAGACAACGTGTTCATATATGACATGTACCCTAAAATCACAAGTGTATTACTGTGAGACACTATGAATAAAAAAGAAAAAGTAAAAAGGAACACTAGGAATCAGATACTATGGCCACACTGCCTGGTTTGAAATTCAAGATCACAGCTTTTTTAGATGTATGATCTTGGGAAAGAAACTTAAAACTCTCTTGTCCTCTAGTCTCTGATTAAAGAAATATATATATAGTGATGTCTACTTCATAGAGATGTGAAGATTCACTTAACAGATATATTTAATGAACTGGCCCATGACTAATTACGACACAAGTATGAACCATCTTTTCTTAATTAAAATTCACTCATAAAAAGTCTTTATTATTTTCTGTGTGCCAGAGTCTGCTTGAGTTTTTCCTAGTGAAGCTCTGTGCAACAGGATCTCTGCCTTCAGAATTAACCATGGAGATCCACAGTGTAAAAGCCCACATATGGACAGATTAGACAGCTCAGACAATGATGGTGATAAATACTCCAAAGGAGAGTAAGCAGGACAGGGCGGCAGTGGTTATGGAGAGAAAGTGATACATTTGAGTAACTGACAGAACTCACTGATGTATTAACATGGTAAAGACAGTCATCAAGGAGAATTAGTGCTGGTATAAACTACTGGATAGAAATTAGGGACTGTGGTGATATAAATAATGTCCCACAAGAAGGTAACCATGTCCTAAAAAATAGACACCATACATAGAACCTTCTCTGCCCACAAAAGGATCAAGTTAGATTAGAAATCTGTCACAGGGAAAACTGGAAAATTTACAAATGTGGAAATGAAACAACATACTCAAAAATCCAGTGGATCAAAGAAGAAATTATAAGGGGAAGTTAGAAAAAAATCTTGAGACAAATGGATATGAAAACCCAACTCAGTAAAATGCAGAGGAGACAGCAAACGAAGTGTGATAGGGGAAATTTAGAGCAACAAACACATGAAAAGAGAAGACAGATCTAGTGGTGCTGGGTGGCTCATTAGGTCTCTGACTCTTCATTTTGGCTCAGGTCATGATCTCAGGGTTATGAGATGGAGCCATGCATCAGGTTCCTCACAAAGCATGAAGCTTGCTTAAGATTCTCTCTCTCCCTCTCCTTCTGCCCCTACCTCCCCCCGCCACATGAGTGTGCCCTCTCATTCTCTTTCAAAACAAAAATAAAAACAAAAAACAAACAAAACAAAACAAAACCAGCTCAAATTAACAACCTAACTTTATAACTTTAAGGAACAAAACTTTAGTTGTATTGTCTAAGAAAGCAAAAAAAAAAAAAAAAAAAAAAAGAGAGAAAGACAACTAAAAAGTCAGATATGAAAGTGGGTATATTACAGCTGATACTGCAGAAATAAAAAGGATTATAAGAAAGTTATTATAAATAATCCTCAGATTATAAGAAAGTTATTATAAATAATCCTCACACCAGTCAGAATGGCTAGTATCAAACAGACAAGAAATAACAAGCTTTGGTGAGGATGCAGAGATAAAGAAAACCTCGTGCACTGTTGGTGGGAGAATAAACGGTGCAGCCACTCTGGAAAACAGTATGGAGAGTCCTCAGAAAATTAAAGATAGAAATTCCATATAAGCCAGTAATTCTACCTTTGGGTATTTACCCAAAGAAAATGAAAACACTAATTCTTAAAGATATCTGCATCCCAGTGCTTACTGTGTTTATTGCAACACTATTTACAATATCTAAGATATGGAAGTAACCTGTGTCCATCAATAGATAAATGGATAAAGAAGATACAGTGTGTGCATGTGTGCGTGTGTGTAACAGAATATTACTCACCCATAAAAAACGAACTCTTCTCATTTTTGACAACACAGGTGGACCTAGAGGATATTATGCTCATTGAAATAAGTCAGACAAAGAGAGACAATGTGATTTCATTTATATGTGGAGTTACAAAGAAGCAAACAAAAAGAGAAATGGAAACAGACTCATGAACACAGAGAATACACTGGAAGCTGTGGGTGGTAGAGGGATGAATGAAATAGTAAAGAGGATTAAGAAGTACCAACTTCCAGTAACAAAATAAGTTATGGGGATTAAAAGTGGAGCATGGGGATATAGTCAAGTTCACTAAAATAACTGTATGGTGACAGACGGCAACTTCATTTGTCATGGAGAGCCTTGTGCAATGTATAAAACCGTTAAATCACTATATTGTGCACCTGAAACTAATATAACATTGTATGTCAACTATACCTCAACAAAAATTTTAAAAATCTGTATGCTAACAAATTGTATAACCTAAATGAAATGTACAAATTCCTAGAAACACAAAGCTTACAAAGACTGAATCACAAAGAAATAGAAATCCTAAAAATATCTACGATTAGTAAGGACACCGAATCAATAATCAAAAATATCCCCCCAAAAAGAAGCGATGGATGTTATGGTTGCACTGGCAAACTCTACGAAACGTTTAAAGAAGAACTAACATCAATCTTCATATTCTCCAAGAAGTGAATTGGAGGGAAGACTTCCTAACATACAGTTTGAGGTGTAACTCATTCTTTGCTACCAAAGCCAGACAAAAACACACAGATACAAAAACAAAACTACAGACCAATTTCTCTTATGAACACCGACATAAAAATTCTCAATAAAGCAGCAAACCGAATTCACAAACATAAAAGGCATTCAAATCAGAGAAGAAGAAATACAATCATTTCTGATTGCAGATGATACATCTTCCTTCTCTGTAGAAAACCCTAAAGATTCTACACACACATACAAGAGAGCCTGTTTTAAAAGTCGCATGATACAAAGTCAACACAAAGAAAGGTAGCTGCATTTCTATATATTAGCAATGTAAAATCTGAAAAGGAAATTAAGAAAGCAACCCATGTACAATAGTATCAAAAATAATTAACTCAATTGAGAGGGTAAAAGACTTACACAATAACAAAAACCAGAACACACTCCTGAAAGAATTAAAGAAGACATAAATAAATGGAAACACATCCCAGGTTCATGGATTGGAAGACTTAGTACTGTTAAGATGTCAATGTTATCAAATTTTGATCTACAAATTCAGTGCAATCCTTAGCAAATTTCCAATGGCCTTTTTTACAGAAATAATTAAACCTTTCTAAAATTCATATGGAATTTCATGTAACCCTGAATAACCAGAACAAACTGGAAAAAGAGGAACAAAGCTGGCAATTCACACTTCCTGATATGAAAACTTACTAGAAAGCTAATGTAATCAAAACAGTGTGCTGCGGACATAAAAACAGAGATATACATAAACAATGAATGCTGGGAACACTGAAAAGAAACAAAATAAAATAAAATGAAAACAAAACAAAAAAACAGATATATAGACAAATGGAATAGAATAGAGACTTCAGCATACTTCAGCATATGCCTTTGCATACGGAGCCAAATTACTTTCTGCAAGGGTGCCAGGATTGTTCAACAGAGAAAGAACACTCTTTCTATCAGTGGTACTGGGAAAACGGAGTATCCACATGCAGAAAAATGAAGTTGTACACTTGACTAACACTATCTACAAAAATTAACTCAAATGGATCAAAGATCTAAATGTAAGACCTGAAACCATAAACGTCTTAGAAGCAAACATAAGGCAAAAGCTTTACAATATTGAATTCGGCAGTGACTCCTTGGACATGACATCAAAGGCACAGGTGACAAAAGAAAAACAGATAAACTTCATGAAAATAAAAAACTTTTGTGTATCAAAAGATACCAGTAACAGAATGGGAAAAAAATTTTGAAATCATTTATCTCATAAGGGGTTAATATCCAGAACATACAACGACCTCCTAAAACTTATCGTCATCAACAGCCACAATGAATCAAGTAACTTATTTCAAAAATGGACAGAAGACTTGAATAGACATTTCTTCATAGAAGATATGTCAATGACCAAGAAGTACATGAAAAGATTTTCAGCTTCACTAATCATTAGGAAGGTGCAAAACAAAACCACACAAAAAATCACCTCACACCCATTAAGATGGCTACTACCAGAATAAAGGGAAAACCACAAGAGTTGGTAAGAGCTGGGACACTGGGTGCCTCAGTCAGTTAAACATCTGTCTTCGGCTTAGGTCAAGATCCCAGGGTCCTGGGATTGAGTCCTGTGTGGGACTCCCTACTTAGTGGGCAGCCTGTTCTTCTCCCTCTGCCCCTCCCCACTGCTACTGTTTGCTCTCTCTCTCTTGCTGTCTATCTCTCTCAAATAAATAAATAAAAACTTTTTTTTTTTAAAGAGTTAGTAAAAAATACAGAAACTGGAACCCTTGCACACTGTTGGTGGTAATGGAAAATAATGCAGAACTGTGGAAAAGGGTGTGGCCATTCAAAAAAAATGAGAAATAGAATTACCATAAGATACAGAAATTCTACCTCTGGGAATCTATTCAAAAGAATGAAAAGCTGGATCTTGAAGAGACATCTGTACAATCTATACACCCATGTTCACAGTAGTATTATTCACAACAGCTAACAAGTGGAAGCAGCCCAAGTATCCATGAATGAATGAATGAATAAGCAAAATGTGGTCTATGTATATAATGAAATATTATTTGGCCTTAAAAAGGAAAGAAATTTTGACACATGCAATAGCATGATTAATTATTGAGAACATTATCTTAAGTGATATATGATAGTCACAAAAGAACAGCTATTATTGTTATGAAAGAACAAAAGAAGAGATTCTGCATATAGAGAATATCCACATGTGCAGAGTGGTCAAATTCATGAAGATAGAAAGCCTTGGTGGCTACCAAGGGATGGGAGGAGAAGGGAATGGAGTGTTACCGTTAATGGAGACAGAGTTTCAGTTTTGCAAGATGAGAACCATTCTGGAGTTGGATGGCAGTGGTGGTTGTAAAACAAAGTGATACACTCAGAGCCACTGAAATGTACACTTAACATAGTTAAGATGGTAAATTTTATGTTGCATGTATTTCAACTCAGTTAAAAAATAAATGCTATTAATGAAAAAAAAAAAGATACCAGTTTCTGAATCCCTGGAACCTACAAATGCCAACTTATATGGCAAATAAATAAATAACTTGGCAGATATTGTTAAGGATCTTGACATGGGGAGATTATTCTGGATAGTCCAAGTGGGTCTGAAATACAATCACATATGTCCTTATAAGAGGTAGGAGGAGAGAGCTTTGAAGACAGACAAACAGGAGATGTCAAAGACACTAGGGAGGCAGGCAGTGGAATGATGCAGTCGCAAGCCAAAGAATGCTAGCCGCTGCCAGGAGCTGGAGAAGGCAAGGAATAGGATCTCCAGAGAGAGCACAGCTTTGCAGATGCCTTGATTTTTGGTCCAGTGAAACCATTATGGCCTCCAGAACTGTGAGAGAATATGTTTAAAACACTAGATGAGTGATACTTGATAGAGAAGTCCTAAGACACTCATACAGTGACACAGATTATAGTGGGGTAAACTGAAGGAGGAAGAAGTTTCAGCATGGGGTGGGAATACAATTTTTGACTTAGACTTATTATTTCTGAGGTACACAAGAAATTTGATAATTTATACCCAATAAACATGTCAAGCAATGGAGCTAGATGGGATACCCTAGGGAGACAAGACAGCAAGGAAGGGGGCAGGGCCCAGGCTTGAAACCCACAGTACGGGAACATAGAGAAAACATGTAGGGGAAGAGAATCCATTGGAAGAGACCAGTAAGGGACATCCAATGAAGCAGGGAGCCTCAAGTCTTCCAGGTCAAAAGAAGAAAGTATTGAATGAATGGTGACCATTGGATGTATTAATATGGAGGCATTTATTGACCTTATATTAACTCCCTTTGACAGAAGGGAGACAGAAACAAAACTGGATTGGTCGAAGAGCCTAGGAAGTAAGGAATTAGAGCATGGAGATGCCCCATTTGTAAAACTGGCTGGTTCTTTTAGCCACATTTGTTAAGTTATTAAAAATCATAGTACATTGTGGTTTTGATTTGTAATTGCACTATTGGGTATTTACCCTAAAGATACAAATGTAATGATCCAAAGGGGCACGTGCACCCGAATGTTTATAGAAGCAATGTCCACAATAGCCAAACTATGGAAAGAACCTAGATGTCCATCAACAGATGAATGGATCAAGAAGATGTGGTATATATACACAATGGAATACTATGCAGCCATCAGAAGAAATGAAATCTTGCCATTTGCGACAACATGGATGGAACTAGAGCGTATCATGCTTAGCGAAATAAGTCAAGCAGAGAAAGACAACTATCATATGATCTCCCTGATATGAGGAAGTGGTGATGCAACATGGGGGCTTAAGTGGGTAGGAGAAGTATCAATGAAACAAGATGGGATTGGGAGGGAGACAAACCATAAGTGACTCTTAATCTCACAAAACAAACTGAGGGTTGCTGGGGGGAGGGGGTTTGGGAGAAGGGAGTGGGATTATAGACATTGGGGAGGGTATGTGCTTTGGTGAGTGCTGTGAAGTGTGTAAACCTGGTGATTCACAGACCTGTACCCCTGGGGATAAAAACATGTTTATAAAAAATAAAAAATTAAAAAAAAATCATAGTACAAGGGGTGCCTGGGTGGCTCAGAGCGTTAAGCCTCTGCTTTCAGCGCAGGTTATGATCTCAGGGTCCTGGGATCGAGCCCAGCATCGGGCTCTCTGCTCAGTGAGAGTCTGCTTCCTCCTCTCTCTCTCTCTCTGCCTGCCTCTCTGCCTACTTGTGATCTCTGTCTATCAAATAAATAAATAAAATTTTAAAAAAAATCATAGTACAATATCAAGTTTTACATAATATGAGAACATTCCATTTGAGGCATCCATATTCCTTTCCAGTTTGGAAAAAAGAAAACATATTCCCACATGTAAGAGCCAATTATTGGCTATTGAATGAATATCCTGAAATTGTCCAGGTTTCGCACAGTGTCTTCAAAAACCGGGGATTAGTTTTAATCACACTTTGGATTATCTGGGATGATTCACTTGCACTTAAAATGAATTTAAAAACCTAGCTGGTAAAGGTAAATGAAATGAAATTAATTAGTAATAACAAACTAATGAGTGTGTCACATGACAAAGGATTTCTTTCACTGTCCCCTTTCCTCATATTTTCCTACTCCTAGAAAGCAAACCCTAATGAGAAAAATAATTCAATCCAAGAGCAGACTATTTTTAATGTTGCAAAGTAGAAACAATCATATAATGTTGGGTTATTTTCCATGTACAAAGTGTTTCCCTTGGGATATTATTTCTTTTGAGAAAGAATAATGAGAACATTATTTCTGTTAAGAAAAAAAGAGACATGTGGGCTTTCTTTAAAGATAATGTAAATACAATGTTTAAATTCTGGGAGAAGCTTTACTCTTTTATCAGACCTAATCACATTAGATCCCTTTATCCAGGGATGCCATGACTATAGACAATCATTTCACATGACTTAATGGGTTTCTAATTTTGATATATAAACAATACATATTTTGGCAACTGTGTATTTTCTTTTACATATTTAAAATCACTAACTAGCCTAATTAAAAGAGCTGAAACAATTCTTTCCACATACAACACTAAAAAATTTAAAATACTCTCTTCATAGGTGAAAATACCTTAAGTGAGGCAAGAGACAGTTCCCCTTAAGAGATTAAATCTGTTCAGTATATCAGAATGTTTTTGAGAATCCCACAAGATTTTCTATTTGTAAAGTAATCATTCATATATATGTATATATATACACACATATATGCATTTGCACATGCAATAAATATATATGTGTATGTATGTATGAAACAAATATATTTATGAAATATATATGTGCATATGTATGAAATAAAACACACCTAAACCCTCCAATGAATTTTTTTTTTAAAACATGGACTAACATGTGGAAGCAATTTATACTCTCCCAAAAACATAGACAACCAGATTGCTTTTGCTCTGGTAAGTCCCTGGGAGAGAAGGAAAGAAATTCCTACTTGATATGACAGGAGGTGCTTCCTGGGAAATTCAAACATGTAACTAGAAACATTGATGTCCTCGTCATCAGACAACTGTCAGGGTGGAGGGAGGGGGACTCGTACTTGGATTGGCTCTGTGTCAGGTTACCTAAATAGCTATGTGCCGGCTTTTCCTCCACAACTTTGATTCTTCTTGCTCCAGCAGGTATCACCAGCACTTCTACATAACCTGTAAGAGTCAATAAAACAAGAAATAAATCACGAGTTCTTTTAAGATCTCTTTTCTTAATTGACTTGTCCCCACCCCCTTTCCTTTTGGTTTTGGTTTTTGCTATGAAATTTCAATAATACGCAAAGAAAGAAAGTTGTATACAAAAGCTGTCATAATTTCAAGTGGAGAATTTTCTTGGAAATATGTTGAGTCTATGGCACTATTATAAGGGAAAGCAGGTAATTGTATGTTATGTTAAAAAAAAAAAAGCGAAGTTCATTGATAGCTTATGAAGTAGAGTGAAAAAAAGCACAATTGTCCAGCCCATTCAGAAACACAGTAGATCTTGGAACAAAGCAAATAGCCTCAGATTTTGTTCATGAAACCCCTTTAAGTTAGAATGTGTGGGGAAGAAGGAAAAGCAGCTGGAGAGAATACAGCTGGCGGGATCAGGTCTCTGGGTGGCTGAGTGTAGGACAAGAGAGACCAAGTACTCCCTTAGGAAACTAACAAAGGGTTTGGAAACTGGGGCTGAAGACAAATAAGTGTCAGGCCACACCAAGAAATCTGGCGTATCAAGGTGAATTGGGATAAATCAGAGGGGGAGACGAACCATGAGAGACTGTGGACTCTGAGAAACAAACTGAGGGTTTTGGAGGGGAAGGGGGTGTGAGAATGGGTGAGACTGGTGGTGGGTATTATGGAAGGGATGTGTTGCATGGAGTACTGGGTGTGGTGCATAAACAATGAATCTTGGAACACTGAAAAAATAAAATTAAATTAAAAAAATAAAAAATAAAAAAACAGCTAGAAGGAAGACACATGTAGATGTTTCTTAGGAAAGATTTTTCAGCAGACGATACGAATGTAATAAAATGAAATAAGATAATAAAATAAAATGAGACAGAAGAGAGTGTGCAGAAGAAGTAAAAATTAAGACTTTAGTGCAGAATAGTGATAGACACCTTATAGCTGAATAGTTACATCTTAAATTATAAAACATATGATATATATAATAATATTTAATATTCTTCTCAATATCTGGGTAGTTCCATATATCTGATGAGAGTCTAACTTCAAAGTTAGGGGGTGTTTTTTGGAATTTTTAAAAAAGTTTTTATTTAAATTCCAATAGATAACATAGAGTGTAATATTAGTTCCAGGTGTAGAATTTAGTGATACATCACGTACATACAACACCCAGTGATCATCACTACAATTACCCTCCTTAATGTCCATGGATGATGGGCAAAGTTAGTTTTAAAAAGGCACAATAGGGGTGCCTGGTGGCTCAGTGGGTTAAAGCCTCTGCCTTCGGTTCGGGTCACGATCCCAGGGTCCTGGGTTCAAGTCCTGCATCAGGCTCTCTGCTCAGCAGGGAGCCTGCTTCCTCCTCTCTCTCTGCCTGCTTCTCTGCCTATTTGTGATCTCTGTCTGTCAAATAAATAATTAAAAAATCTTAAAAAAAATAAAAATAAAATAAAAAGGCACTATAACGAATCCCAGAATTGTCATCTGTTGCCTAATTATTCAAATTCCTGAAAAGGTTTACAATTATTGGTATATAGCCAAAGGTAGCATACACCCCACCTGGGGGCAGTGGCTGGAATTTGGGGCATGAGCTTTTCAAATAATAATTTCTATTAGCAAATGCTGCTCATCCAATTTAACCATTTTTAGTAACACCAAACCACACAAGCACTATCACTTTGATACATGAACAAAATAGGCAGTAATGAAAATAGAAACAAATGCTTACTGCCAATGTATACACAAAAGTACAGTAAGAAGATCTGGGCACTCAGTGAGCTCATAATGAAATTGGGAAGAAAAGGCAAAAATACCTTGCACAAATATGACTTCAAAAAACTTCCAAAATTATGTAAAAGAGATCATATGCAAGATGATATGGTTAATTCCCTGCTTAGGAGTATAAACCCATGTTTCAACTGTCCTCTTAACCTGATCACATCTCACTCGAAAGGTTCACTGCTCTTTTTAATTCATAGAAGTGGGATTTTTTTTTTCTTGTTTTCCTTTTAAAGTGTTATATACATGACTCATGTTTGAGAAACACTAGCATCAGCCAGAATCACTCTAATTCACAAAACATTTCAGAGAGTCAAGAAAGCTTCACCAAAAAATAAACAGATGAACCATCTCTGAAGAATGGGCAGGATTTGGATATGTATAGAAAAAGTATGAGTTTGCTGTATGAAAGGGAAAGTAAGAGACTCAGTAATATTTTTAGTAGCATGTCAATAAAATAATTCAGTCAGAAAGAGGAGATGTTAGAATATGTCTCTGCTAAAGAGGGTTTTAATGCATGCCCAATACACTGAAGTGATTCATGTGAACAATGTCTTGGGAAAGCTTTTTAAATTAAATTAAATTAATTTATTTATTTGACACAGAGAGAGAGAGAGAAAGAGATATCAATCACAAGTAGGTAGAAAGGCAGGCAGAGAGAGAGGGGAAAGCAGGCTCCCCGCTGAGCAGACTGCCCTAGGAAGGGTTTGATCTCAGGACCCTGAGATCATGACCTGAGCCAAAGGCAGAGGCTCAACCCACTGAGCCATCCAGGCACCCCTGGCTTGGAGAAGCTTTATCTGACAGCAGTATTCAGGATGCCTGGGGATATAGTTGTACATAACAGTTACCAGAAAGCTAATGTAAAAATCCCAGGAATATGAGAGGCTAAGGAAGAAAGACTATAGGGCCCTGTGAAGAAAAAAAAAAAAAAATTCTGAACTTGATAACCAGTAGAAAGTGGGGAAATAAACACTGAACACAAATGCATTCTTCTTACTTCTGTGAGAATGCAGCCATAGTTTGTAAGAACATGGAAGTCAAGTTTTGGTAGTAATCTGATAAGTTTGACTTTGCAATTTGCACTTAATAAAACTACGTAACACATTAGTAAAAATATCTGCTAAGAACTGTGGAACTTCTGGAACTCCAGACAAAAACAGGTGAGGGGAGTACTTTTGTGAGGCAGTAATATCAGCCATGGAAGTAACTGGAGAAAACGAAGAGAAGGACTCAACCTAGGACAGCCATAGTTTTCAACAGGCTGAAAATAAAAAAGAATCCAGAGAAGGAATCATCACAAGAAGATGGAGATCTGTTTTGGTGAGATGGAATCCTATGGATTGGATTATCTCTAACAGAGCCGTTGGTCAGTGGTGTCAAAAGCTATACAATAATCAAAGAGAAAGGTGACAACGGATAGCCCATCAGGTTACAATCAAGAGGTGACTGTTCATCTCTGAGCAAAGGAATTTAGTGAAGTATTTGGAGATGATGTTAAATTTCAGGATGTTAAGAAAGAAGAGTCTAGAGAGAGAGAGAAATGGAGTAACTGTCAATTCCTATTTGGGTTTAGCAGTAAACTCAGGAGTTTGCTGTGCATTAGGACACCAATTATATCTAAAGTTCATAGATTCATCTGGAGCAATTCTCTATTACTCAGCTGGAATGGCTTAAAGGACAGATTAGTTAGACTGAGTTTAAAGAAGAAAGGGAGGGAGAGAAATACTGAGCGAAGACATTTGAAGTCTTAGCCATAGTCAATGACTGGGGGGCCTAAATAGTTTTCAATAATTAAATCACTTAGCACAATTAAGAATGCACTTTTGGGCAAGTTTTGATTTAAATTCCAGTTAGATAACATATATTTAAATCAGTGAATACGAGGGTGGCCATTGCCAAGTTTAGCAGTTTATGAATAAAGTCTGTGATGTCAATGTCGTAAATTTGATCCTCATGTTGGATAGTTGGTTTTGTACACAGAAACATCCTACTTGGGGCACCTGGGTGGCTCAGTGGGTTAGGCATCTGCCTTTGGCTCGGGTCATGATCCCAGGGTCCTGGGATCGAGCCCCGCATCGGGCTCTCTGCTCAGCAGGGAGCCTGCTTCCACCCTCTCTCTGCCTGCCTCTCTGCCTACTTTAGATCTCTGTCTGTCAAATAAAGAAATAAAATCTTAGGAAAAAAAAAAAAAAGAAACATCCTACTTAACAGAGATCCCGTTCTTAAGCAGACCTCTTAAAATTCCAACAGCAGTCATTATCTTCATGATAGTAATAATGATAAATTTCACATTTTGAACAGTTGCTATGTGCTAGACACTATTATAGGCAATTGACATAAATTTTTCATTTAATTGTAATGATAACATCCATGGTAGATACTACATTTCTCACTTGATAGATGAGAAAATAAAGGTAGAGGGAAGAAAAAAAATACCATTTTCAAGACTGCTTTGTCAGTAATTAGCTGACTTCAGAGCTGTCTGATTCTACCATGGGCTTCTAGCTATGACCCGCTGTTTCTATTTCATAAAATAGAATACGTAACAGTATAACTCTCCTCCTTCTGTGCCAAACATACAAACAAAAAGTCTAAGAGCATGTGTTCCTTATACAGGATCAGTATCATCATCTCTTCCATTAAGAATAACACATTTGGGGCACCTGTGTGGCTCAGTGGGCTAAGCCTCTGTCTTTGGCTCTGGTCATGATCTCAGAGTCCTGGGATTGAGCCCTACATTGGGCTCTCTGCTCAGCAGGGAGCCTACTTCCCTCTCTCTCTCTCTGCCTGCCTCTCTGCTTACTTGTGAGCTCTCTCTCTCTCTCTGTCAAATAAATAAATAAAATCTTTAAAAAAGAGTAACACATTTTATGCTCATTTCTTCCTAGTGTATATGGTTAGCTATCTAATTCCACAACCAGCCAAAAATACAATTTATCTTTAAAAAGTCCTTTAAAAACTTATCCTGCAGCTAGGCAAGTTGAAATGAAAGACATAATCAATGCACTAAGAAAAAAAAAAACCCTCCTCAAGCTTATTTTCTAGCTCCAACAAAAATGATTTAGCAAACTCTAAGTAGAGCACAGGGACTGAAAACACCCACATGTGTCTGCACATGTGTTGCTCATACAATATATACAGTGAGCATGGCCAACTGGACCAAAGAAGCCTTCAATTTCTTCAAGAAATTCTAGGAAGCCCATAAACTCTAAGGATAAAATTGTCTCCAGAGAAACATTCTTAAGTCACAAGGAGAGGAAGCCCATGATATAATTAAGGACTTACACAGGTTTTTGTTTTTTAAACTCGCTAAAAAATAATGTTTTGTTATTAATTATGTTAATAAGTATTAATGGATCACACACTATGCTGGTCATTTGTAATATGGTGTTAAATAAAAGTAGTAATGAGATTTGTCTGGATTCATCTTTTAAAGACTAGTGGGGAAAGAGAGACGAGGAAATGTAAACCTAACAAATGTGATTAGAGCCTCTCTAGGTATGACACTAATATGGTATCCTTAACCAACTTGTTAGTGATGGGAGGTAGAGTTTGCCCAGTGCTCACTGAAGAAGGGCCATTTGAACTGAGATCTAAGTGGTGTCTAGAAATGAGCCAGTGAAGGTAAGAGAAAGCTCACAGAACCATATTTTTAAATACAAGATGCCAGAGGGATCATGGTGAGTTTGAGCATCTATAAGAAATCTAGAAACAAAAGGAATGCTGGTGTGAGATGATGCTGGAAAGACAGGTAGAAACAACACCATGCAGGATCTTATGGTCCAAGCTAACAATTCTGGTCTCTTCACTGAGAGTCACGTGAAACTAGCATAGAGTTGAAAGGAAAAAAGCAACATTATTAGTCTCCGATAATCCCAGTATCTTAGGCGTCTCAGACATTTTCCAAATAATAGCTTCCATTAACATGAATTACCTGTAGAAAATGAACAAATGAACAAAAGTGAAATCAAAGTGCAATAAAAACAAAGGTTTGAACTAGAAATCTGGGGGAAAACGTACCCACACAAATGCAGTCAGACGAAAAGCATCACTAATTTTTAAACTGGCATTTCTGCTTTCTATGCTTAGTGGAAAAACAAACTGTTACTACAACGAAATAAAGATGTTAGTTCTGAATGTATACCAGTAATCTTCAGTGAACTGTTTCCATGCATACTAAATAACCATGCAAGAATATTCTTTAAAAAATTCTTGTATCTTTAAAAAATCTTTGTTCTTTCAGACTTCATTTGAACTTCTATACTGTAAGCCCCCCTCTGCTGCAATCATCCTGTAAAGCTCATTATAATTGTACTTCTTAGTTGAAAGTCTGAAAGGCTATTATGGCAAAGTATGACTTTTCTAAATGAGTACTGGTGGATTTTGACTTGTAGGACCTGTCACATTTTTCACAGCTTTGGAGGTTGAGATTTTGATCTGCAATTTACCCTGGGCTTCAGTTATTTTTAGGCTTCAAAATCTTCAAGCTCACTTATCTTTTATTCAGCTGGGGCCCAGCAAAAGTTTATATTCAGCTTTAGAGGGCTGTATCTACATTTGTTTTTCTGAAGGCCTCTTGTATCTAGAATGAACTCAGTTTTCTTAATTATTCAGACAAAAATGGATCACTGTTTGTATTCAAACTAAAACATTCTTTGGTCTCAGATTTTTTTGATATTTGAAAGAATTTAAAATGGGAAAAAACTGAGGAATATAATAGAAGCATACTAATAATGATGAAAATATAATCATAAATACTAAAGATAGTTGAGAAGACATCCAGGTAAGATGCTAATGTAAATGTCTGCTTACTCCCAGTGTTTTCTACTGGATAGGTGTTTTCTACATAGAAAGCAAACCCGTGGGTTGTTATATGTCAGTACAACAAACCTATCACTTTTTGTTGTGGGTACTTTAAAACTCACACTACGTGGATCTTTCATGGTCATTTCATTCTCACATCCCTGGAGTACCAGTATTTTTTTTTTAATATCTTATTTATTTATTTGACAGACAGAGATCACAAGTAGGCAGAGAGGCAGGCAGAGAGAGAGGAGGAAGCAGGTTCCCTATAGAGCAGAGAGCCCGATGTGGGGCTCGATCCCAGGACCCTGGGATCATGACCTGAGCCGAAGGCAGAGGCTTTAACCCACTGAGCCATCCAGGCGCCCCAGTACCAGTATTTTAAATAAGGATACAAGAGAGGAGAGGATGACTTACCACTATTAATATATCTGGAACTTTATCCTACATTTCCTGACTCTCCCTGTTATCGTTTTCATTATGCTACACTGCTACAGACTCTATTTCCAAAATTGCATTCCTTCAAATTGAATGAAAACATTAAGGAAAAACAAACAAAACTGAAAGCTGAAAACCTGAAGACTGATACTCTCAATATAGCTGCTCCAGGCTGTTACAAATCATTATTCTCCATTAGATATCATGCTTCACATTGGAGAATAAGGTCTGAAGAAACCTGATAACATTAGCGAATGCAAATTAGATTATTCCCTTTCTGCTCCAATATATTAAATGCATAACAGATGACTTCATATTTACATTAATGGGACACGGGCTCTGGTTCCTGTCATATGTATCATATGTCATCACAAAAAAATCACTCAATCCCCATTACAAAAGTCTTCAATTAGGGAGTAAGAACTGTGATTTCTAAGTCAACTGCAGTGTAATCTCTCCGTTCCCAAAGACTGTTAGGATTAGTAATTCTGAAAAAATTTTTAAAAAAATAATTACCTGCTCCTCTAGTATGATTAAAATCCCCTTTAATGATTTTGCATGATTTTCCATTGCCGTTGCACACACCACAGTGATCTTCCCTGGCGAGAGAACCTAATAAACCATCGCAGCCAACTTTCTGTAACAAGAGATTGACAGTAGACCATAAAGTGAGCTTTTTTCCCCCTCCCTTTTTCTTTTTTTAATCACTAATTTAGAACAAACCTATTATCTCCAGACTAGACATATTGAATTGACAGATTAGTAAAAGGTCACATTCTCTGGTGCAAACTAATAGAGCAAGCTCATGTCAAATGATGTCGTCAATAAAGTGACCAAATAGCAGGACAGTGATGAGGGTATTTTTCCCATATTAAGAATTAAATGGTAACCTAAAGCAATTTGGAAAAACGTGATTGGGACAAGTTCAATTTATATAAAACCCAAAGGAAATCACATTTCTATTAAATACAATATTATTAATCGACTTCATCCTACTTAACATAGAACAGATACACTTTGTTATGTGGAAGACTTCACTTCTTAAGGTGGTTGCAAAGCAAAGTCTGATATTAAATATTAACTTTGTGAAAATCAAATGTGAATGTTTATTTTCACTACAATTCACAAATCAGCTTCTATCCCCATCTTCTTTGGCATCCGGCACATGAATGTGGGGAAGGCCGCTTACAACACACGGACCCATGGCTGCTGTAAGAAAATATGAACAGTGGGGAAACGCATTTTAATTTGATTCCAAAAGAATTATGTTAATATGAATTTTCTGGGATAAAATCACTGACTCTTTTCAAGGGATTAATTTTGGTCTCCCATTGATGTTCAGAAAATATGCTAATAATTTGCAAAGTTGTACAGACTCAAAGGGCAGAATTTAGTATGTCAGTATTGTCAGAACTAAATGGCATGATTATTCCATTACCCTTAATCAAGGAGTTGCGAGAGAGATTGATGATAACACCCATTTGTAAGGTTACAGTTATTTTAGAGGAATTTTTAACATCTTAAATAAAACATGAACAAAAACAGAGTCTTTTTCTGTAGTTGGTGTTCAGGTGAGGAAAGTAAGCAGATTATAAAATGCAGCTGTGTGATGAATATTCTGAGAAAGCCAAAATCACATTAAACCTGCATAATAGAGCATCCTTTCCTTTTATCAAGGGGGATCTATCAGTGTCAGAAGTTTGATCTGCAAATCAAAGCTTATTCAGGGAGAAATAAAGAGAATGTCACAGATGAAAGAGGTGGCCACCATAGGAAGTTCTCCAAACACAACAAATGTACAGAAGAGCTCACTAAGCAGCAGCCATAAAAAGACCTGAAAAAAAATTCTTTCATTTATGTACAATTGAGGAAAAAATTATGGTAGCGTTTAGAGTGGTTTTGAAATGATAAACACAACTCTAATGCTCTATCCCTAGCTTTTTTCTTGGCAAATACAGCAAACTCAATGAACAATAGTTAAATGACTGAAAAAATTAGTACCTACTAATTTATTAGTTATTTCCAATCCTTGTAACCAGGATATGACAAGTCTGTAAACCTACAATAAAAGCCAAGGATAGACATGATGTCATGGCTCAACAATCATGCATTTTAAAAATAAGAATAAGAGATTAAAAAAAAAATTGTAACCGATAGTTTCAAGTATCCATACTTATCACAGCACACCCACATATCTCCAAAAGTGGAGGATGAATGACTTTGCAAAGGCAATGTCATTGCTCTGCTGGTGGCCCCCTTTACTACCACTGGCATGTTGGAGATGGGCGGATTGCATGATAATACAGAGAAGGGCTTTTTCTATCCTTTTCCACAACAGAAATATCAGAAGCAAAATGGGTCACAAGGAGAAAGCTATCTATTTCCAAATGTCCTCCTTCAGTTTTGGTGCTGTGTATTTGTGTAGCCAAAGCTGAAAAATAGGAGCTTGCCAGAAAGAAAGGAAAAAAAAAAAAAAAAAAAGTGGCATGCTTTTAATTATATTGAAAGACTGTTTGTAGCATTTTAGTTAAAAAGCCAGCATCTTTAAGTATTCCAATTCTGTCAGAAGGCACAATCCCTTTCATGGAACTTTAATTATAACCATCAGATTCACTGAGCGCTTACGCAGAATTTTGTTGTTGTGTTTAGGGATTCTGTAAAAGATCTGGCTTACACAACACTGTGAAGTGAAAATAACAGCAAGTTAGGCTATTGCATGTGGCATATACAGTTAAGGAAACATATTTTTTGGAAGAATAAATTCATTGAAGACATGCACTAACCTGAGAGATTAACAATAACGGTGAAATAAAGTTAAAAGATTTACTTGTACAACATACAGGTCTGAAAACAAAATGTATATAGGTAAATGCTTGCAATGATTTTTTTTTTTTTTACAGGAAAATGAAAAATTACATTTTAGGATACTGACAAGGTTGTTAACAAAGAAAGGAAATTAAAATGTAATTATAAGACTGTTTCTTATGCCAATGGTATTACATGATTCTGTGCTTTAAACTCTACAGCATGCTGGCAAAATATAAAATCTTAGAGCTGGGAAAGCATTTAAGTTTCATATTGTTTCCAATTTTATACCCAGAATTCCACAGGTCTCTCTTGGAATGTAGGCTGATCCACCCATACCTTGAAATTGTTTTCAAATTTGGGTGCATACCTGCTAGAGCACACGTGTGTGTGTCTGTGCACACAGATGCACAGACATGCATTTTTCTGGGAAGAAAGGAAACTTTTCATCAACTTCTCAAAGAAGCAAAATGTACAAAAAAGTCAATGACCATTGGTCTAACAACTTCATTTGATGGACTAGTTAATGTGCACATACATAGTTTAGGTGATTTTCACAAGAATATAGTTTCTTACTGGCTGTTATGGATTCAGCGTTGCGCCACTCAGATACCTCTTTTATAACCAAGGAATTTATTCCCTTCCCATGCCTACCTAGTTTATCAGCTGATGGCTCTCCCTTTGTAGAAACTGCCTAGCCTGAAGAAAACTACCTTTCCTAAGGTCCCATTCCCCTTCTGGTGCAGTCTGCAGCCAGACCCTTGTAGATGTTTGGGGTAAAAAGGCCTGGGATTCTCGCCACAAATGAGGACAATTCTAAAAAGCCATCCCAACTTCAATGCTCCTCACAGTGTGGATTGAGGTCCTGTTGGGATTGTACCATAGCCCCCTTTCTCCCTGTGCCCAACTCTGTCTTCTTCCTTCTCAACATGGATGTTGAACATGAAGACACTTGGCATTAATCTCTCTGCCTATTAATCTCCCAGGGGAAGTGAACTTGAGATAGTGGTAGAATTATAAGTAGTGACTTCAAAGTTCTAGCTTTTGATCTTCCCACTATGCTGTCCATACTTGCTCTCCTTTTCTAAAGATAAATCAAGAAACGTGCATAAATGCATGTAGTAAATAGAGATCATTTTTAAAAAGAAAGATAAGAGCAAATGAAGTGTTTAAGCATTAGAAGAACAGATCAGTTGGTTCTAATATGTTGAAAATACCATAATATTAAGTGAGTTAAAAGGACTGATTTTATATGTTTTTGCCACATGGCTCAGCCGTGGACACAAGATTTGGAGAACTGGAGTACTTGAATTTTGGGTCTGGAATATTTTGATAGAAAATTCCATTTTAGATGTGTAATATGTACATTACAGAATAAAAATCTCAGGTTCTTTGAGCTAATCATGGATTTTATAGATTATCTAGTCCAAACCCTTCATTAGACACATGATGAAAGGGAATTTCAAAGCAGATCAGATTTGCTCAAGACGATAGTTGAATCAGGACTCCATCCGCAGCTTTTGAATCTTGGTGTAGAGCTTTCTACCATCCTGTGCAGCCGCTCAAAGGAGGTAGAGCGGTCCTTCAGCTCTGTGGTCTCCCCCTCAGCACATATGGTCTCCCTTCTGGAGTATCTTACCTGACACCTGCCGTTTGCACAGACATCTAATCCCTGATAGCCACATGAAGTTCCATCCATCACTTTTTCTGACAGAAGTACAGGCTGTTCTTTCCCAATAGGAGAGCAAAACAAGGCACATGGTTTTTCTACACACAGAGTGGATTAAAAAAATGAACAAAAGTTACTCCACAAATATTTTTATCTTGTAAGCTTTATTTTTCAGGACAGTTGTTGAGTAAAAAATATAATTGATGTGAATTGAATAATGTAACTCTAGAGTAGGTATTATGAGTAGTAAATGAGAAGATGCCTGGGGAAAAAATATATGACCAATTAATATTTATCTCCTTCAGAAATACATCTTCAGATTATTTTCCAAATGTATCACTTATTATTTTCTGGCACCAAATCTCTACCACAGACAAACCAATGATTTTTGCACCCAAATATTTTACACACCACCATTTTTTTGCTCGTATCTTTTGGAATGAACTGCCCTTTATTTAAGTACATCGGAGAATTCTGGCTATTTCAGATTTACTTCGTTCATGAAGACTTTCTTGATGTGTTACTAAATTCCCATACACACATTTGTGAGTTGAAGCATTTGGCATTTTCTAATTGAAAGATGACTAAATGGAGAAAGAAGAATTTCTAAGATGAGCAATTCTCTCAAGATATTCCATTACAAGGATGTGCAGAAACGCAACACAATCCCATGAGAACATCCAGTGGAGCTCACAATTGCTGAAGGGCTAGTTAGGGCTCAACTCCCTCCATTGCTTCCTTGGAAAGCATGTCAATATATGTGATTTCTAGGGGAGGAACACCACTCTGGGTGAAGAGTTTCTGAATGGCTGGCAGTCTTCTTCAGTGCTTCATTAATCAATAAGCTAGGATGGGTAGAGTTAAAACGCTTGATTATCAGGCTCAGTCAAAATATTTTTAAAGGGCTGTTTCTATTTCTAAGCATCCTACAGAAGAACTGTAGTATTTGGTAAGACCAGTAGGTGAATTATCCAAATCTGAAACTTCAGAGCAATTTCCATGCTACATTACTACTCTGTTGGCTTGATACCAGTCAAGCCCTTTACTGTTTATTAAGCTCATATAAATAGAATGGAAAATAGTTTACAGTCTTTGACACTGATCTTCGCTTATGTCTTCAGTAAAGTTCCACGTATGCTGATGGGATTCTATAAATACCAAATAACAGCCAGAGGCATGGAAAAGGGTATCACTTTGCAAAGAGAAGACAGACAGTTAAATGAGCCTTCAGAATTGAACATTTCAAACAGTTTTCACATGTGGCTTCTGCATACTGCTCTGAACAATTCTGGGGAGTTGGAACATGGCCTTCAATGTGCATGGTTTTGAAATTTTCCTTTAAGATGCCATTATAAGCCGCAATAAAGCATTTCAGTATGCTCTCACACCTCAAAGTAGGTTATGTTTATTCAATGACTACTTACTATGTCATATCTTTGGACTTAAAAAGAGCTGCTATAATTGCAACACTTTAAAAGTGGTTATATATATATGTGTATGTGTGTGTGTGTGTGTGTGTGTGTATTATTATGCATATGTATATATATGTACTTCTCTTTCTGGAGTGTTCATTGAAGAGAGGAGCAAACCAGATAGAAGAATAATGTGGAAAGGAGCTCGTCTAGAAAATTCCATTCATATTCCACGCAAGAATTCAGATAAAAATCTTCCTATTTCTCCTTTTACAACATATTGTCAATTCACTGTGCTTTACAGATGACATAAACATTTGATCCCAATCTTCCTTCCTGGAGTATACCCTTGAGATTGTGACATTAGAGTGATCCATGTAACATGCCAGTACTCACTTGGCAGTCAGGCTTTGTCTTGATTTAAGAGACCAGCCCTTTCCAAGATATGCATTAAACATGGATTTCGGCCAAATCTCAGCACAGTGTATGCAAAATACCTGAATGTTAAATCCATGCCTCTTTTATTTGTCCCCTAAAAATAACTTTCACTACAGCACTGATACCCTGTATTTAATTTTCCTTGCCACAGATTCATGTATTACATAAGAATAACAGAAATAGCCCCTTGCAGTTTAAGGTGTCATATGCTATGTTTTTAAAAGAATCATATATTTCACTTTCTTCCATAGTGCCAAGTAACACACAAAGACTACTGCTGTATATTTTATTTATCATACAGACTGATGTGTTTGATGGATATGTGTTGCAAAATTATAAAGAAGACTAGCTGACTAATTATATAAATATTTATTATGGATCATTCTGATGATAAACTTGACTTTATAAGAGGTTTTAATATTTTAAATAGACCCCTCATCCAAACCTTATTTTTTTTTTTAATTTGGAGGGACCCTGTTTCCTTTCTCTTACCTCACTTCTGAATGAACAGGTTTCAAATAACTTTAATAGTACCAAACTGCACAGCCAGTTAGAGGCAGAGATAGGATTAATCCTCAGAGGATCAGATAATGATTTTCATTGTTTGAGCAGTCATATCATTTCTACAACAAAAATTTATACAACAAATATATGCAACAAATATTTGTCAGAAGCTTAATATCTGCAGTCTCTCCACTAAACACAGGTAACAGAACACAGAAACATTAAAACCTGCTATAATAGGATGCTTGGGGGGGGGTGCTTAGAACAAGCACATACCCAATTTGGAGGATCAGGGGGATTCTTTTTTCCTAGAGATACTAGGAAACTTGACATAAACTGAGTAAAAAAAAAAAAAAATCAACAGACATTTTTTTCTGATAAATAAATGGGGTGAGAGCAAGACAGAGAACAAACCTCGAGAAATAAAAGGTATTATGCCAAGAAACTGGCATGTTTACAGACCCAGATCTAAGAGAGCATGATGTATATGAGAGATGGAATGGAAGTTGGCCTGTGTGTGCTAGAGAACACAGAAGGGATTGATGGAGATGAGGTGAGAGAAGCTAAAGGGGCAGGCCACACAAACAGCCTTAGAAACCAGGCAGTGATGTTTGAGATTGGTTCTGAGAGCAGTGGGACTCATGGAAGGGTATTACTTGGCAAAGTAGCTGACAGATCCAGCCTCTAAAAGGCAAGTCTGGCCAAAATGAGGACCAGGGGCTGGAGAAGACTGGTCAGAGAGAGACAGGAAGCTGTTTGAGAATCCAGGTTCAAGAGAGTGCAATCATGAGCCAACATGCTGGGAGGAGAAAGTGTTGGACCAATAGTGCTTGCAATTTGATTCCAGATGAATGGAGACTGAGGATGAATGATACTGACTAATTGAGAATGAGGTTGATCATGATGCCATTCTGTTGTGAGAGAGCATGAGAGAAGCAGATGGTAGGACCAAGAGAGAAGGAAAGGGATGTGTTGAGTCAGAAATAATGAGATGTTGAGTAGATATATATATATATATGTAACAGAAGGGTAAGTGATGAAGGGGCTCATGATGGAGAGATCTGGGTTGGAGATAAATACCAGTGTTCCTTCGCCATATAGATGATAAATAAAACCTAGTGAGAACGTAATATTATCCCAAGGAGAATGTTTAGTGAGAAGAGGGGCCAGAACAGATCAGTAGAAAATACCTGTAAGGTATATCACTCATTTACCGAGTTTATTAAGTGCCTACTCCATTCAGGTACTGTTCACAATGCTACACATACAGCAGTGCAAAAATAAGATAATCCCTGCTCTTCCAACAATTATGGGAGGAATGTAATAAATAAAAGTATTATGGCAGATGGTGATGAGTTCTGTGAAAAAAGAATAAAGCAGGGAAAGAAAAGGCACTGAGTTACTATTTAACAAAAGACCTGAAGGAGGTGAGAGAATGAAGGCTACGGATATCTGAAGACAGTGTTACAGCAAGGAAAGGAAGACCAAGACACTAGGACTTATTCTAGGAAGACCAAGGGAGCCAATGTGGCTAAAAGGGTAATGGGGAATAGTAGAGATGAAATCTGAGAGTAGGAAGAAGCGAGGTGGCAGAGCTCCTTAAGGTCTTCCCCTTAGAAGGAATGAATATGGACTTTCAGTGAATTGGAAAGGTACTAGAGGCTTTCAAATGGAAGAATAACAGGACATGACTGAAAATTTAAATGTATCACTCTGGCTGTTGAGACTTGAGAACACAGGCATAAAGACCAGTTAGACGGCTTGCTGTAATCCCTGGGGCAGAGACGGTGGCTTGTACCAGGGGAGGAGTCCTGACAATATTGGGAAATGATCAGACTCTGCATGTACTTCAAAGATAAGTTCCCATCCATTAAAAAAGAATGAGATCTTGCCATTTGCATCAATATGGGTGAATCTAGAATATAATGCTAAGTGTAATAAGTCATAAAAAGGGAAATTCTATATGATTTACTCAAATACGGAATTTAAGAAACAAAACAAATTAACAAAGAAAAAAGAGACTAACCAAAAAACAGACTCTTAACCCTACAGAACAAACTGATGGTTACCAGAGGGGAGGTGGATGAGAGAATGGGGGAAACAGGTGAAGGATATTAAGAGTACACTTGGCTTGATGAGAGCTGAGTCATGGATGGAAATGCTGAATCACAGTATCATACACTCGAAACTAACATAACACTGTGTGTTAACTACGCTGGAATTAAAGAAGATAAGGCTAGTGTCACCTTACTGATATTTTGAATGTATAGTAAAAGAAAAGAAAAAATGGCAACTCTAAGCATCTGGAAAGAAGGTACCATTTATTAAGAGAATAGTGTGAACAGAGGATGGTGCTATCATGTCCTCTCAGCTTAGGAAATAGTATGTTTGGAGGCTATCAAGGGGAAGAAAACATGGCATGTTTGAGGCAGTTAAATAAGACCAAGATCTGGAGTGCAAACTGACAGGGAAATAAGGTTCTAGAGGAGACACGAGGTAAGAGAAGGGAGATTACCTCCTCATCCTCTCACTATCAAACACGTAACACCACTTATCTATAGTGGAGGAATCTGCCTTGTTATCTGGCCTTTGCCATTAGTGCTTGCATTCTCAGAAGCTTACGTGGAGAGAAGGGTTCTGTCAGTTAGATGCATTGAAATCCATCAACAATAGAATTTAGGCTGTTGATAGGCATGTTGTTGAAATGAAGGAAAAGCACAATCCAAACTGGCTAAGAGGAGAAATAAGGACAGGAGAAAATGGGGCCCTGATGGTCAGGTAAGTCAGAGAATTCATCACCATGTTTGGTACCTGCAGCTCGAACTCATAGCTCACTGACTGACCATGGGCAGGAAATATCTTAAGTAAAGAAGTTATTAAGTTATTTGTAAATAACTCTCTTTTTAAAAAAGATTTATTTATTTACTAGAGAGAGCATAAGCAGGAGCGGCAGAGAAAATCTTAAGCAGACTCCCTGCTGAGCATCGAGTCTCTGGACTATGACCTGAGCTGAAACTAAGAGTCAGGTGCTTAACCGACTGAAGCACCAAAACACGCCCCCCCCAAACTAATTCTTAAATAATAAAGCAGCATATAGTTTTCTTAACATTCTTATTCTGAAATAATTAAAGATTTATAGGAAGTTGCAAAAATACTACAGGGATCTCATGTGCCTTATCCCCGGTTTACCCCAGTGCTTACACTTTGGTTAACTACAGAACAATAGCAAACCTAGGAAATGGACACTGATACAGGTATGTGTATACCCCTGTGCCATTTTATCACATGTGTAAATTTCACAACCACTAGCACAATCAATATATTTAAGTATTTTATCAGCACAAAGTTCTGTCTTAATGCTACCCCTTTATAGTAACACCCATCCTTTTCCCCACCACCATCCCTCTTTTGGCAACCTTTATTCTGTTTAACATCTCTACATTTTGTCATATATATGACTTCCATATATATGGAATCACAGATTATATTATATACATTATATATATATTTATATATGTTATAAGTTATATAAGTGGAAGCACAGAATATTTGATGTTTTGAGATTGGTTGTTCTCACTCAGCATAAAGCTCTGAAATCCACTAAGTTGCTACACAAATCAAAAGTTTGTTCCTTTTATTGCTACATAATATCCCAGGGTATGGATGTACCTCAGTGTGTCTGACTGTTAGGTACTCAGAACTTCTTTGGTTGCTTCCATTTTTTGGACTATTGAAAATAAAGCTGCTATGAACATTCTTTCATGGGATTTTTTTTTTATAATTTTTTATTTTTTATGAACATATATTTTTATCCCCAGGGGTACAGGTCTGTGAATCACCAGGTTTACACACTTCACAGCACTCACCAAAGCACATACCCTCCCCAATGTCCATAATCCCACCCCCTTCTCCCAAACCCCCTCCCCCCAGCAACCCTCAGTTTGTTTTGTGAGATTAAGAGTCACTTATGTTATAACCGTTAAAAAATCCCATGAAAGATGGGATTTTTTAACGGTTGTAAATTTTCACTTCACTGTGGAAAATGCCCAAGAGTGTGTTTCCTAAATTTCATGAAAAATGTATGTTGAGTTATTTAAGAAACTACCAAGCTATTTTTCAGAGTGGCTGTACCATTTACATTCCAATCGGCAACACAGGACATCCAATTTCTCCTCATCCTCAGCAACATTTCCCACTGTTACTTTAAAAAAATTTTTAGTTCATCTAATTGGTGTGTAATAATACACTCTACATTTAAAAAAATATACTTGGAGTCAGTGCTTGTGACTGTTATAGGTCATTAAGGGATGACAAAAGAGAGCTCTGAAAATATATATATTTAGAATATAATATATATAATTTATATAATATATATAAATATATATTTAGAATATAATCTGTATCATCTGTTAAATAACATTGATTACTACTGTTAAATACTTTGCAAATTTAGAAATCTACTTCATTAAGATGGTGGTGACAATGAATCATGGAACACTGCATCAAAAACTAATGATGTACTGTATGATGACTAACATAACACAATAAAAATAAATAAACAAACAAAAAAAGATGGTGGCGATGTGAGTCATACCTTCATCCATGACAGCTTGCCACTGAAGTACATGCTTTGGGTATGAAGTTCTAACACTATAGGCCTGACATTGCCAGTCTCTGAATCCAGGCAAACCTGCAGGACAAGGTGGATTCTCACATATTCTGTATTGTTTTCTGGGACCATTACAATCCCTTGCTTCAGAGCCTAGCCTAGAAAAGATAGTACAAATAGTCAATTTTATCTTATTTTAATGTTAATTACCCATTTAAACAATTTTAAAGGCATTAAATTAAAAAGGTAGAATCTTTTATATTAAATCTAGTTTGGAAAATGTGGACACCTTAAATGATTGCTAATGGTAGGAAATCTATATGCTTATTAAAAACCATATATATATATATATATATATATATTCTCCCTATCCTTGATCAAACTTCTAAAACTTCTAACTTCTTAAACACATGATAAATAAAAGCCAACCTGCCATAGAAATGGAAGAGTAAAGGGCAGAGGCTGGGGGCCAAACGGAAAGCCTGTGATTCCTGTGATGGAGCTGGTTCTAATGTTTTCACACCCTTTCTTTAAAATTGCTTTTGAAGGAATCGGGCCACTGAGCCCACACCAAGAGTCAAAGCATAGAGCTGAAATGATTTTCTCATGTGCTTTCCTGGGATCACTCAGGCAAGTGACTGGGGTTGGGTGAGAAGACCCTGAAATGCTCCCTATCTGTATACGTGCTAGCACGTCTTCATTTCTCAAGACTACTGGCTTATATCGACATTGATTTTGTTCTCCTTCCCTCCCTTCCTGAAGTCCTATTCACCTATCTGCCTTCTCACAGTTCCCTTCATTGTGGACTCACTTCATCTAATGCATGTCTCCCTGCTCATTTGAACGCATCAGCTTCTTCGATTTACTCAAGATAACCACCCCATGCAACATTTAATTCTTTGTTCTGAGAGGGGTTGGTCTCATTTTCTTCTTGGGGGATTTTATATCATTTAAACAATTTGAGGGATTTTTCTGTTACCCAACATGGGGTAGGTATTTGAGGGGCTTCTTCTGCCTTCCAACACTGTTTATCAGTAAAAACTTTGCCTTTGGAAATTGAGGGAAAAAATGCCCTCCCCCAATCCAGGAGCTTTGTGTTTACCCAGGACATTCGCGCTCTCGACTGCTGATCCCAGAACCGCAGGTTCGGCTACAGGGGCTCCACTCGCTCCACTCTCCGGCCACATGTCCAGGTGCCAAGGTCCTGCTGGTACATTCTCCAGCCTTACACCACTATTCCAAAAGTTATGTCTTAGGTGAACAAATCAGGGCACAACGGATAATCATTCACTGGCGTACAGAGTCACTGGAATTGTGATTAAATCCCACCTACTAGACCCCCACATATATGAACTGAAAAAGACCAAATCCAAGTTGGCACTTGCTTCTTGTCATAGCAGTAGAATGGTCCATTTTCCCAGTTGTCACGTCAGATCACACAGTCTTGTTATGGAAACAGTGCACACGTATTCGCACTCAGCTCTGAGAAGTCAGTACGTATGCCAGAGATAGGGTAAAGAGGGAAGCTGAGGAGGCACAGCCAGGAAAGGAAAACTAACACAGTCTGAGAAACGTTAACAGTTTAAAAGAGACACATGACAGAAGCAGAGTCCTACGTCAGAATGGAGAATAACCTAAACGTTCTTGCATAACTGGAGGGAAGGAGACATTTTAGCAAACTTAATGACTGCGATTTGAAAGGTTGGTGGTTTTCTTCCCTTGTAATTAAAAAAAAAAAAACAAAAAAACCCTGATTTAACTTCAGCACTTCCCTTCATGACTTCTTTCTTTTTTTCTGAAAGAGTTCCCATCAAACATAAACGTTAACATTACAGCAAGTTTTTGTTTGAAAGCAGTTTACTTCAAAGACTTAGGCAATTGGATTCTTTGAAATTTCATCATTTCCTTCCAGTTATTCTGCATCTTGATTTCTATCAATTAACTGAGAAAGATAATCACAAAAGAAGAGAAAGGACTGTACACAATCTCTTGTTTATAATTATATTTTTATCCACTTCGAACAAAGGCAGCCAAAGAGACAGTTTCTGTGGCCACCAGGAATGGGGGTGCCCAGACTTGGAAGACTTGAATTTCTCATTTCAGAAAAATCAGATACATCAGGATCATGGCAAATATGTTAAAAGTAAAATTAGCTGAACAAAATTATGTTGAGAATAATAAGAAAATGTTTGCGAAATTCAGATTCATGACTGTATAATGAAGGAGTCGAGCAAGCTTATCCTTCCAGACCTAAACGATTTTCTACACTTAAGAGCAACATGACTTATTAGGGATTTTGCAGAAAATACAGAAACACTCAAATCTTCACATTTCCCATTTCAAAATGTGAATGATAATCATATTTACAGGACTTTGCAGGTGTAGAATGAAGCACTAAGCACAATACATAGTCCATACTTAATAAAAGTTAACTTAATAAAAATTAACAATAATTAATGATGATAATGCTAAATTATATGTACTATTATATTAATATGATTAATAAGTTTCTAGAAGTCTAATCAAAATTCTATTCATCCTGATCTTAGCTGATCTATATTTCTTTAGAATTTATTTTGAGATGGTTATTAAATTATTTGAGATGGTTATTAAAGAGAGAATTTAGGAAAAAAACTATGCTACATGGTTTTGTGTAGCCCAGTTAGTGCTTTTCTAGGCAATAAAATAATTAGTTCTTGCAGATTTTTTCCATAATGTCAAACTTGAAATTCAACCTCTTTTAGATACAATAAGCTTTAAATCAATGCTTGAAAAAAAATCTCAAGAACTCAGAGTGTATTGATAGCACATTACACTGAGATTTTGTATGAAGATTGTCATTAAATTGCAATTTTGTGTGAAGATTCTGTCTGAAAACTGCAGAAGGAGGGGAAACCATGTCCTTTTAAATAGTTTACTGGCTTTAAGGATAACAATCTAATGCCATTCATGAAAAAAAAAAAAATCCAACATGAAAGCTGTCAAACTTCAGTGGGTCAAATTTTTTTGGCCTATTTAAATGGTGTTTGTGCTTCCCATGGTGTGTATCATAGCTCCTTGCTCATTTAGCAGCAAGTTGTCATTGAAAGGCTGGGCAATCATTCCCAGCAGACTAAAAATATGCTGTGAAAGACCAGCATCTGGACTTGTACATCATTTAAACCAGAGCACATTAGGCAGGTAAAGAGAAATGGAAACAGATATAGAAGCCAAATTTGCATACATAAATCAGTGAGCTTTAAAGAAAGCATAGTACAGTATTTAAAGTCATCACTTTGCAGAGAACCAGATCTCTGGATGAAACCATGGAGAAACTGTCTTTGTGTCTTCTAGGTGGTATTGTACTTCAACACTGAAAGAAGTGTTAAATGTTCTGTTTAAATGATCATACAGGGGTGCCTGGGTGGCTCAGTGGGTTAAAGCCTCTGCCTTCGGCTCAGGTCATGATCCCAGGGTCCTGGGATTGAGCCCCATATCGGGCTCTATACTCAGCAGGGAACCTGCTTTCCCCTCTCTCTCTGCCTGCCTCTCTGCCTACTTGTGATTTCTGTCAAACAAATAAATAAAATCTTTTAAATGATCATACAATTTATTCCATTTGGTTTTTGTTTAAATTATATAATATATTCCATTCAGTTTATATATAAAATAACCCTAATTTTCATATGATTTCTGGCAGCATATTTTTCTTCATTTGTATTTTTGAGCCTCAAGAAATATTATACCTGGTTAAAAATATAAAATTTGTCATATCTACTAATTCAGTCTGATTTATGAAAATGCTAACAAAATAAAAATACAGATTATTTCTGAGACAGTACATGACATAAAAAACTGACTGCATTTCCATTCTATCAAATTTCTAGGTGGACATGTCTGGGAAGTTCATAAAAACATAAGATTGGAAGAGGTCTGTGAAGATGACCAGGGGAACATCATTGTCCAATCAAATCTTCTTATAAATACATTGTTGGATGAGAAAAGAGTAGGACAGAGGCAATAAAATCTACATATATGAATTTGTGAGTATAAGGATATTACAGTTGTTATATTTTTAATAAAGAATTACAATGGCAAATTTTAAGAATCTCAATTTAGGGAAGTAAATAAAATATATTATGTAGAATTCTTCAAAACAGGTTAAAACTTTACTAAATTTGCATTTAACTTTCCTTTCTTCTCCCCCAATTCCTAGCAAGTATTGTCCGTGAAAAAACATACATTTCTTGGTTTTTATTAAGTCATTTACCAACTCTTTAGCATCTGTTAAGTGTAAATGTAAACATGATGATAGTATTATAAAGAGAAGAAAGAAAAAGGTTGCTTTTAATTTGGAAAAGCCTATGCAGAAATTGTAAATAAATCCCCATCTTTACAATTATTTTGAATCATAAAATTCTGTAGACACCTTTTCAGACTGAATTATACACTCTTAGATGAACTAGCTATATAGCTGGATTAACATCACAATACACTATAAAAAATTACATGAAAAAAAAATTACATGATTACAAAATTTTGTAACAAACTTTTAAAAAATTCCCAGTTTTGTTTCTTGGTTTGCAATGGGCCAGCCTAGCAGTGTTTTGTGTGAGGTTGAAAGCATTCAAATATTTTTAACACTACAGCACTACTAGGCAGAGTGTTGGATGCTATTTTCACCATGGCTTCTACAACAGCTGGAACAAATGGATATTTGAAGAAGCCCACACGGCCTGAGGAACTGAGAAGTCCATTAGTTATTTCAATACACAAAGCATTACAGAAACACTAAAAGAATACTGTTAGCACAATTAGAGGGAAATAAAAACATTTTACTTTTGATGAGCCATTGCAATTTTGATGGCTTAAACAATAAGTTTATTTTAGAGACCTTCAATAATGGAAATCATTTTCATAAATATCAGATGGAAAAAATAATAGCAGAAAAATATTGAGGACATCAGTTTGTAAAAATGAAGAGATTTTATATTGTTAAAGAACTAAGATGAATGGGCTGTGTGATGTTAAAGAAACACTGCTGAATAGTTGGTTGTCTTTGTTTATTATGGTTTTCATGTTTCAGCAACGATAAAAATTATAGTTGGTCGAGAGTTTTATGATTCCAGCAATAAATTACTCAACATAATACTGTGAGGCCTGCCCAATATGCACACATTATTGTACTTTTGTGTATAATAATAAAAAAAAAAACCAACTCAGATTCTGACTCTCCATATAAACTCAGAGAAAAACATCTGGCATGGTCCATAAACAACTGGCTGATAATTAAGAGAAATTCCCTTTCAAGAAAGCATTTTTCTGTTGATCATATCTGCTGATAAAACATTTCTAGTCTTAAAAGATATTTTGTACTTAAACAGTTTGTATATATTTTTCTTTTTAATTAAAGAAATCACAGAAGTAATAAATGACAACATGATTATGTCCAACAATCCAAAAGTGTCTGAGAAAATAATTTTATTTTCCCTCAGCTACCCTGCTTTCAGCCATCAATTCCATTTCCCTCTCAAGAGCTAACTACTAATTACAGCTTAGAGTTTATATTTTCAAACCATTTTCTATTAGTTTAGGAATGTATACAATGTATGTGTGTATTCATAACCAGTTTTTTGGTAAATATCAAAGGGTATCATAAAGGATTATTTTTCTTGAGATGCCTATGTATTAACCATCATGACTTTTTATTTTTCCATTTGGTACATATTTATCTACCTCATTCTTTTAACAGCTACATTGTAACCATTCCTCACATCATGAATATTTTAATTGTTTCTCATGCCTCATCATTGCAAACCGCAAGCTTACATAAGTATTTGTGTGCCTGTGTATGTGTGTGTGTTTATACGCACACACGTCTATTTTTGTGAAACACATGTATTACCTTTGCACAAAATTCTAGCAGTGGAATTGCTGAAATTCCATTATGTCCATTTTTAAAAACGTGTTTTTAAGCTAGCATTCAGCATAACTTCATTGTTTTCATTAAGTAATTCACTCCAAGTAAGCTTTATATTGTTGTTTCTTTTTAAATGAAATAAACATGTTTGTTCTTCAGAGGCAAGGTTTTTGATTTTATATCTAATGAGTAAAGTGATTAACCATTCTATTTTCACTTTATAGAATAAAAATTAGAAAGTAATGTAAGCTATTGAACTGTTATCTTTTGATTAACTATCACTATATATTGAGATGAGATCTACCTCCTTCATCATCTTCAACAGAAAATTATTTTTCAACAGCAATAACTTTGATATGAAAATCAAAAGAAAATTAATTTTTCAACATCAATTATTTTGATATGAAAATGTATACTAATAAATTTTCCTGAAACTCTATGAAACACATTAACGAACTCAAACAGCTAAATATTTACTGATCTTCAAAATGTCAATTAGAATATTTTATATATGATGCTTGAAATGACAAGGAAAAATTATACTCATTGTCTTTTCTGAGACAATATTTTATAACTGAAAGGATTCATCAGCTCTGGAAGTTTGACATTATGCTATTATTTGTGATTATTTACCTATGTTTAACTTAAATAGTAAAAATAAATTCATTTTTTGGTTAAAGTGATATACACATTTTTCAGTCTTCTCATAATCAACAATAAAAAAAATAACTGCATCTATGTTAACAAAACAACCATAGATTTGGTACAATATGAAAGTTAAAATTGAAAATGAATGAAATACTGAAAAAAATTTTCATGTAATTACTGGAGGTATTCCACTGGTATTAAGATAGATACATATTTAACTGGCAGAAGAAGGTGTGAGTTTCTGGAATTTCATTCCATGTTGTTTTTTTTTTTTCTTTTCACCAAAATTCACCATTTATGCACCACACCCAGTGCTCCATGCAATATGTGCCCTCCATAATACCTACCACCAGGCTCACCCAATCCCCATCTCCCTCCCCTCCAAAATCCTGTTTGTTTCTCAGAGTCCACAGTCTCTCATGGTTTGTGTCCCCCTCTGATTTCCCACAACTCACTTCTCTCCATCTCCCAATGTCCTTCATGTTATTCCTTATGCTCCACAAGTAAGTGAAACCATATGATAATTGACTTTCTCATTCCATGTTCTTAATTAACTTAGACTTTGAATGACTTACCTTACCAGTGTCACAATCAGTTCCATCCATTGGTGGATCTAGCTTCGTTCTGCATTCTTTCTCACCCTCGACCTTGCACCATAACCCTGTGCAAATAACATGCTGAAAAACAAGCCCATAATAAATAATGAGGAGGTACCATGTTTTTGAGGTGAAGTCTATAATTTTTGAGAAATCTATCTTGATAGAACAACAGAAATTGTTTGAAGAAAAATATGTTTTAGGTAATAAAACATATAAATATCACTAAATTATCATATGACTTATGTATAGTGATTAGAATATTGATACATTAAAAACAGAAAATCTGTTTAATTCATTTAAATATCTGTACGTTTCTTAAATAAAATACATCTGATTACTACTAAGATTATGTAGGTACAACAGAGAAGTGTAAGCTAAAAACCATTATTTGTATCATTCCATGAACCAGGCTAGAAGAATAAAAGTGATGGGTTTGTGGTATGAATTTAGTGCCTGCTGTCCTAAAGCCTGTCCTCACTTATTATACTTAAAGGCCATGGTTAGCATTTCATTATTTCACAGTAGCCTTGGCCTATGACACAACACAGACTATGAATGGGTATGTTTCTGGTATCAGTCATTTTTACCTCAGTCTGAATGAGTTTCAGGTCTCCAGGATACAATGAACTTTTTCTAGGGAAAAGTCTGAGGGAAAAACAAAAATCCTGGGATAAGGTAGAAAAGATAGAGTCACGGTGAAGGAAGAGAACTCAAAACAGGCAGGAAAGAAACCTGTCAGAAACCCAAGCCCCAGCTCTAGGGGCCATCACCACAGACAGAATGAGGCACTCAGAACACATTTGCATTTCATAGAAACAGGAAGTCCATGAGGGACAGTTAGAGATGATTACAATACTGCATAGTGAAGATAACTGCATTACCTATCTAGATACATGGAGAAGGTGGAAAAAGACAGATCAATAGAGAAGAAATCATGGCAATGTGAAAGGCACAGTCTCATACAAGATTTTAAAGGAAACAAAATTTTAAAGATTGAAGAACCAAACATTGAATACCATGAAGGGCAAGGAACTCCATATTTGGAGGGAGAAAGAAACCACTTCACAGTTGATCAGGAGGTTGAGAAGATAAAAAGGCTATTTTAGGAGTTTTACTCTGCCGGTATATGCAAAACAGACTAAAAAATCACTGCAAAGTAAAAATTAGCTTATGACCCAAATTTATTAAATATTTGGGAAAGATATTTAAGTGAATGTTTTAAACAGGTCAGTTACAATTTTAACACTGAATTTGTCACAAAGCTCCAAACAGTATTTTCCTTTTCTTTCTTTCTTTAAAAATATAAATTCTCTTAAAAATTATATAATATATGGCAAGAGTGGGACATAATCTATTCACCTTATTTTATTTGCTGTGATAGCTTTTCTGCTTCAAAATACTTCATCCAAATATATTGTATTATATTTAGGAGATGATTTAGCCTAACTTCTGTAATTGGTTTACACAAATCATTTACCAAAAATTCATCCAGGGATTTATTTTAAAGAACGTCAATAATGTCTAAATCAAATTGCTTCTCTGCTATATTTTAGATCTTTTCAAGTTAACAGATAGGTTGTTTATTATGTACACTTGTGCACACATTTATATTTGAATTAATGGATCTCTAACCCAAGATCACAGTTCTTAAATGTATTTTTACCCTTAATACCGTTCTGTTAAGGATGTCTTATAATCATGGGATCAAATGTGAAATTTTCCAACAAAGAACAACTTTGCTTCATGGGTATTCCATAAAGCTTAGTTGTATTATAACATGAGTTATTTCTGCCAGGCTCATTAGTTAACCAGTGCATAATGAAGTGCATATTGAACAAAAAAACAAATCTTGTATACTGTAGTTTTGTAATAATACTGGTTACTGAACACCTGTTGGTGGTCTAAATTCTGACCTTCCACCATTATCTGCTATTCATAGCAGCAGGTACTCTAATTGATTCCCACTTCAGGCACTGGGAGAACGAAAGCAAACTTGGCAGCTTTTCAAGATAAGCACGATCATTTAGAATATATCTCTCATAGAGGAGATCTCTGTACACTTTATATTCTGCAGGTCCAGGGATCTTATGGGAAGTAAATTATAGCCTTATTCTTAAAAATAACTCAGATTTAGGATTTCAAACTAAACTGTCAAAAGTAACACAAGAAAATGTTGAAGAAGAAATGGTATGGACTATTTTCACCTTGAGAAGTAGAGTATCTCAGATGTGTGATATGAGGGCCAATATCAAGCCCTTCTTAAGATATTACAAGGGTACTATAAAGGGGCAAGGGACATCTGGATGGCTCAGTTGGTTAAGAGTCTAACATTTGATTTTGGCTCAGGTGATGATCTCAGTGTCCTGAGATCCATCCTTGCCTCAGGCTCCGTACTCCGTGTATGTTAAGTTAGAGTCAAATATTTTTTGCAACTCAACTGCTGAAAGAATTTAATGTATCAATTAAGAAATGAACTTTTAAACTTCAAATGCTTTCCATAGGAACCCAGGACAGAACTTCACACCTCAGTTCTTCCTAGAAAGCTAATAAATAATAATGTAATATTCTCTTAAAAATTTTTTTTCCATAATGAGAAAAGACCATTAAAAGCATATAACAAGGAGAGGAGCAAGACGGTGGGGGAGAAGACCTAAATATCAACAGATCCCAGGAGTTCAGCTAGGTAGTAATGAAACCATTCTGACCACCTACAAACTCAAAAGGAAATACAAGAGCAGAAGAGCAGCAATTCTAGGAAAAGAAAAGTGACCACTTTTGGGAAGTAAAAGATGTGGAGAAGTGAACCTGAATTGATATATATTAAGAGAGACTGCAGGAGGGAGGGACCAGTAAAATCAGAACTTTTAGAAGTCTGCTCCACTGAGGGACTTTGCTCTAGAGACTAAGCATTGAGGAACACTTGTGGGGACAGTGTGGTCTCAGGGCCCATGGGGTGGCAAAAAGACCAGGGGTGTCTGAATGTGACAGAGCTCCCAGGTATTGGAGTGGGGAATCTGGCTGCAGAGATGGAGCAAGGTGGAGGGTTCTCATCTCAGGGTTACATTAAACCATGATCTGAGGCACAGTCAGACCATTGCTCTTCAAGCAGGGACCCCACAAGTGGCAGATCCAGAAAGAACCCCTCCTTCCTCCTCCAGGAGGAGCGCAGGAGCATGCGACAAGAATCTGCTGGGCTTGGAGACTCCAACGGGGCCATAGGCCAGAGAAAGAAATGCTTGGTCACAGGCTGGGTGAGAGCAGAGTTCGGCCAGAGACCAGGGAGATGGGAGGGATTGACGCTTTTCTGTGAGGGTGCATTGAGGAGTGGGGCGCCGAGCTCTTAGAGATTGGGAGGCCACCATTTTCATTCCCATCTGCCCAAACTGTACGGAAAGTATTCAGGACCAAAAGCTCCAGAGAGTGAAACCGCGCAGACTGCTTAGCATGGCCCCTAGCAAAGGCGGTACAATTGCGTCTTGGGCAAAGACATTTCAGAATCACTGCAACAGGCCCCTCCCTGAGAAGATTAGCAAGAAAACCCAGCCAAGACCAAGTTCACCAATCAATGAGAACTGCAAAACATCAGAGCTACAGGAGTAAGACACATTGAATTCATGATTTTTTCGCCATGATTCTTTAGTCTCTCAAAGTAAATTTTTAAATTGTATTTTTTCTTACTCTTTTATTTTATCTGCTTCCTATTTTAATGTTTTTTAACTATTGTATCCTATCAATAATTTTAAAAAAATCTTTTTAGATTTTCATTGCTATACTCATATTCGATCCCTTTATTGTATTTAATCTTCTTTTTTTGTACACATACAGGTTTCTCCTTCTTTAAAATTTTGGGATACAAGGGGCGCCTAAGTGGCTCAGTGGGTTAAAGCCTCTGCCTTCGGCTCGGGTCATGATCCCAGGATCCTGGGATCAAGCCCCGCATCGGGCTCTCTGCTCAACAGGGAGCCTGCTTTCTCCTCTCTCTCTGCCTGCCTCTCTGCCTACATGTGATTTCTGCCTGTCAAAAAAAAAAAAGAAAGAAAGAAAGAAAGAAAAGATCTAAAATCTAAACAAGTTGAAATTAAAAAATCTATTAATGGGGTGCAATAAAAAATGGAGGCTCTTACTACTAGGACAAATGAGGCAGGAAAGAGAATTCATGATAAAGAAGACCAAATGATGGAAAATAAAGAAGCTGAGTAAAAGAGAGACTAACAATTACTGAACCATGAAGGAAGGTATCCAAGATACCATAAGATGAAACAATACTAGACTAATTGGGATCTCAGAAGAAGAAGAAAGAGAAAGGGGCAGAAGGTATATTGGAGCAAATTATAGCAGAGAATTTCCCTAATTTGGAGAAGGGAACAAGCATCAAAATCCAGGAAGAACAAAGAAACCTCCCTCAAAATCAGTAAATAAATCACCTAATAGTAAAACTTATAGGGCTCAGTGGCAAAGAGAAAATCCTGAAAGCAGCTTGGGACAAGAGGTCTGTAATATAGAATGGTACAAATATTAGATTGCAGCAGACCTACCCACAGAGACCTGGTAGACCAGAAAGAACTAGCATGATATACTCAGAGCACTAAATAAGAAAAATATTCAGCCAAGAATACTATATTCAGTTAGGCTATCATTGAAAATAGAAGGAGAGATAAAAGGCTTCCAGGACAAACAAAAATTAAAAGAACTTGAAAACACCTAAGCAGCCCTACAGGAAATATTGAAAGGGGTCATCTAAGCAAAGACAGAGCCTACAAGTAATAGTCCAGAAAGGAACAGAGACAATATACAGTAGCAATCACCTTACGGACAATATAATGGCACTAAATTCATAACTTTCAATAGTTACCCTGAATGTAAATGGGCTAAATGCCTGAATCAGGGTATTAGAATGGATTAAAAAAACAAGACCCATTGATACGCTGCCTACAAGAAACTCATTTTAGGCCCAAAGACACCTTCAGATTGAAAGTGAGGGCATGGCAAACAATTTACCACGTTAATGAGCATCAAAAGAAAGCTGGGATGGCAATCTTTATACCAGATAAATCAGTTTTTTAGCCAAAGACTATAATAAGAGATGAGGAAGGACCCTATCATACTTACAGGGTCTGTCCAACAAGAAGATCTAACAATTTTAAATATCTATGCCCCTAACATGGGAGTAGCCAATTATATAAACCAAGTAATAACAATATCAAAGAAGCACATCAACAATAATGCAATAATAATAGGGGACTTTAACACTTCACCTCACTGAAATGGACAGATCATCTAAGCCAAAGATGAACCAGGAAATAATGGCTTTAATTGACACACTGGACCAGATGAACATCACAGATATATTCAGAACATTCCTCCCAAAACAAGAGAATACACATTCTTCTCTAGTGAACATTCTCCAGAAGAGATCACATCCTGGGTCACAATACAGTTCTCAACCAGTACCAAAAGATTGGGATCATTCCCTGCATATTTTCAGACCACAATGCTTTGCAGCTAGAAATCAATCACAGAGGAAAGTTGGAAAGAACTCAGATCCATGGAGGCTAAAGGGCATCCTACTAAAGAGTGAGTGGGTCAACCAGAAAATTAAAGAAGAATTAAAAAATTCATGGAAACAAATGAAAATGAAAACACATCTGTTCAAAATCTGTGGGACACAGCAAAGGTGGTCCTGAGAGTAAAGTATATAGTGATACAAGCCTTTCTCAAGAAACAAGAAAGATCTCAAGTACACAACCTAACCTTACATCAAAAGGAGCTGGAGAAAGAAAAGCAAAGAAAGCCTAAACCCAGAAGGAGAAGAGAAATAATAAAGATCAGAGCAGAAATCAATGAAATAGAAATCAAAAGAATAGGAGAACAAATCCACGAAAGTAGGAGGTGGTTTTTTGAAAGAACTATTAAGACTGATAAACCCCTGGCCAGAAGTATCAAGAAGAAAAGAGGAAGGACCCAAATAAATAAAATCATGAATGAAAGAGAAGAGATCACAACCAACACCCCCCCAAAAATACAAACAATTATAAAAACATATTTGAGCAACTATATGTGGGCAAATTTGACAATCTGGAAGAAATGGATGCATTCCTAGAGACATATAAACTACTAAAACAGAACCAGGAAGAAATAAAAAACCTGAACAGACCCACAATGAGTAAGGAGATAGAAGGAGTCATCAAAAATATCCTAACAAACAAGAGTCCAGGGCCAGATGGCTTCCCAGGGGAATTTTACCAAACATTTAAAGAAGAATTAATACCTAGTCTCCTGAAACTGTTCCAAAAAATAGAAATGGAAGGAAAACTTCCAAAATCATTTTATGAAGCCAGTATTATCTTGATCTCAAAACCAGACAAAGAACCCACCAAAAAGGAGAATTACAGATCAATATCCTTCATGAACACAGATGCAAAAATTCTCACCAAAATACTAGCCAATAGGATCCAACAAGTACATTAAAAGGATTATTCACCACGTCCAAGTGGGATTTATTCCTGGGCTGCAAGGTTGGCTCAATATCCACAAATAAATCAATGTGATACAATACATTAATAAAAGAAAGAACAAGAACCATATGATACTCTTAACAGGTGCTAAAAAAACATTTGACAAAGTACAGCATCTTTTCTTGATCAAAACTCTTCAATGGGTTAAGGATAGAGGGCACGTACCTCAATATCATCAAAGCCATCTATGAAAACCCCACAGTGAATATCACTCTCAATTGGCAAAAACTGAGAGCTTTTCTACTAAGGTCAGGAACATGGCAGGGATGTCTACTATCACCACTGCTATTCAACATAGAACGAGAAGTCCTAGCCTAAGCAATCAGACAACAAAAAGAAATAAAATGTATATGAATAGGCAGAAAAGAAATCAAACTCTCACTCTTGATAGATGATATGATACTTTATGTGGAAAACCCAAAAGACTCCACTCCCAAACTGCTAGAACTCATACAGGAATTCAGTAAAGTGTCAGACTATAAAATCAGTGCAAAGAAATCAGTTGCACTTCTATACACTAACAGTGAGAGAGAGAAAAGAGATATTAAGGAGTCTATCCCATTCACAATTGCACCCAAAACCATAAGACACCTGGGAATAAACCTAACCAAAGAGGTCAAGAATCTGCACTCAGAAAACTATAAAGTACTCATGAAAGAAATTGAGGAAAACAAAAAGAAATGGAAAAAAGGCTCCATACTCATGGATTGGAGGAACAAATATTATGAACATGTATATGCTACCTAAAGCAATCTACACATGTAATGCAATCCCTATCAAAATACCATCAATCTTTTTTCAAAGAAATGGAAGAAATAATCCTAAAATTTCTGTGGAACCAGAAAAGACCGTAAATAGCCAGAGGAATGTTGAAAAGGAAAACCAAAGTTGGTGGCATCACAATTCCAGACTTTAAGCTCTATTACAAAGCTATCATCATCAAGACAGGATGGTACTGGCACAAAAGCAGACACATAGATCAATGGAACAGAATAAAGAACCCAGAAATGGCCCCTCAACTCTATGGTCAACTAATCTTAGACAAAGCAGGAAAGTGTATCCAATGGAAAAAATACAGTCTCTTCAACAAATGATGTTGGGAAAACTGGACAGCCACATGCAGAAGAAGGAAACCGAACCATTTCCTTGCACCACACACAAAAATAGACTCAAAATGGATGAAAGACCTCAATTTAAGACAAGAATCCATAAAATTTCTTGAGGACAACATAGGCAGCAACCTTTTTGACCTCAGCTGCAACAACTTCTTCCTAGAAACATCACCAAAGGCAAGGGAAGCAAGGGCAAAAATCAACTATTGGAACTTCACCAAGATCAAAAGCTTTTGCACGACAAAGGAAACAGTCGACAAAACCAAAAGACAATTGAAAAAATGGGAGAAGATATTTGCAAATGACATATTATATAAAGGGCTAGTATCCAAAATCTATAAAGAACTTATCAACCTCAACACCCAAAGAACAAATAACCTGATCAAGAAATGGGCAGAAGGCATGAACAGACATTTCAGCAAAGAAGACATCCAGATGGCCAACAGACACATGAAAAAGTGTTCAACATCATTCACCATCAGGGAAATTCAAATCAAAACCACAGTGAGATATCAACTCACACCAGTCAGGATGGCTAAAATTAAAGTCACGAATCGATAGATGTTGGTAAGGATGAGGAGAAAGGGGAACTCTCCCACACTGTCGGTAGGAATGCAAGCTGGTACAGCCACTCTGAAAAATAACATGGAGGTTCCTCAAAAAGTTGAAAATACAGCCACCCTATGACCCAACAATCACACTATTTACCCTAAAGATACAAATGTAGTGATTCGAAGGGGCACATGTACCTGAATGTTTATAGCAGCAATGACCACAGCAGCCGAACTATGGAAAGAACCTAGATGTTCATCAACAGATGGAAGGATTAAGAAAATGTGGTGTATATATCTACATGGAATACTATGCAGCCATCAAAAAACCATGAAATCTTGCCATTTGCAATGACATGGATGGAAGGAACTCGAGGTTATTATGCTAAGCAAATTAAGTCAATCAGAGAAAGACAATTATCCTATGATCTCTCTGATATGAGGAATTTGAGGGGCAGGATGGGGGGTGGTGGGGATAGGGGAGTAAAAAAATGAAACAGGTGCTCGCTTCGGCAGCACATATACTAAAAAAAAAAAAAAAAAAAAGAAACAGGATGGAACCAGGGAGGGAGACAAACCATAAGAGACTCTTAATCTCAGGAAACAAACTGAGGGTTGCTGGGAGGTAGGGGAATATGGTAGATGGGTTATGGACATTGGGGAGGGTATGTGTTATGGTGAATGCTGTTGAATTGTGTAAGACTGTTGATTCATAGACCTGTACGCCTAAAGCAAATAATACATTATATGTTAATTTTTTAAAAAGCATATAATAGGAATTTGGATTTTTACTCAAATAGGATTTTTTAAATGTTTACATGAAAATACTATATATTTTAAATGAAATAATTTAAGTGGAACATTAATTGTCCACATATAAAAATCATAAATTTTATCTTCAAAGATAACCTATATTCATATCTTTCTTTACAGTAAATAGTTACATTAAAATGTTCTGAAACTGGGCACCTGGGTGGCTCAGTTGGTTGGGCAACTGCCTTCGGCTCAGGTCATGATCCCAGACTTCCAGGATCAAGTCCCGCATCAGGCTCCCAGCTCTTTGAGGAATCTGCTTCTATCTCTGACCTTCTCCTCTTTCATGCTCTCTCTCACTCATTCTCTCTCAAATAAATAAATAAAATCTTAAAAATAAAAAATGTTCTGAAATTTACGTCAAAATACAAAAGTCTTGGGGCACCTGGGTGGTTCAGTTAAGCGGCTGCCTTTAGCTCACATCATAATACCAGGGTCCTGGGATCCAGCCCCACGTTGGGCTCCCTGATTAGCAAGCAAGGAGTCTGCTTCTCCTTCTCCATCTCCCGCCTTGCTCCTGCTCTCACTCACTATCTCTGTCTGTCTGTCTGTCTCTCTAGTATATAAAATCTTTAAAAAAATGTTTTAAATTAAAAAAAAACCTTACATACACCCATATAGAAGTAACAAATCTTTTACATGTAACTCCTTGTTCTACCACTTGTATTATCTTCCAAAATACAATTTCAGTAACTTAACATTTGGTAGTAAATGTAATTCAGCATGGAATAATATTATTAAAAACATTATTTTCCATTACAAAACATTATAGTATTTTCAAGGATGGAAAAGAAGAAAAAGGGGGAGAAGGGTATTTTAAGACACAGAAAACAAAGACTCTAAAGGAATAATAAAAAACAGAAATCTAGTTCTTTGTAAAGAATAAAATTGAAAATTAAGAAAGAAAAAAGAGGGGCACCTGGGTGGCTCAGTGGGTTAAAGCCTCTGCCTTCGGCTCAGGTCATGATCTCAGGGTCCTGGGATCGGGCCCCGCATCAGGCTCTCTGCGCGGCAGGGAGCCTGCTTCCCCCCCTTCTCTCTGCCTGCCTTTCTGCGTACTTGTGGTCTCTGTCCATCAAATAAATAATAAAATAAAATCTTTAAAAAAGAGAGAGAAAAGAGAAGGCAAAACAACAACAACAACAACAAAAACCACAGAAAACAAACAAACCCACAAACCTTACTGTTAGAATAAAATGAAGGTATAACCACAGATGTCAGGTTTCTACAAATAAAAAGATATAAACAGTTTTATGCCAATAAACTTGACAACTTATGACAACTTACATGAAATGAAAAGATATTTTAAAACCTTCCTAAAAACTTACTAAAATGGACTCAAGAAGAAAAAGAGAAGCAGAGCTATTCTGTAAACATAAAATAGTTAAAAGTGATTGTTAAATATCTTCCCACAAAGTATACAGCTGGTCCAAAAACTAACAATCTTTCAAAAATTTAGTTTCTCATTTTATGTAAGTTCTCTCGAGAAGAGTAAAAGAAGAAACACTTTAAAATACCCTTAGATACCCACACTAGACAGAGATTTCAAAAGATAATGAAAATAGTAATCTACCTAATTTATTAATCTAGATTTAAATATGCTAAGCAATCTTTAACAGGCTGAATCCAACAATGCCTAAAAAAAACGCAATGCCATGACCAAGTTTTCTTCAGAATGCAAGGTTACTGTAATATCAGAGATGTGATTAATGTAATCAAGTACATTGATACAAAGCTCAAAATGTAATTCAATATCTATTCTTTAAAAAAAGATCTTAGCACACCAGCCTTTGAAAAAAATGCCTTCACAATTACTGGACACCTATGAAACTCTACAACAAATAGCATTAAAAAAAAGGTGAAATGTTGAAAAGTTTTCTTTTAAAATTTGGAAAATGGCAAAGATAGTATCTTGGCACCCATATCAGGAAATGAGTACATGGTGTATTCAAACTGGCAAGAGGAAAAAAAAATAACTGTCAATATAAACTCCTGAACTCAGCTAAAATTTTATTCAAGACTGACAGTTAAATAAAGAGTCTTTCAAGGAAACAAAAACAGAGTATTTACCACCAACCGATCTGCTCAAAAGGAACTTCTAAATGTTGTATTTCAAGAAGGAATATGATCTCATAGGAAAGGACTGAAAAACGACAGTGAGTGAAGAGACTGATAAAAATGAGGATAAAATCCAAATAAATGTTGAATATGGAAAACAACAGTAATTGGATATTAGCCAATGCTATAAAACTTCCTCCAAGTGGGAAAAAAAATACTAGAAATGCAGCTCATTTACATCTCAAAAACTTTATCCTTCTACAGAGAAATTTTGGCCCCCGGCAGTCAAATAAGCTTGATGTTTTCTCTTTTCTTCCTCTACTCCAAAGATCCTTAGTGGCAGAAGTAGCAAGAGTAGTCTGAGTAGCACACATGGGGAAAAACACAACCCAAGCTGAGGCAACCAATGAGGTGGCAAGCTGCAAAGGATTCCTGAACAGAACACACCAGCAAGTGTGAAAGAAAGTCAAGGAATGTGAAAAAATTTAGAAAAAGAAAGACTGTCAGGATGTAGTTAGTGAAGTCCCAAAGAAAAGAAAAAGAATGTAAGTAAAAAGGAACTCTTTGAAATATTAAAAAAAAAAAAAAAATGCAGAAATCCCTCGTATGAAAGAGATAAAAAAATAAAAAGATTCTCCTTGCCCATCCCCACAGATGGACCACCCTGTAAATTACAACCATCAACTGTGGGCAGAATACAAAAAACCACCTCATACTCGTTCTGGAGAATGAACAGTGGTAAGGGAACTTTTTAGGCGAGCCAAAGGGATTGGACAAACTGTGTTAAATACCTTTGCATTGTTGAGCTGACTGTGGGCTGTGCTTACGGCTTGGCATTAAATGGCTAAAGCAACAGTGAGAAAGAGGCCATCTTTTTAGATTTGTAAAGACAGAAGCTGCTGTGGTGAAAGCTGTCAAAAAAACTCACAGGCCAGTCTGGACCCACACATCTGGAAAACACCCTCCCTATAGGACAGATAAAGAAAAAGTAGACTGAAGATATGAGTTCTTGTCCACAGTAGGGAAGACAGAGTTTCCAGTTTGAATCTAATGGTTAATATTCTGGGGAGGTGGATGGAGTGGGGGAGAGGAGATACTATTTAGAGGAATACAACAGAATTCAGAGTACCCGCAATAATGATCAGCAAACTTAACAATGTAAAGTGCTGAAGAATACATGTTTTAGGCTTGTGACCATATGGTCTCTGTTGCAAGTACTCAATATGGTCACTGTAGCTTGAAGGTGGCCAGAGAGAACATAGGAACAAATGGAGGTGACTGTGTTCTAGTAAAACTTTATTTGCAAAAACAAGAAGTCAGCTCCTAGGCCACAGTTTGTGAGAAATTAATGTATTAATATGTAATGGGTTAATGTACTCATATTGCAGAATAAAACATGTCCACACAAATGTTCATTTACAAATGATCAAAGTAGCCTTAATCATAATAGCTAACATCCCAGATGTCTACTAAGAGATGAGCTAATAAAGAAAATATAAGTTTAAATAAGAAAATAGTTAAATAAGTTAAATAAGAAATAGTTAATAAGTTAAATAAGAAATAGTTAAGTAAGAAATAAGAAATAGTTAAATAAGTTAAATAAGAAAAAATAAGTTATCTACCAGTGCAATACTCATACCATGAGAGGTCAAACTAATTTTTTTTTAATGTTTTTTTGTTTTGTTTTTAAAGATTTTATTTATTTATCAGAGAGAGAGAGGGAGTGAGAGCGAGCACAGGCAGACAGAATGGCAGGCAGAGGCAGAGGGAGAAGCAGGCTCCCCGCTGAGCAAGGAGCCCGATGTGGGACTCGATCCCAGGACGCTGGGATCATGACCTGAGCCGAAGGCAGCTGCCCAACCAACTGAGCCACCCAGGTGTCCCAGTAATTCTTGATACACATAAAAGTGTATAAAGAATGTAAGATTTTTGGATAGAGAGGATAGTATCATTTCTCTATAAGAAAGTGGTAAAGGAGAAAAAAGGGAAAAATAGAATATAAATATGAAACACATAAAACAGACTGACAGAATAAAAATCCCAGATAAAACTAATTTAAATAAATGCAAAAATCAAAAATATTAAATTAGCTGTTGAAAATACAGAAAAACCTCACAAAACTATTACCTTGGTTTAAACAGAAAAATAGAAAGTCTAGCTACTGCTTTACTCTAATCAACATTTCTAGATCTAGATAGTTATATTTATATCTGGAAAGGTTGAAGATATAGGCATGGAAAATAATAGCCAGGATAGAAGTTTTTACACTAGACAAAACAGATTTTAAGGCACAAGTCATAAAAAGATGGAAAAGGGAAAAGCAGATCAAGCAAATGAAAAACTGTGTGTATGTACCTAGTAATAAAAATCAACATTTCTCTGCATGAATAAATTTTTAAAAATCCAAAATGCCTCTGGTGCTAAAGAAATATTTAAGCTAAAGGAAAGAGTAGGTACCATAGAGGAATTTAATCCCAAAGTTGGGAAGAAAGTGTATAAGATGAAAAAACAAGGAAACAAACAAATAAAAAAATATAAACAACACAACCTTCATGGGAAAATTTGATGGATTTGTCCACCTCAAAATTAAGAGACAAAGTACAAAGTATAAAAAGTTAGCACACACACAACAAATGCACCATTGCTAAGACGTAACGAATTTTTACTTAGAACACAGAAAGAACTGCAAATCAGCACAAAAAAGCCAGAAAACTGAGAAATGGGTGGAACTGTAAATAGGCAATTTACAAAGATAAAAACTTAAAAAAATTAAAGCCCATGTTATTAAAAGTCACGGGTTAAATGAGTCCTAGGAAAAGAAGCAGCTGGATTATGCAGTCAAGTAAGTGGTCATGAAACTCATGTCCTTCCAGACAAGTCAGGGCTAAAGCTCAAAGGATAAGATGAAACATTGATTAGAATACAGTACATTCGGAATCATTTCCTTCAAGTTCTAGCCCTCCATAGTTTTACTGATCTTACAGGAAGGAAGGACTTAAAACTTAACAACTTCTCAATCTTGACATGTTTTATCAATGATGCTTTCTTAGTTGCCCTAACAATTACTAGCCATCGAGGGTTACTTGATGCCACATCTTTTAAGGTCCAGATTCCTGTTGCCTCTGGAATTTCACAATGCCAAATCAGAGGATCAGATTTCTAGAATTCTTCATAAGCTACCTCATTTCAATGCCAGTCTCTTCACTGGATCGAATGAGATGTTTTAGTAGTCCATTGTCTTTGATACACCAATTTAATATAAGAAAAATGTGAAACTGGAACTTCCCTCGTTACTTTTTTAAGTCACCATATGATTTGATCAAAGTAGGAAATTTCCTATATGATATAATATATATTCAATTCACTATGTGCCTACTCCAAACCAACGGCAGAGCCTTAGGTCTCCTGGAGGTCTTCAGATTTTTAGCACACTTCCTTCTCACTAAAAAAAAAAAAAAAAAAAGCAACTCTCATGCAGTCACTCTTACTGTTTCAGGGAAACACCCATACCTCTGAATTCTGAGCCAGGGTAGTAAGTTCAGGAAGCTACTCTGATGACTTGGTGCTTTTTCAAGCTGGCTCAGCCACAACATGCTAGATGGCCTAGAAGTACCAATTGCTTAAGAATCAGGAACCAGCCATCAAGAAGTTAGCACATTAAGTCAGAAGAGTGAGGTATTACTAGAGGTTGACTAGTTTCACAAGTCTTTAAACATTATCTTTTATCTCAATAGATACCTATTCCTTTATACACTGTGCAGACATTATGTTATGATCCTAAGGGTAAATTTACATCATTAATTAGATCAGCATGTACGTTACGTTGGAATTTCTAGTGCTTGTGCATAACTATCTGTTTATACGTATGGAAAACCATACTTCTTAGCTAATTCAAGTGCTATGGACCAACTACCATTTTCTCTAAGATTCTACCTGAGACAAACATTTTAATGAGTTGCTATGAATCCTCACTTCATGCAGCCTGATACATTACTTATAATTGATGGGAAATAGGATGATCATAGGATGCCTGATTAACTCACATACAAGATGTGAAACATAAACCATCTGTCCTTATAGGCTGGTTTTTGTGTAATCACTGAATTAATACTGAATAACATTGAGGTTATCTTCATGCTATCTTGATGTATGATATATCCAAGACTGACTACAGGTGAAAATTTAGAATCTTTATTCCACCATTCAATTGATTCACTTCTTCATTTAACAAATATTTATTGAGCACTCTTTCAGGTGCCAGAGGGACAGTAATAAAAAGGACTGATAGATAATTTCTTCATTTACCAAGCCTGTCTTCTAAGAGACTTGTTTTGTTTGTAAACGTTGGATGACTAACTAGTAGATGTAGTGACTCCATTATATCCAAGTGTGTGACTTAACCAGGAGAACTCTCCAAATTCTACACTTCACAACTATTTCTCTCATATTTTTAAGTTATACCCCCTGACATTTGTAGGTTCAGAGATTTCCAGATAGTTCCAACTCATAGAGTACTAAATCTTGTGGGAAAAGCAAGTCAATTACATATTCTCAGACTTCTTGTACTCCCGTCTTCTGCTTTTTCATTTCCACTTTGAAAATATCCCAACTGAGCCTTCATGATCTTGTTTTCTCTTGGTCCTATTCCCACCAACTGATGTCTTCAGAATTTTCTTTGTTGGTTTTTCCATATGTTCCTCATCTCCAAATACAGTAGTCAACAACTTCTCTGTCTCTCCTTTGTCGTTTTTATCTAACTCCTTTCCTAGCAGCTCTAGCTGGATGTTTAATGAGCATCTTAAACTTGAAACATGACTGAAATTTCATTCCAGGGCATTCTGTTTTCTCTTTCCATATTCCTCCTGAGATAAATGCATGGCCTGCTCTCTCACTGCCTTCAGATATCAAAATAAATGTCACCTTCTCCAGGAAGCCTTCATAGATCACCCTATAGAAAAATAACATCATCCCCACCCTCCCAATCCCTGGTTTGACTCCCTATCCCTCTTACCTGGATTTGTACTTTTCCAAAATACTTATTACCAACTGACGTGTTATAAATGTATTTGTTAAAATGTATGTATCAATGTTTTTGCCTGTTTTTTGCAAAAAAAAAAAAGTAAGCTCCATGAAAGGTGGGGTCTTTGTTTCCTGCTCTATTATTAGTGTACAGAACTGTGCTTGAAAAGTACTTAGAACTCAAGAAATATCTATAAATCAGTGACTGCATTTGTCTTCAATAACTCTATTGCTTTAGTTACTACACTCTATACTCTGCACTAATTTGGAATTAAACTCGTGATTTTCAAGAGTTGTATCAGAAAATGATTGTGGAATTAGAGAAGTCCATTCTCTTCACTCTAAGACTGAGAAAGATAACATAACCCAACTTCTTATTCTATAGAGTGTGTCTTAAAGAGAAAAAGGTTTTGACTAAAGTTACACAATGAATAAAAGGCAGAAACATTATTAAAGACTGGGTTCACGCCACTCCAACCAGTGTTCTTCAATCAAACCGTGACCCAGAGGTGTTGTTTTTCCACAGCCAGTCCTATTCTTTCTGGTATTGTTTTAAGAATAATTTTTAATAAATATTATACACAGAAATAAAGAAAAAACTGATTTTATCAATAAAAATTTCACACACATAAAGCTAAAAGGTAAAAAAAATACTTTTTAAATATCCAAAACTTAATTTTATTTACAAAATATCTAGTTTAAAACATAGCAACATCCTAGGACATTGAGAAATATAGATGTAAAATCCTGTAATAAACACATTTTCAGACATGGAAGAAACTCCATGCAGGTAGGTTAGTGAGAAATAACATATAGTAGAGTACAATAACTTAGAATAATAAAATAAATCATTTAAGATATTTCTTAACCCTGATGATGCACGTGTTATAGGAGAAGAAACAAATTCAGTTAAACACAGGATATGATTTATGATTTTTTTTTTTTTTTTTTTTTGGAGAGAGAGAAAGAGCAAGAATACATGTGATGGGGTGAGGGCAAAGAAGGGCAGAGAGAGGGAGAGAGACAATCTTAAGCAGGCTCCATGCTCAGTGCTGAACCCAATGTGGAGCTTAAGATCTCATGACCCTGAAGTCATGACCTAAGCTGAAATCAAGAGTCCCACACTTAACCGACTGTGCCACCCAGGTGTTGTGTGATCTGATCTATGATTTTAATCTTTAAAGAACATTGAGTTCCATAAGAAGCAGTAAAGCACAGCAGTTACAATGCATTCCATTGTTTGGATCGGCACCTGACACTCCCTCCTGACAGGTGTAAGAAGTTAACAGTTATATAACTTCCACAGGCCTCAAATTTTTTAAAAGATTTTATTTATTTATTTGACAGAGAGATTACAAGTAGGCAGAGAGGCAGGGAGAGGAAGAGAGAGGGAAGCAGACTCCATGCTGAGCAGAGAGCCCGATTCGGGCTCCCCGGATCCCAGGACCCTTGGATCATGACCTAAGCCAACGGCAAAGGCTTAACCCACTGAGCCACCCAGGTATACCAGGCCTCAAATTTTTATCTATAAAACAGAACTGAGTAGTGACTATGGCATATAATATCTATAGGAATCAAATTAGATCATAACAATCAGTAATTAATGTACTATGTGGCATATATTTGAGAGTTCAAAATATTGCAGAATGGTATTAGTATAATTTAACTGCAATACAAAATAATGTCTAAAATCTCTTAAATATAAATACTTGTGAAAAATAATCTAAAATTTACCAAAATCATGTTTGTAGTTGATCATTTGCAGAGTATTTCTAACATTTGGGGTACTTTAAAAAACATGAAAATTTTATATTTATCATTGTAATCGATTCTCTATACCACATGAACTGTAACTATAATGGTAAGCAGAAACAGCCTAGTCTGTTTTCCAAAACAATGCTAATTTCAGCATGTGGAAATATACCTCAAAACATTCATTTTGCCATGAAGATTTAAGAAAGATGACTATAACCCACTTTTTGATTGTATGAAGGCCCAGAATGAAAGCAGAGTGAATAACAAGTTCAAGGATGTATCCAGGCCAGATTGTACAGTCCTTTTTTTTTTTTTTTAAAGGATTATACATCTATGTGTGTGAGAGAAAGAGGAGGGGCAGAGAGAGAATCTCAAGCAGAGAGAGAGAGAGAGGGAGGAGGAGCGAGAGAGAAAATCTCGAGCAGACTCCATGCTTAGCATGGATCCTGATGTGGGGCTTAATCTCACAACCTCATATCAGGACCTGAGCCAAAAGCAAGATTGGCCGCTTAACTGACTGAGCCACCCAGACACCCTGCCAACAGTTCCTTTTGGGGTCCACTACTGCTAGATGGATTCTATAGTCTACACTTCCTTCGACATGTCACATTTAACCTAGCTCTTTCCCTCCATACATTCACTTATTTCAATCTTAAGTCACTCACTGAGTGCCCGACATGTGCCAGCCACTGAGCTAGATGCTGAAGAAATTGCTCTCTGCCCTCCTGGAGCTTACCCACCGGTGTGGGAAATAGATAAGAAGAAAATAACAAGTGAACAACTCCTTGGATAAAAACTATAAAGAAGAGAGAGCATCAAATATTTCGTATGTTGCATGCTGTTTTTTACTTATAAAGGATTTTAACTATGCTGCTAGTACTCTAAAACAGCATTCTCTTCAACAAAGCCAAAGTCCTTTGAGGCAATCACAGAAACTTAGGTAGAATGAAATATAGCTACCAACTGACTCTAAGCATGACTATCAGTATATTCCTGCAATACAAAGTGTGTGTGTGTATGTGTGTGTGTGTTGAGAAAAGGTGGGAATAGATGGGCAGTTAGGGGATGGCAGCCAAAAGAAAGAAGGGAAAGTAAGAAGAATTCTTACATCAGTCAAGAAGGTCTTTTTGCTCAATCTTTCAGACTTCATATTTTCTACACTGCTACCACTGGGCTCTCTGAGTAATTTAGTGACCATTTGAATATTAATACATAGCTTACCAGCATATATATTACCCCACATATTTACCCCTTTCCTGTAGTTTAGCTATTTAAAAATGTACTCTCTATTTTTTGTCCTGGTAGAACATATTTTTAACATTTTATTTCCAGGGTTAAAAGATAAAAGTTTTCCTCTGCAATTACATGTTCATGTATCATTTTCAGTATATTTTTATCTGGTTCCCTACCATGTAAGAAAGGAAAACCTTTAAAATTGAAGCACTGAACTGAACAGTAGAAATACTTCCCCAGCTTCAGTGCCATTTTTAAAATTGAAATTCTTGGGTCATTACTTCCTGACTTAGATTAAATGTCCACACCTTATTTCTATCACTTCCAAAGTGCCAGTGGAAAAAATGCAGTAATCTTTTCTTAGAAAATCTCTCTTTCCAAGATTGGGGTGCTCTCCAAATAGCCACAAACTCTGAAATAAAGTCATCTTTCCCACCTCCAGCCAATGCTTCTAAACAACGAATGTGAATATGCACTTAAACAATTGCATCTGGACACAACCCTTACCTGCATCTCTTGACAAAAGGAAGCCAATGGACCAAAGAGAATCTGACATTGCTCGTCAGCAGTGTATGTCATCCCTGGCAACTTGGAGGGAACCATCACGGAATTGACACTCTGGGGGTTTGTCTGTAGCAAGCAGTTACTGGCCTTTGACCTGGCAATACACACATACGTGTAAAATTTTGAATTTCATGTAAAAACTTGTTATAATTAGCATAGCAATAGGAAACAATTTTATAATGTTAAAAATATGTTCTTACTTTGATTTAGAAGTTCTACTGAATCTTCAGAGAAAGCATCCCCATATGAGAATCATTTATGTACAACTATGTAAGATAATTCTAATAATAATAATAATAATAATAATAATATTCAAGTTAACAGAATGTTTTGGATTATAAAGATCTTTCTTACAGATTAATTCAGCTAATCTATATAACACGGTAAAGTGGTTATTACTATACATACTTATAAGATAAGAAAACTCAGACTTGGAGCATAACTTGCTCAAAAATAATGCGTAAAGGTAAGAAATCAATTATATTTGGGGACTAAGAGAATATATGGAAGGCTCTGTCAAGTGAGTATTAACTATAGATATTTCAGTACTTGACATTGTAATACAACTTTCATTTACTAGGTGACATTTAATTTTATCATGCATCTGATTCTTGTGAAGGCCACCATACAAAATCACATATGTTCCTTAGGAACTACTCAAGGGTTACTGTTGCAGTGAGGTGGTAAGTTCACATACTACACGTTCTGTATACTGTTCTCTACACCATCACAGAATGTCCAGCATATAGCTCACACCAGAGTTACAGTAAGGCAGAAAACATTATATTTTGGTGGATTTTAATATTCATTGAACAGAAAAAGTAGGGTTGCCAACTGAAATGGTATCTCTATAGTGAACTTGGCTAGCTAGGTGCCTCTCTCTATCTTTATGAGACTTGCAGTTACTTGAAGCATCTCTCACTCACTAGCTACTTTGTAAATCATGTACTGTTTCAGCTGTTCCTTTATTACCAAAGGGATAAGTAAATAACAGGGGCTTTAAAATGAAAATTAGAACAATAATAATATTTTTCATTCCTTTTTCCAACCAGAGAGAAACTGCTCCCGCTGTTGAAAGTGGGAAAGAAGAAAATGAGGACTATTATAATGGTGACAACAATGTGTTAAGGAAAAAAAAAAAACAGTTTAGAAGTATCACAATGGAAGGGTGGAGCTTTTGTTAAAGAGGTTCTTTGTGATAACAGATGTGCTGAGTGATGAGCAATGAGAACATTTCCAATGGGAAATTTTGAAGAGGCAATTAAATACTGTGACATAATTTTCCAACCTTACAAATTGCCTTGCTCATTCTTTTAAAAGAAAATGTGGAAACTAAGAAGCAGATGGGTTAAATAATATGTTCCAATTCACACTATGAATCAGTGGAAGAGCCAGTGTTGGAAGAGACTGCCTTGATCCCTAATCTGGTGTCCTTTCCACTCTACTGTGCCACCTTCCTTCTGTAGCAGAAGCAGGCACATGTAAACATTGACAATACAATAATGGTAAATGACCTTTGTACCTTAGAAATCTTTCCAAATCTTCCTTGCTACATCGGGACCATGAAACATCACCAAGATTTTGTCCTTTAATCCATTCACCAGACATGATATGAAGACCATCAGCACATGATGGGTGGTCATTGTCATGATTAATGCCCATGCTGATTCAGAATATAATTAAAATAAAAAAATTACATTAGATAAATATATTTTAACTTTTTATAATGGCAATAAAATAACAGATAAATACTTAAAATAATGGGAGATGAATAAGTTTTAAAGGTCAAAAATAAAATAAGGTTGCAGATTGATTTTTTTTTAAATTTTGTTATTTTGTTAAAGGTAAATATTTTTATTTAGTAAAAAACATTTTCCCAATCAATCTGGTAAATAACATGTTTAGTCACCTCTGTCAAAATGATCTGGAGAGAAATTTTTCAGAGAAGTATATATGAAACACAGGAATAGTTAAGTTTCTAGTCAACCACACAAAATTCTTGGTTTTGCCCGGAGATCCTTTATTCATATCTTCTACCAAATCTGAAACCACATTAAAACTATTATTTTCCCCATCTGCTTCATTAGACAGTCTTCTTCCAATATAACACACTATATCCCTGGGGAACTTTCCCATTCCTGGCCGTCTTTATTTTTTCTAGTGAATCTTGAATCTGTTGCTTTAAGTTGAAACTCTATTTAAAAATCTGACTTTTCTCCAAATGGTGTACTAGGAGAACATTAAATTCATTATGTGGAAAACTGCCGTATTTTCTCTTTTTAAACCTCTACTTCTGTATTCTCTTTTTCTTTCACTCTCTTCCTTGTGCCTTCACTTGCAACCCAGTCTGCCAAATCAAAAACCTTCAGGTCATTTATCCTTTCTCTCAAATCATCCCCCAGGCTATTTTATTTACTCTGTGTGAGAGGGCAAGCTCTGCCAGTTCTACTTCCTAAACATTTCTCTCATCTGTCACCTCCTTTCAATTCCTTTGTTACTATTAAAAAGGATTATAAAGTATTTAGTCTCAACAATTATTACAGCATTATTGGGTTCCGTGCCTCTAAACTTTACCAACATTCTGTCTTTTTTTTTTTCCTACTCTGCCTCAGTGAAGTCTATTTAAAACACAATTCACTACCATGCCTCAACTTCCCCATTATCTGTATGGCACCTCCCAGCTCTCTAACATGATACAAAGTCTTTTTATCTTGTTCCAAATCCTTTACTGCATTTTCTTTTCAGCAAATGATTTCTAGTGTCCCAAACAGTATATTCTTTTTTATTATTTTACAATTAATTGTCATGTAGCATTTTCTGTGTCACACACCATACAAAGGGATTTATAAGTGTGAATTAAATGACTCTCTAAGGTAGGGACTGTTAAAACCCCATTTTTGCTGATGAGAAATAACTTTCCCAAGGTTCTACAGTGAGAGAGTGGAAAGTGGGGATGTCTGAAGCGAGATGGCTGGCTCTAGAATCATCGGACTGGCCGTGACACAGTTGGCATGTACAAATTCCATTCCCTCTCCCGCCCTGTCCAAAGTGCCTCTCCTTCAATGTCTTTGCCTGGATAAATTCTACTTGATCTTCAAGGCTACTGTCAATCACCCTCATGAGGTTTTCTTTTACTGACTTCCATCTTATGTATGTGTGCTCTTTGTCCTACCATTGGATTCTGTGAACAACACTGTCAGAGCATTTTCTATGTAGCATTATCCATTTTAACTTCTGGCTAATGCTATAACTACTTCAGGGCAAGAATTTGCTCATCTCTCTAAGATCCTGGCATACTGGAATGATACTCTATAAACCGACTTAGATGCTGAATCAAGTCACCATGTAGAACCACTTCTATTGCAGGACAACGTTCATATAATCTCCACTGAATTCTTATAATGAAGGTTAATAGTGAAGACACAGGAAGAGGAAAGATTCAGTTTTGTAAAAGCCAAGTTTGAATTGACGGCAGGATAGTCAAGGGCTCCCTTTTCTCATTCTGTATGATGTAGATAATAAAATAGTCTTTCATAATAAAAATAGCAAATAGCTAAAATAGCTACTTTACATTTTAAAATGCTAATAAAATAATTATTATAGAAGCTGCCAAGGGACATCACAACTGGACTACCTATGTGTTCTCAAAGCAAAATAAGAATTTTCATGACAATCAAATTGCTTTTTCATTGAGATAAATTAAAATTTTAAATTAAAATTGTTATACTGATTATGTTTTTTGAAAGAAGAAAATGATATGGCTAGAATAGTAATTAATTTCTGAGTTAAAAATAATGAATGAGGAAATCACTGTGTTTGCTAACTTTTGAAGACTCCCAAAATTCTTGTCTAAATTAAACTAAAAATACATGACTGGATATCATTTTCCATATTTTCATGTTAGAAAAATTCAGCTCTAGGTTGAACCATATTTTTCACTCCTATTCTAATTAATGTCTTTAAATATGGTCTGTATCAACACACATTAATATGATGACTGACAGATTAGGAAGACAAATTTTTTCATACCTTGACAATAAAAAGGAAAAGTAAGAGATGATGTGGAGTAGGTATGGACCAGTTTAGCTACTGAGAGGCACGGTGAAAGATGTTGAAGTTGAAAGAGATGTAAATTCTGTATCTCCCATCCCCTTATTCATGGAACTTGAGACAAGCAAATAATAACAAAGAAATAAATGTGCCTCAGTTTCCTCACTTATGAAGTATACTTTTCTAACTGGTTGTTATGGAAATTACATGAGGATGATGTAAAATGCCTGCACAGTGCCTGGAATACAGTAAGAACCCATGATGATTCTTTCTATGGGGGCAAGAAATCTTAACATTCTTACTTGTCAAAAAGCACAAAAAGGTAAACATAATGATGTGCAATTTGCAGTATTTGTGGAAGTTGCTTTGCAGGAAGTTGTAGACTTAAAGGAAAGCCAAATAAAGAATAACAGCAAGAATTTGTTTTGCTCTGATGTTAAAATAAGAAAATGCAGAGGTGCATGGGTGGCTCAGTCGGTTAAGCATCTGCCTTCAGCTCAGGTCATGGTCCTGGGGCCCTGGGATCAAACCCAGTGTCAGGCTCCCTGCTTAACAGGGAGCCTGCTTCTCCCTCTCCTTCTGCCTGCCATTCTGCCTACTTGTACTGTGTGTGTGTGTGTGTGTATGTGTGCGTGTAATAAATAAATAAAATCTTCCAAAAAAGAAAAGAAAAAGAAAAGAAACTGTAAATGAGGCAGAATCTCACAAATTGAATAAAATGCCTTAATGCATTTCTAACATTATGGCTCAGATGCAGTCCTTGTCAAGATCACCATGTCACCTCCACTAGGGAGGAATTCTGGCTGCAGCACACGTGGCTGGGTGACCCTGTTTTATCAACAGCTACTTGCCTCGTGGAACATGCTCAGCTCTTCCATCTGTGGTGGTACAGTCTTTCAAACCGTACACAAATACTATTACTTCTGAAAGGCAACTGGTCTTTTTCAGAAACAATAAAACTTCTTAAATAATATGTCCATTTGAGAGAAGGAGAGGTTTTGTTTCCAAGATTTAGCAATTTGGACATTTTCCCAAAGTAGTATAATGTGATTTTCCAAATTGGAAAGATGACAACTTCTCATCTAGATGATCATTTTCCTTTTGGGATCCTGATTCTCATGTAAGCAATTAGCTCTAGCCATGGAGAGATGTGATGATTCAAACATTGTTTACCATTAGTTCAATTTTCCTAAAGCTATTTAACTTGTAACAGAGAAGATTATCATTAAACTGGGATGGGCATCTTTTTTTTTTTTTTTAACCACACATCTGGAACTATCCGGAAACACTGCTTAGTTCCAATTCTACAGATTTGAAATAAAATAAACTGTGAACTTTTATCTGCACCAGTCACTGTATTAATCATTTATGATGATGATATCATTTAATTCTCACAATATCCCCTTTGGGTTTCTATTATCATGACTTCTATTCTCTACATGAAGAATGTGCAGAGGTTAATGGTGGAGTTGGGACTCAGAGCCAGGCAATCTGATGGTCAAGCAGAGAGATCTACAGAAAACCAAACTATAGTGGATCAAAACTCTCCCATTTATGCATACGATTTTTTTTGTTGTTTCCTGAATAATTTTAAATGTCTACTCTCTGTTAGCAGAAATACACCTCCACATATATAGTTCTAAAACCAAGTCTCATGCATTGTTTGGAAAACATTCTAAAAGTAAGATATTAGCAACACCTCTCCTTGTACTGTGCAACTGAGCTACATTTTAATAATCTCAGTTTAAATTCATTTTGACAAAGAGCCTTGGGCAAATAAACTCTCCACTAACATTGTACATGGTTGTCAAGTCAACTGAAAAAATATTTTTATCTTATAAAACTTCTCAACTTGTTTAAAAGTCACTGCCAGGAAGTTTTGTGATATCCTGCGGAAAGCTGGAGAAACATTTGGATTTTGAAGATGGTCCCTTTTGATGTTTAAAGAGTTAGAGAGGAGAACATTTATGAACTCACTCACATATTTTACATAATTCAGAAAGGATCAGATTTGTAAACAGTAGTTCTTTAGAAGAGTAAACTTTTTTGTGTTAAATATATTAAATAATTTGTCATGAGGTATTATTTCACACTAAAAGTCCATATATCATATGGAAAACTTTATTTTAAAAAAAGAAACAAACTGTCACAATGTCTAAGTGGAACTGTATTCTATTTCCAAGAAATGACAATTTCATACAATTCTGTGGCTGCGTCTGGTGTAAGTTCACTGCTTATGGGAAAAAAAAATCTAAATATGTTTATTACTTTTTAGATTTTAAATAATTTTAATCACTTAAATTTCATTCTTCATTAAACAGTTAAATATGTACCTCTGTTGGAAGTCAAAAGTCAAAGCAAAGCAAGTCGGCAACAGTTAAAATTAAAACAAACAAACAAAAAAGTAGTGGTACCAAAAGAGGGACTCCTTTTGATTTTACTGTACATTCTATGCCAGATTTATCTAGGAATTGGACAAATCCTTGTTGAGAATGTGCTGTATGCCGGGTCCTATACCAAGTTGGGGTCATAAAAATTAGTATTAAAGATCCAGTTCCTACCCTCAAGGAGTGTACCATCTATTGGGGTTAGGACACGATATCCTTTGCTCTTAGGAAGTGAACACATGCCTGGATCCTGTTAGTTCTGTCTTCCTTAAAGCTCTCCCACCTAATTATATCAACCAAGACAAGCACTAATTCTCACTCCTGGACTCTTGTAATGTTTAACGGACCTCGTGCCTGTTAACTCTTTGCTTTATTAAACCATGTCTTAATTGCCTTAGCTTGTTATGAATACATTAATATAAAAAGTTTCCTAGGCAATTTTTTTTTTTTTTTAAGATAGAGGGTGAATAGGGGAGGGGAGAGGAGAAAGAGAGAATCTTAAGGAGACTCCCCGCTGAGTGCGGAGCCTGAAGACGGGCTCATTCTCATGACCCTGAGATCATGACTCTACCCGAAACCAAGAGTTAGATGCCGAACCCACTGAACCACCAGGGTACCACCTGCCTCCATGCAAAATATTTTAATATTCCTTGGCAAGCAATGATACTGAAAATGGGAATAATGAAACATGTACATCAAAGTCCTAGGGCATGCTGATGTTGGGTTAGTTAAAATGCAGAGTTCTGGGTCCTGCCACAGTGGATTGAAAGAGACTATCTAGAGATAAGGCCTAAGAAATTATTTTTTAATTTACTTTATAGATGATGCTTATTGAAAATTATAAGAAGCCATGATCTGTAGGACAAAACCCCAAGCTTTTATCTTATTTTTCAAGTGATCTGTAAACTGACTTCAATCTAATTTTCACTGGAACAGTTAATTCTCCCCTGTCATTTTGTACAGTCCCTTCTTATCAGAATGCTTTCCCCAGATTATCTATATTTACAAATGCAACTCAGATTTTAAGACCTCCTTGCTGTATAAAGGGGCCTTCAATAAATTCTAGCATATAATTCCCATGATTGTTAACTTCGGTGGTTTTCAAATATATGGCAGGTGTACATATCAGAACTACCTTCTATTTCTGGTGAATTCTAAGTAATACATATAAACTCTCACCATCTAGAATTTAAGTGTTTGGACAACAAGAATTTTTGACACTAAATAAATGTCCACAGACTTACCAGCTGATAGCGAATCTTAGAAGCAACTGAATAGTCTGTAAATTTGACAGCAAGTTGAAAATAACATGGCCTCTTCCTAACTTAGAGGAATTATAAACCTGAAAAGTCTACAGATGATCTGCTCAAGGAAGGTTGCTTGCCTGACCCTGGACCACACATTTGCCAGGATACATTAGAGAAATGAAAACAGAAAGCCAATTCTTATAAGACCATTCATTAGCTGGGTGATTTTTTCCCTTCTTCCACCTACTCACTCTGACATCCAAACCTACATTTGGAGAGAGTCTGTTGCAGGAATGCTGCCACATCTTTACTGGCTGAAATCCCATTATGATTATTAACTTGGACAAACTACTTATTACTCTAACTGGTATCATTGTCTAAACAATGGATCAAATACAAAAGCTATGTTAGTGATCTACAAGGATCTCCATAATCTCACTTCCTGCCAACCCAGTAAGAATTCTGAAGAATATGAAATTAGTTCCTTGAATGAAGAGAGACATATTTGGCCAATGGGAGTCAAAGATCTCTTTTTACATTACAGCATTCATAAAAATAAACACACTACTTCTAATTATTATTATTATTCATGCACTCTGTATTATGTGTCAACCACTATTCCATGCAATTAAAGCATGAACAATTGAACAATGAATCTTGAAAGGAAACCTTATCCAAATTGTAGGGATGAAGAAAATTAGTACAGACACATTGACTTGCCTCAAGTTTATTCAGTGAGTACCTGGCATGACAAGAATTCAAGCCCAGGTCTATTTCTCTAATATATTTCCCTAGCACTTGCCCACTAAGTAGTTTCTAACCTTATTAGCCAAGGCATGTAGAGGTAGACACAGGAAGTAGCCACAGGAAGATACTTGTGACTTCTGCTATAGGGAATCCTAAAGGGTACAATGTGGTAAAGGATACAATATAGTTACATGTGGCCACTAACAATTTTAGTAGGTCAAGGAACATTAATTAAAGAATAATTAAACTTGAACATTTTAAGGAGCAGTGGATTTCTAGGGGTAATTAAGGTATAGTTTTTTTTTATTATTACAGTAATTTGTTATTGGTTACTATATTCCCATCCTAACAGTCCTAGATTATAATGTATTGCCTTTATTTTCATTTCTCATTTACTCTTTACTGTTTGTTTACTGATCCTTTAGAATATATCCTCTCTTTCTTATGGTAGATGCACATTAATATAGATTGAAAGCAAAACTTTTACTCCCTTCTGAAAGGTACTCTTCTGGCAAGCAGAGAGAGATTAGCCAAATTTTGGTTTGATAGGGTGTCTCCTAGGACATATGCTAGCTTCTTATTGAATTAGCAGAATGGAATATTACTCAGCCATCAGAAAGGGTGAATACCCAACATTTGCATCAACTTGGATGGGACTGGAGATTATGCTGAGTGAAATAAGTAAAACAGAGAAAGGCAGTCATTATATGGTTTCACTTATTTGTGGAACATGAGGAATAGCATGGGGGACATTAGGAGAAGGAAGGAGAAAATGAAGGGGGGCGGGATCCAGAGAGGGAGATGAACCACGAGAGACTAAGGACTCCGGGAACAAAATGAGGGTTTTAGAGGGGAGGGGGATGAGGGAATGAGTCAGTTTGGTGATGAGTGTTAAGGAGGGTAGAGATTGCATTGAGCACTGGGTATTATATGCAAACAGTGAATCATGGAACACTCCATCAAAAACTAACGATGTACTGTATGGTGACAATACACAGCATAGCAGTACATAACACAATAAAAATATTTTTAAAAAAGAATTAGCAGAATTTTAGATTAAATAATCAAAATAGCTAAAGTGCTGGATTTGGCCCTTCCAAGTCCACAACTTCAGGACTTACACGAAATAGATGGAGAGGCCTGTACCCGTACTTCAAGGTAGACTCATCATAACAGGTATATAATATAACTATTGCATTTCCACATAGTTAATTTTATATAGGAACACAAAATATCATCAGGTACCAAAAATATTTTTCCATTTTATATTTATATAGTTATAAAACTATACATTTTTTCCTCTCAGTTAAGGCAACTACATTCCTTGACCCAAACGAATTCTCCTTTTCTACTTCTGGAACTCAACTATCCTCTACTTTGAATTTCAAGAGGACTGCCCAAGAGACGAGTAGTTGTACAACAAATGCTTACACATTCAAACACATGTTTGAGTGCCCATGTTGTACAACGCACTCAACATTGTGAGGAGAAAAAAAAAATGTATCAGACAGTAAGTCTATTTTTCACAGAGTCTGCTGCTCAGTAAGATATGTGTGTAGGGGGTTGTAAATATCAGTACAAACCAATATATATTAGGAATTAAGTGGTATTTACAATTAACAATACAAAGGAGCTAAAAAAGGAAATATATTTCCAGTCAGACTTTTAGGTCTAATTTCAGAAAAAGTGATAGCTTTTGCCTTGTCCATTAACAGATAAGTAAAATTGCAAGAGATATAAATCAGCGGGACTGGGAGTTGAAATAAGAAAAATGCATTAAGAAAGAAAGTTTGAAAGTTATGGATCGTTTACATTCATGATATAGAGAAGTGGATTATACATTGAGAAAAGTAGACTGGGACCACTATAAAACCCATGAATCGAAGGCAAAGGAATTTGGAGTTCACTTATTTGGAGGAAAAGGGCAATGAAGATTTCTGAACTAATGGGTGAGACAGATCCGAAAGATAAAGCACTACAGTGTAAAGACCAAGGAAGCATGTGTTGCAATAGTCCAAGCCTGGAAGAAGGACAGAAGAAGTAACAGACAGATGTAAAGCTTTCTTTTGAAAAATGAGTAGAATTTGGCAACTAATTATGAGAGGAATTAAAGGGAGAAAGAATTAGACATGTTGCAGACGTCTGAGCTGAAGAACTGATTGCTGATGCCAGTAACAGAAATGCAGATGTTTGAAGAAACAGGTTTATAACCTGGTCCTACCCTTGGTTCTATTCCAGGCACAGTTTCCAGCAGAGTATGTAAGCAAATGTCATTGATTTCAAAGTCTTGTTAGTTCACAAGACACCTGCATTCTTGGTACTCTGACAATACTTAAAACTTCAGCAGGTGCCCCAAATATTTATTGACTTCAAGGAGCTAACTTTGCATATTTATTGCCTCATTATTCTCCCAGTTCTGAACAAACTCCTGAATTGCCAACTTGGTGGAAAAGCCGTGGCTCCACTCCAAAGTTCAGTAATATCAATTAGTCTTTCCCCCTGGTTCAACAAGTAAAACAAAACCCAAAAACACATAAGCATTTTTTTGGCCTATCAAAAAATGTTCTGTGTTTTTATAATGAAATGATTTATAATTTCCCCTAACTTATGTAATTTTATCCACTCAACAGCTCTGCAAAGTAGGCAATCTAATGGCCATATGAAAGGTTTAATCAAGAAATAAATGATATATGTTTAATGCACTTTCAACTTATCAAAATACCTAACTCTGCTAGAGCTTTTTTATTTTCTTGACACTGTTACAAGTATTAAGGCATCATAAATGTGTTAAAATCAAATTACGAAATGGTGTCACATACCAATCTCAAGATAGAGTTTTTTTTTTTGTTTGTTTGTTTGTTTGTTTGTTTTTAAAGATTTTATTTATTTGACAGAGAGAAATCACAAGTAGACAGAGGCAGAGAGAGAGAGGGAAGCAGGCTCCCTGCTGAGCAGAGAGCCCGATGCGGGACTCAATCCCAGGACCCTGAGATCATGACCTGAGTCGAAGGCAGCGGCTTAACCCACTGAGCCACCCAGGCGCCCCTCAAGATAGAGTTTTGTCCACAACTTTATGTTCCCTGGACTATTTTAAAAATACAACATACCTTAAAAGGGCATTTTCTATGTATAGGAAAAGAAAGTATTGAGCCATCAGATACTAATTGCCAAAAAATAAGTATTGTTTTATTAATGTAAAACAGTGACCATTTTCAACTCTTTATGATTATTTTAATTGGCTGCATATTTTTTAAGTAATGGACCCAACTTCAGCTACTCAGAAAAAGGTGAGATGTTCAACTCTTCTAGCAAGCAAAGAAACACAAATACAATTCAATTAGAATGTAAAAACTTGTTATACTCAAAGCTTGCAAAAGGAGCTGAAAATGTATGCATAAGCAGTCCTCTAAATCTGGAAAACTACTGCCACATGGCCTCCAAAAATAGTGCACCACTTCCTACTCCTCTCAAAAACGTATAAGAATATCTGTTTCCCCACACATTGCAACGCTTTACACTCACTTACTCTGTTATCAAAATATTGCTTAACAGCTCTTTATTGAGCACATAGGAAGGTGTTAGACAATGTCAAATAACAAGAGCCACAAAAAAGAACAGAAACAAAACAAAGCAAAACAAGACACAGCCCCTGTCCTTGGGAACCACAATCTAATTAGACACTGAGAGATCAAATAATGAGATAAAAACAATGTAAACCTACAACAGTGAAAAAATTAGGAATGGCTGCCCTATGACCCAGCAATTGCACTATTGGGTATTTACCCTAAAGATACAAACGTAGTGATCCAAAGGGGCACGTGTACTCGAATGTTTATAGCAGCAATGTCCACAATAGCCAAACTATGGAAAGAATCGAGATGTCCATTAACAGATGAATGGATCAAGAAGATGTGGTATATATACACAATGGAATACTATGCAGCCATCAGAAGAAATGAAATCTTGCCATTTGCGACAACATGGATGGAACTAGAGCGTATCATGCTTAGCGAAATAAGTCAAGCGGAGAAAGACAACTATCATATGATCTCCCTGATATGAGGAAGTGGTGATGCAACATGGGGGCTTAAGTGGGTAGGAGAAGAATAAATGAAAGAAGATGGGATTGGGAGGGAGACAAACCATAAGTGACTCTTAATCTCACAAAACAAACTGAGGGTTGCTGGGGGGAGGGGGTTTGGGAGAAGGGGGTGGTATTATGGACATTGGGGAGGGTATGTGTTTTGGTGAGTGCTGTGAAGTGTGTAAACCTGGTGATTCACAGACCTGTACCCCTGGGGATAAAAATATATGTTTATAAAAAATTAAAAAAAATTATAAAAAAAAAAAAAACTACAGAGAGCTTACGAGAACATATGTTAAGAGATTTAACCTATCCATAGAGTACTTTTTTGTGAAGAAATGATCTGAGAGAAAGTAAAAAAATGGGGTAGAAGACAGGAAGAGTTTCCCCGCCAAGGGAAAGAATGGTCCTTATAGTGGAAGTAAATATGGATTAATCTATAGATTTATGTGATCTGACGGGTGAAAGGGGAACTGCTGTTCTGAACTGGCATTCTATGAATGATGCTAAGTTTTTGTTTTAAAGCCATGGAGAGATTCCCTTGAGCTGTGTGGTGCCATTTTTTTCTAATGGGGCTTTTGTCACTTTTTGTATTGAATTGTAGGAGCTCTATAATACTAAGGAAAATACTTCCGACGTGCAAATACTTTCACTGATGGCAATTTATCTTCTGACCATCATGTTTCTTCCCTTGCAATGACGTTTGAGTTGTTAATTTTATGTGACTTTTCCTTCAATATTTCTAGATTTCATATCTAGAATGACAGACTTTCCCTACTAAAAGACAAAAAAAGAAAACAAGCCAACAAAACGAAAAATATCAATGTATGCAATCATTTTCATGTGTTTTTATGTAATATATAATGTATAGAATTAGATTCCTGTTTTATCTATACACCTTTTTTTTTTTTTTTTTGAGAGAGAGAGAGAGAGCACGTGTTTGTGGGGAGGTTGGAGAAGCAGAGAGGGGGACGGAAAGAGAAAATTTTAGGCAGTCTCCATGCCCAGCATGGAACCCAAAGGAGGGGTGGGGCTCAATTTCATGATCCTGAAATCATGAACTGTAATCACAAGTTGGACACTTCACCAACTGAGTCAGTCACTCAGGCACCCTAGATTCCTGTTACTTATTTTTACTGAATGATTCATTTCTTTCCACTGATTATAGGTGCAGCTTTTATTATACACTACATTTCTACATCTTTTCCTACCTATAAGTTTATTTTTGTTACTCTCTCTTCCATTGACTTATTTCTTTATTCAAGCACTAACACAAACTGCTTTACCTACTATGAAATGTATTGGTATCTGGGAGAGTTCACCCTTCTCCTACCCATTTTTTTTTTCTTTTTTAACAAGATTCTTATGTTGATCCACATGGGATATACAATTGGTATGTCTAATTACAAAAAAAAAAAAAGAAAAAATTTTAAGGGCATTTTTGGGCAGGTCACATTAAATTTATATATAGATAATTGTCATTTTATAATATTGACTGGTCCTATCCCAAACCTGAAAATGTCTTTCCATTTATTTAAACCACTTTTATGACTCTCTCTGTGGATATAAATTCTTCTTTTTATAAGTCTTGTACATTCCTCTGTAAGTATTTTCCTAAGTATTTTATCTTTTTTTTATTTTATCTTTTGCAATCTTTAATATAAATGGATTTTTTTTCTTTCTTTATAGTGTCCAAGTGGCTACTGCTTATGTACTGAAAAGCAAAAATTTTTATATATTTTTGCAACAGGCCAAAAAAATTCTCTTGTTCTAATAGAACATTTTTTTAGTAGGTTGTCTTGAGTTTCCCAATTACACAAATAATGCTTATTTTGCCATTTCTTTCTAGTTTTAATTTACTTTTAAAATTATGAAATATTTTCAGAAAACAAGTATGTGTTATATATACATTTACACATACTATATATATTTGTGTGTGTGTATATATGTTACGTAGTCTAATACAACTTAAGCATTAAGGGAAACCATCACACAAATAAAAAATCTTAACAATGTGATCAATTCTAAGATCCATGTCAAATCTTTCAATCAGGTCTCGTGTTTCTGCCTTCAAAAGAAGGCACAAAGTATGTACTGTTTTAGAAATCATTTCAATCCTGAAGTCCTAAATATAGTGTCATATATTTTCTCTTAAAAGTCTTGTCTGTGACATATCAGTGTTTACTTTATCCAGAATTTATTTATTTTTTTTTAAGATTTTATTTATTTATTCAACAGAGAGAAATCACAAGTACACTGAGAGGCAGGCAGAGAGAGAGAGAAGGAAGCAGGCTCCCTGCTGAGCAGAGAGCCCGACACGGGACTCAATCCCAGGACCCTGAGATCATGACCTGAGCCGAAGGCAGCGGCTCAACCCACTGAGCCACCCAGGCGCCCCAGAATTTATTTTTATAAGTAATCTGAAGGTATCCAATTTCATTTTTATATGTGCAGTAAACTAATTGCATCATCGCGTTTTTCTGAAAAGTCAACTTTCTCTACTGATCTGCCAAAACCTTGTTCAAACATCAGGTTTTCATGTAGGCATGGACCTGTTTATGACTCTGTATTTTGTTCCATTGGCCCATATCCGTCCCTATTTGCATAAATGTCAAAATGTCTTAGGTACTATACTTTTGAAATCAGTCTTGATTTCTGTTAGGGAAAGATTCCCATATTGTTCTCCTTCTCATCCTTCTCTGTCTGTGCCTCTATCTGCATCTCTACCTTCTCCAATTAAGTTTTGGCTATTTTGTCTATTTGTAATTAAATACACATTTTGAAAATATTTACCAACCACAATATAAGAAGCTGTAGGGGTCTATGTACTGGAATTTCCATGAATCTCTAAATCGTTTACAGCAGAATTGACATCTGAAGAGAATAATTTATCCACAAACATGGTTTATTTTCATTGACACAAATTTTATATATACTTTTTGTTGGATTCATTCCTATGTACTTGGTGTCTCTATTGCTATAGTAAACAGTATTCTCTTTGTTAATGGTATTATGTATTTTTGTGTTGATCACTGATTTGTGTATATTTACCTTATATTTAATAATCTTACTAAATTCATAAATTAATTCCATACTTCTACATTATGTTTTTATAGGGAATCATACTATTTGCAAATTAAAGTAGGTACGTTTCTCCTTTCTCATCTCTACAGCTCTTCTTTATTTTCTGTCATGCTTTGGGTCTCCAGTACACATACAGAGGTAGTAAGATCCTTGTGATTTTCTCAATTTTGTAGAAATATTTCTAATGTTTTGCCATTAAGAATGATGTTTCTCAGGGGTGCCTGGGTGGCTCAGTTGGTTAAGCATCTGACTCTTGATTTCAGCTCAGGTGCTTCTCTCAGGGTTGTGAGTTCAAGTCTTGTGTGTGGCTCTATGCTGGGCATGGTGCCTACTTTAAAAAAAAATGATGTTTCCTATCAATTTTGGTAAATACAATATCATTAAATTTATCTTATTGGTTTCTTATTGGACATCTACTGAGATACTATAGTTTCTATCTCTAATCTGTTCATGTGGGTATTAAGTTTTTTAAATGACAAATGACCTTTGCTATCCTGCCACAAAGCCAACTTTATTCCCTTGTATTACTTTGTTTACAGTGTTGCTTTATTTTGAAAATGTTTTTTTCATTTTTTCATCATACTCAGATAAGAAAGGACTGTAGCTTTTTTTCCTCATAATTGTACTTATTGATTTTTATTTTTAAGATTTTACTTTTTTTTGATAGAAAGAGCACAAGCAGGGAGAGTGAGTGGCAGGCAGAAGGAGGGAGAAGCAGGATCCCCAAGGAGCAGGCAGCTCGATGTGGGTCTCTATTCCAGGACCCCGGGATCATGACCTCAGCAGAAGGCAGACGCTTAACTGACTGAGCCACAGAGGCACACCTCCCCTTATTGATTTTTATATTATATTAATACTAGCCTCAAATAACGAGTTGTAGGGTGTTCCTTTATTTTCTAGAAAAACTAGATTAATGTTAGCATTATTTATTCATTGAACCTATTTCTGTCTGAACTGGTGTTTTCTTTGGGAAGATTTTAATGCACTGACACAATTCCTTTAAATGGTTATATGGTTATATGGTTAAATGGTTATATGGCTTTTCTTAGAATTTTCCCATTTCATCTGTTTTTAATTTTCTCATGATAGTATTCATTGTATGTTCTTAGTGTCTTTTAAATACCTTTGGTATCTGTTATGCCACCTTTTCTCATTTCTAATACTGATGAATTGTGCATTTTCTTCCTTGATCAAGTTTATATTTGTTAATTTTATTTGCATTTCATAATTTTGACTTTGCTTTTCAATTTCATTGTATTTTTCTATTTTATTAGTTCCTACTCCTTGCAGTTTCTCTCTTCTAATACGTTTTACTTTGTTATTATTTTTCTAACCTCTTAATATGAAAACTTAAGGTCATTAATTTCATAATTTACTTTTTATATATGTGTTTAAAGTTACTCATTTTCTTCTATGTGCTGCTTTATCTGTAATGCTACAAACCTGTGAAGTGGTATATTTGTTATTGTTTAAAACTGAAAGTTCTCTAGTTTCTCTAATGATTTCTTCTTTGATCTGAGGGTTTTTCAAAAGTACACTTATAAATTTCTTAATGTATGCATTTCTTAGTTTTCTTTTTGTTATCGATTGCTTAACTAAATCGTATTGTAATAAGAAAAGTTTGTCTGTATATTAATTTTAGGACACTTGTTTAGACTTAAAGAATAAAATGATATATGGTCCTTCTTCATGAATATCTGGTATGTTTTGAAAGAGCAGGTTTTCCTTATTAATTGGCTGCAGGTTTTATATTTGCCCAGTATATCAATCTTTCTAGTTGTTTAAAATCTTTTCTCTTCCACAGAGATCTTTCTGTTCAGTTGATCTAACAGTTATAGAGTGCTGTGGTAAAACCACCTACTACTATTGGGGCCTGGGTGATTCCGTTGGTTAAGCATCTGACTCTTGATCTCAGAGTTGTGAATTTGAACCCCATGCTGGGCTCCACCTGTGTGTGGAATCTACTTAAAAAAACAAAAACAAACAAAAAGCAAAACAACAACAACAACCCCCCCTACTATGATAGTGGTTATTTAACTGTTTTGTTAATTTGTCCATTTATGTTTTGAAGCTCTGTAATAGAATCCGTTTCACCTAGAAGGATTTTTATTTTTTTTTCCATTCCATGACCTCATCCAAATTATTTGCTTCCAGGAGGCTGGAAATACACATTGCCATGTGAGGGGCCATGAAACTTTGGCTCCCATTTACCAGAGTGCATTCAACCCTTAGCTCCTCCATCCAGTACCAAGATTTAGACTGCAGTGAATGAGAAATTCCAGCTCTTTTATATGGAAAGATCCTACCTGTCTACCATGTGTAAATTTCTCCTTCTGGCTCTTTATCTTGGCTATTTATATAAAAAAAGAAAATTTTCCTTTTGGGATTTTTAAGCATTTGTATGGGAATGGGAGACTCCAATGTCTTTTCAACTTCCACTCAATCCAAATCTTAATGTGAATCCTCCTGTGAATTTTCAATGTGAAAATAAATGTAACATATTACTTGGATATAACAAGGAAGTTCTGTAGGAAGAGTATTTTTTTCATTTCTGCTAGAAAATTAGTACATTTGTATATTCAGCTCTTCAATAAGGCACAGGAGGTTATACAAACTACACTTCTATAAAAAACAAATTTATCTTCATTTAACAAATACATTTTTGAGTTCATGCTATGCCAAGTATGCAAATATTATTATTCTAGGATGCTGGGAATATAATAGTGAACTAAGGAGGTAAGAATTCACTACATACATAGACATAAATTGATAGATAGACAAATATATAGTTGGGATTGGAAAAGTTTGAGGAAAAAAATAAAAGCAGGAAGAGGGTCATAAGCTGGGGCTGCGGTTATGTCTACATTCTTAAGAAATGTTAACAGAAAGGTCTCACTGAGAAGGTGATAGTTGAGCAGATACCTAAGAAGAAAGGCAAAGGCTTTGAAGTGAGTGTTTTGAATTACAGAAAAGAAGCTGATGCATCTGGAGCCCTGTTAGTAATAATCCACATAAGAGATGATGGTGTTTTGTTCCAGAATGGCAATGGTAGAATTAGTAAGATACAAATAAAATATGGACATATTATGAAGGCTGCTTCAACATTCACGGACTGAATGTGCAAAGTGAGAAACAGAGGGCCTAAGGATAGTTTTACCATGTTTGGTTGAGCAACTAGTAGGATGGAGCTTCCAATTATTGTGATAGGAAAACCTAAGGGGTAAACCCTTCTAGATTGTGGGGAGTCATTTCTGTACATGCATAATGGAATAAAGTCTCACTCCATGTGGTCTTGGGTATATTTACAAATACACATTATTTTTATAAAACTTTACCTGATAATTTATTAAAAGTTTCATACAATATTTAAAAACAGTCTAAACACTCTGTGCATATAGCACCTTTCTCTAACAAATTTTCATTGACATTCTATGTGTAAGACTATTTTACTATGAAAATTAATATATTAAAGCATTCACTTATTTTATACATATTTACTGCATGCCTAATATGTCCCAAGTACTATCAAATGCATTAGGAATCCCACAATAATAAAAATGGGCATGGTTCATTACCTCTTGGAGCTTACAGCCTGTGATAGATGAATGAATGTACATTTATAAAGAGATAATGCTATTAAGTGTTTAATAGAGAGACTAACCTACACAGAACACATCTTGTAGGAAATAGTTATTGATATAATATATGAATTATGATCAGTAAGAGATAATAATGTGGCTGCAGTGCTGACAATAAGAGGGAGCCTATGTGAGGTACGGCTGAAGAGATGAGGTAGAGACAGATAATACAGAACTAGCCCACCACTAAGTTGAGTAAATTTAAGGTACCTAGAAGTTTCTTTCAGGGGGCACTGGGGGGGTCAGTTGATTAAGCGATCAACTCAGTTTCAGCTCAGGTTGTTATCTCATGGTTGTGGGACTGAGCCCAATGACAGGCTCTGAGCTGGATTATTGAGTCTACTTGAGATTCATTCCCTCCCTCCCCCGTCAGTCCCTTCCCCTCCCCACTAATGTACATACACTCTCTCTCTTTAAAAAAAAAAAAAGTATCTCTCAGGATTTGTGGCATAGTATAGTAACTAACAATATGAACTCTGGATTTAGATAACTTGACTCTGAACATCTACTTGGGCACTGAATTAGCTGTGTAAGCTTTGGCAATCAACTTCTCTAGAATAAAGCTAATATTATTACTACCTTTCCTCTGCAGGAGGGCGCAGAAGCCTTTGGTCTTGATGTACTAAGTGTAGTTTTGTTGTCCAATAAATCTCCAGATTTAGCAAGGTCAGATAAATACTCATAGGATTATATTACTAACATTACCTTTAAAATTGTTATTTCCCTGATAATTGATATAATCATAATATCTAAGTCCTGGGGATAAATTTTAGTAAGAGCTTGCCCAATATGAGAGGCTATTTTGCTTTCAGTTGGAATTCACAGAGAGGATTGAGTTATTTATGGCCATAAAGAAAAAAAGGATGTGATATGTATAGATAGTATGTATTTATATTTTTTCTTATATAAGTTATATATGTATATATGATACACACAATATAGTGATGTTTTATTATAAGATATATATGTAAATATGTGTATATATATATCAAAACAATCTATAATACTGCTATTTGTACAAAAAAAATGACTTGTATTATTGGCAAAGAATTGTGTTGCAGAATTTACAGCTAAAAGTACTTCACAAATACATGAGAACAGATGTATACAATTCAATTACAGACCACCTTTTAGGCTAAAAATAACAATACTGGGCTCTCTACCAACTCAAACATAACTTCCATGCAGCAATACCTTAGAGTAAGTATTATGTGGCAGGGGTATTCAGAGTATGGTTTGTGCCCTGGCTGCCAGAAGACGAACTCTTTTACAGATTTGTATCTAGATAAGTAGCTGGCATGAGAATGTAAATCAGCTATATCACTAAGTACACAGTTGAATTGAGCTGACTGTATTTTCTCTCTTTTTTCCCCCTCCTTTCAAGACTTTTTCAATGTGCTGCATTCTGGCATAGCCCTTACATCATCAGAGACCACATTCTGAACAGTAAGACCATTTATTGAGCAGTTAATGAACAATCATATTTAATGGAGAGAACTTTACTACATACACTAAAATAGGTTCTAGGTGGTCTTCTAGTGCTCAGTGGTAAAAAAATAAAAAAGGAGAGAGAGAGAAGAAAATATAAAACAAGTAGACAAAATGTGTTTTTTAAATATTAGAATGAGGAGGGACTTTTTTAACCATAAAAAGCTACAGAAGAAATAATTAAAAAAATGACATTTGACTACTAAAAAAATTTACAGTTCAAAACCATGAAAAAACAAGATTACATTAAGAAAACTAGAGAAATCTTAAAAATATGTTTGATGAAAAAAGGATGCTCTTAGCATCAAAAGAACTCCTAAAAAATTAATCTCTATTAGCTTTAGTTTCCTCATCTGTAAAAAGATGATAATCACAAAAGATAGCTACACCTTTTTATGAAATTGTATTATAGAGGAACACACAGCATTTAGTACAATGCCTTCTAAAAAAAGAAGACATTATTATTTTTATTAAGAATCATTTGGCAATCTAATGTAAATATATCTTAAGACTTAAAAAATACTGTACAATTATGCAGCAAAAAGTTAACTCTGCAATTTTGGGTGGTCCAAAGCCTGCACATAGGATTAGACTTTGCCCAGCTCCTGGGAAGTAATCTGTAAGCTTTTGGAATATCTTTTGTGATAAGAATGTCTTTTTTTACCTGGGGGCCCTAGGACAAATCTGATAGCTTATAATAATGATATGATCTCAGGGTAGGGCTTAGCCAGTTTGATTTCTGGAGGGGATGGAGAACGAAGATCTGCCTTGTCTGTGCTTGGTCGTGCCTCTATGACCAACATTACCATCTATTATAAACCCTGGATACCAAAGCTCAGGTTAGTTTCTTGGGTCGGCCATACTTTGTGTGTGTGTTTCACAGATCATTGTTTAGAGAATTAACTCAACAGTTTGTTCGGCACCACTCCACTGGGAGAAGACAACTTTAAGTTTGTGCCATATATCCCTTGGACTCAGCCCCATATGCCTGTTCCTTTGAGGATTTTAATCTATATCCTTTTACTGTAATAAACTATCATTTGAGTAAAATGACTTAATGGGTTTTGTGAGTCCTGCTAATGAATTAGGGAACCTGAGGGTTGTCTTAGGGATACCCCCCAAACACAGTAATCTAACTACAATTTATACATCAGTAATAAAGTGTGGCTTGAAATCAAGGTAAAATTTCTTACTTTAATAAATTATTGTTTATAAAGATCATATAAGATATATAAAATATAGTGCATATGTGTATACATGTGCATTCAAAAAACTCCATCATATTCATGAACAATTTCCTAAGGTATTATTTATAAAGTTTTAAAAAATAAAGTTTTAGCCTCTATCACAGTAAATTAATGTTCATGACTATCAATACATTTAATATCAATAAAAATATTCTATTGTTGAAAATTTTGGTTATAAGAAAAAAGTCACACCCCCTTAACCTATTGTTTAGAAAGGAAAATAATTTTGAAAAAGAATCATAAACATTGGTATAAATCATTTATTTCTTCTTTCTTGTTATGGATATTAATCTATACTTTTGTATATCATTACATAGAAATTTTTTTATTTGGCAATTTCCCAAAGGAAAATTTGGTACATTTTTACATCTAAGATTCTTTTGTTTTTTTTTTTTGTTTGTTTTTTGTTTTTTTTTTTTAAGATTTTATTTTTTTATTTGACAGAGAGAAATCACAAGCAGATGGAGAGACAGGCAGAGAGGGGGGGGGGGGAAGCAGGCTCCCTGCTGAGCAGAGAGCCCGATGCGGGACTCGATCCCAGGACCCTGAGATCATGACCTGAGCCGAAGGCAGCGGCTTAACCCACTGAGCCACCCAGGCGCCCTCTAAGATTCTTTTGAAATAGTAAAATGTTTTTTTTTTTTCCTCTTCAATTACTTAAATTCTCACTCTTATGCCTCGGTTTTATTACTTGGTGGCCCTTACTGACTTCCAGCCATATGTGGAGTTTCTCTGGGAAATTCTAGAAACCAAATTCAAAGTATAAACACATAAAGTATAAAAACGTAAACACACTCATCCCAAATCAATTTAGAAACACTTCATGTGTGACTATAAAGGCATTCTTTAATTGACAAGTTTAAGTGGACTCACTCTGCCATTCTTAAAATTATGGTTTGCAGAGTTTTATGATCCATTTTCTGTGTAAGGAAATAAATTGGAAAAAGTTATCACCTCTCCCCCCCCAAAAAACAAAACAAAAGAAAGAAATTCAATAAGACAAAAAATAAGAACTTAACTGATTCACTTACATAGTTAACTTAACTATATCCCTAAGTAAAAGATCGCTATTGATTTGCACATGTGAGCACATAGGATCCCTAGGTATAATTATGTAATATTTGTGAAAACTGTGTATTTGAGAGGCTATGTGAATATGAATTGCTTTTTATTTCTTCTTACATTTTTCTTTCACTGTGCTTTGTATCTTATACTGGATGATTATGATATAATTAATACAGCATACCTCTCTCCTATCTATTCCTTTGTATATACTTTGTTAAAGACACAATTACTCTGTTAGTGTATCCCACTTTCTACTTTAAGAAAAAACAGTAGCCTCTACTTTTAAGACAAATATTGCTTACAAGGAAGGAGAATTTTTAAAAAAGTAACTAAGTAGTTCAACATATATCACATGTCCTGGTCTTAATCCATCAAGCATTACCCTACCTTTGGCACATTTCTATTGATTTTGGGTACAGCTCTATAAAAGTCAAATAAAATAATATTTTACTACCATTTTAGCCATTCCAACCTGAGTTCCTGGTCATAAACCAATGTTTCTACTACATAAAGCTCAAGTGGCTTTCCTTAAACAATATCATTTAGTTTTTTAAGTAGTTGGAGGACTTGACCAAACCTTTGCATGTTAATAAATCAACTTCCGCTGTAGCTGGTTCTTTTAACTTGTGTTTTTCCTACATTTTTAGAATACATCAGAGATTAAAGAAATTTATTTTACATGTACTAAAGTAAAGTAAGTTTGCTTCATAAAGTGAAACTTCTACTATTCAGGTTACTTGTCTGTTTCATAAAAATATACTGAAGATTGCTTCTATACCACACTGTTAATGCATAGCTAAAGAGTGAAAATTCTATTATTAGAAAACTAGCATTTAACTTTTAAAAATTGTGCTTAGGATGAATATGCACTTGTGGTCTTAAAATTTTTCAATATTAATTTTTACTAAACATTGTTTAGAATAAAGATGATTTTCAGTATGTTTTATTCAAATGAGGCTCTTGGTTTTCCTTAATATGATTAAACTGGAATATCTTTAAATGATGAAAATTACATTGGAATTAAGAGTCTACATCCTATCATTCCTGGAGTGCAACACGGATCCATTATTGCAGGACATACTTTCCCTCAAGGATGATGATCTTAAAGTGTTACTTATCTTTCTGTTGTTTCTCTTTTGAATAACAAATAAACACTTTGTATTCTAGAACACTCCAGACTGACCCCTGAAAGCCTGCATGGGAGAAAATGAAGTATATTTATACCTTTAAAAACAGTGACATCAAAAACCAGCCACTGTTGAAAACGTCTTATTTCTTAGAGTAGGTTATGAGCACATGGTCATACTCAATTTCTGAGAACTCATTGAGCTGTATCATTCTAACTTGATCATTTTTCTATACTTCAGTTTACTTGAATAAAAAGCTTTTTTTTTTTTTTTTAAATCAAACACTGTTATGTTGTATATAAATCTTCTTGTGAGCTTTCTTATACCAACCCAACTCCACGGCTCAATTTACTCAATTGTCTCCAGGGTCCAACTATATACTGAAAATGGAGTGACCTGGGTCTACAATATTACTATACTAAAAGCTTCAGTCTGTGATGAGCTGGGAAAGATGGGCCCAGTCTAAAGGGTACAGACACTGCTCAGCTCCAAGGAATGGCTGCCATATGAGACTGTGGGTCTAATGTTGCCAGGTCTGGAAATTTGAATTTTTATGTCAAATTTATACTTTTTAATGTTGGCAACTGATTCAAATTTTTGAACTCTACCAGCCAAACTAAATATGTTTTTGACCAAAGAGGCCTCTATAAAGATCACCTCCCTGAGTAGGACCTCACTAAATCTGAGTCCAATTAAAATCCTTTTCATATGTACTGCTGATACTGTTAGCATGCAGGGAAGGCCACAGTCAAAATTCAGTCTGACTCTACACAACTTCTACTATAGTACACTGGCTGTAAATATGAGCCTGTTCTTACGTAATCTGAATCCCAGAGCAACCTTATAACACAGGTAACTATCCCCATTTTACTAATGAGGGATCAAAGGCCCAAAGATAGCAGACAACTTACTATAAAAATAGAGAAGAGTATGACTTCAGTTATATGGCCTGAATTTAAATCCTTCCTCCAATACTTACTATTTTCATACTTTGGGAGGGCAAAGTAACTTCTCCATACTTCAGTTTTCTTCTCTGTAAGATGGGTATTCTAATAACCATACTTCCCCCAAATGTTTTGAGGATATACAAAGCACTTAGGAATGTCTTGGCACATAGTACTACATAAATGTTACTATTACTAATTATGATTACTATTAACATTATCTGTAAAATGAGATCCTTGCTTTTTGAGTTTTAAATGAACCAAACTATGTAAAGTACTTAGACTTGTTCCTGAGACACACTGTTCATTACATACTAACTGTGTGATCAGATGAAGTTTCTTTCAAATACATTAGTCCAAACCATGCAGATTTATTCCTTTACTCTGTATCGGGTAATAACAAACATGCTAGTATAGGCTGGAAGCATTTTTATTTGTACTAAGTGCTTTCTTTGGACATTTGAATAATAAATAGCTCTGTAGGGTCATTAACTATTGCCATGTTTATATCATTTGGAAATGCATAGTGAAATGAATCATGTGCCATGTAATGAATGTCTTAAAGTGAATGCTAATAATGTAGTAAGATTTCGTATCAGGAATGGTTACAGTATTCAGAAGACATTTTAAATTTAGATGATATTCACCATCTTTTTGTTTCCCTAATTTTTAAAAAACCCTAACCATCCCAAACACATAAGATATGAATATAGTTCAATAACTCAAATTACAAAGTTATATGCAAATATGTGGCATAGCCAGAATTTTTACTTACTTGTGACCCATTTCATGAGCAATTGTAAATGCAAGATTCAGGCCATTGTCTTCAGCAATAATACATTTTCTCTTTTCACTACACATTCCACTCAAATATGCTATACCTAGAAAACATACACATGAATTATCATATGTCAGATTCAAATGCAAATATCCATGCTATGCATCAGTAGAAGAAATGAAAAATGATGTTTTTTCTATTCAAATGATGTCAGTATTAAACTATAGAATCTAGCCCTTATAAATGGAATTTTAAAGGAAATTATGTATGTATGAGTTGCTCAATAAATTCTTAATATTATTTTCAAATTCATATTTCAGATTAAATCATTTGATCAATTGTCCAACTCTCAGAGAGTGTGCTCTAACAATGTATTTTATAAATACCACTTTTCACTGTCACATAAGATAATCGAATGGATACAAATTTGACAATGTAAGTAAAAAAGCAATGATTCAGTTAAATGTTTTTCAATTCTTGTAAAGAACTTAGTTTCAGAGAAATACCCTAAAAGAAAATAAACTACGTACATATGACATTCTTGAACTCAAACTGATATTTTGAGTTAATAAAATTTTGAAATTTTATTTTCTAAAATACCATTTTAACTAATATGACATAAGAACTACCTGTGATATATGGAATATTGAAAAATATTTCCTTTGAACATTTTTTGGCTAATGAGAAGGTCCAACTGCAGAGTATATGATAATGAAATTCTATCTAAGATAACAATTTCTGTAAGATATTTGATCATTTGGTATTAATCAGTGGTAAGAAAATATAAAATGATTGATATTCCTTAGCCAAAGATTTATGAACTATATTACTAAGACACCTCCCTGAGTAAATATCATTTAGCACCTTCCAAGTGTAAGTTTTAGTGCATTTCCAAAAAAAAGTAATTTAAGTAATATCTAGTATTTTTTTAATTATTTGTATGTTTTTTAATCCTCACATCCTTATAAAATATATTTAAATTCATCATATGAAGAAATTAAGGCCTGCACAGGTGAATGATTTGCTAAAGATCACATGACTATGCAATATTATAGAATGAGGACTTGAAATGAACTTTGAATCCATCTACCAACTAATGTTTCTTTTCCTGCTAATTACAATTTAGTGCAGAGTGGTCCCTAGTTAAAGATGGTTAGCTGATTGCTTGTGACTCTTCTTCTCTCTTTAGAAACCCCAAAAATAGGTTATAAAATGATTACACTAAATAAAAGAATAAATTGCCCTGCCCATGTTTTGGAAAAATATTAGGTTCATGGAAGAATATGAACTGATTTAGGGGAGCTACAGCCCCAATGACAGGGGAGAAGGATTTCATGACTGTGGTAGAACCTCAGAGACCCAAGACAGAGGCACACAAGGTTTGAACAGAAGCATTCTTTGAGGATTGAAAATGGAGTATCTGAAAGGCTCAACTAGTCATTTGAATATTCATGCAGACTCTCAAGGCCTGGTATCTACTGGCCTAACAGGAAAATAAAGATACATTCTCTAAGCAAAATATAGTATAATCATACTATTTTAAAAACATAATTACAGGAAGAAACAGCCAAGGGATGAAATAGGTAAGGATGTCATTTTATCTCTATATGTAGAGATATTTTATTAAAATATAAAATCTACAAACAGATGACATTATTTCCTTATGAATGGATGGAAGGTTGAATAGACAGGTGATAAGCCTTACCACTTTATTTGGCTGATTAAGACAACTGGAATTATTCTGCAGTTAAATCAGGATAAGGTGAAAAGGAAATATGAAGGTGGGGGTAAACTTAGAGGGTTAGGAAAGGGAGAAAAAGAGGAGGAGAACGACATATTTGTTATCTAGTTCCATTAAATAACAAATCAAATAAAAACATCAAGAGATTCTTAAACATAATGTGAATTTTAAGAGAACTAAGTCATGCACTTATTAATGCAACAAAATATGGAGAACAAAGATACAAGAGTAACTGAAGTTGTGTTACAGTTGAAAGGAAGAAGGAAGAAAAGAAAGATGGAAGGAAGGGGTGAAGGAAGGTGAACAAAATGTATCTCCTCATTATAAGATACTTAAAATTCTCTTGTGCATTTGAAAATTTAAAAAAGTTAAACTTGAGAATAAATACAAAAATACTAAATTAAGTTCAACTATAATTAGAATGTCAAAGATCATTATGTGGTACAAATTTCCTTTATGATGCCCCTATATTTCACAACTATAATAATATTATCACCATATGCAGATTAAAAATCAGCTACTGTCTTATTCTCCTGAAACTGTTCCAAAAAATAGAAATGGAAGGAAAACTTCCAAACTCATTTTATGAGGCCAGCATCACCTTGATCCCAAAACCAGACAAGGATCCCATCAAAAAAGAGAGCTATAGACCAATATCATTGATGAACACAGATGTGAAACTTCTCACCAAAATACTAGCCAATAGGATTCAACAGTACATTAAAAGGATTATTCACCACTACCAAGTGGGATTTATTCCAGGGCTGCAAGGTTGGTTCAACATCTGCAAATCAGTCAATGTGATACAACACATCAATAAAAAAAAGAACCAGAGCCATATGATACTCTCAATAGATGCTGAAAAAGCATTTGACAAAGGAAAGCATCCCTTCCTGATCAAAACTCTTCAAAGTGTAGGGATAGAGGGCACATACCTCAATATCATCAAAGCCATCTATGAAAAACCCACCACAAATATCATTTTCAATGGAGAAAAACTGAAAGCTTTTCCGCTAAGGTCAGGAACAGGCAGGGATGTCCATTATCACCACTGCTATTCAACATAGTACTAGAGGTCCTAGCCTCAGCAATCAGACAACAAAAGGAAATTAAAGGCATCCAAATCGATAAAGAAGAAGTCAAATTATCACTCTTCGCAGATGATATGATACTATATGTGGAAAACCCAAAAGACTCCACTCCAAAACTGCTAGAACTTGTACAGGAATTCAGTAAAGTGTCAGGATATAAAATCAATGCACAGAAATCAGTTGCATTTCTCTACACCAACAACAAGACAGACGAAAGAGAAATTAAGGAGTCAATCCCATTTACAATTGCACCCCAAACCATAAGATATCTAGGAATAAACCTAACCAAAGAGGCACAGAATCTATACTCAGAAAACTATAAAGTACTCATGAAAGAAATTGAGAAAGACACAAAGAAATGGAAAAATGTTCCATGCTCCTGGGTTGGAAGAATAAATATTGTGAAAATGCCTATGCTACCTAAAGCAATCTACACATTTAATGCAATTCCTATCAAAGTACCATCCATCTTTTTCAAAGAAATGGAACAAATAATTCTAAAATTTATATGGAACCAGAAAAGACCTCGAATAGCCAAAGGGATATTGAAAAAGAAAGCCAAAGTTGGTGGCATCACAATTCCGGACTTCAAGCTCTATTACAAAGTTGTCATCATCAAGACAGCATGGTACTGGCACAAAAACAGACACATACATCAATGGAACAGAATAGAGAGCCCAGAAATAGACCCTCAACTCTATGGTCAGCTCATCTTTGACAAAGCAGGAAAGAATGTCCAATGGAAAAACGACAGGCTCTTCAATAAATGGTGCTCTTCAATAAATTGGACAGCCACATGCAGAAAAATGAAATTGGACCATTTCCTTACACCACACACAAAAATAGACTCAAAATGGATGAAGGACCTCAATGTGCGAAAGAAATCCATCAAAATCCTTGAGGAGAACACAGGTAGCAACCTCTTCAGCCTCAGCCACAGCAACATCTTCCTAGGAACATCACCAAAGGCAAGGGAAGCAAGGCCAAAAATGAATTATTGGGATTTCATCAAGATCAAAAGCTTTTGCACAGTAAAGGAAACAGTTAACAAAATCAAAAGACAACTGACAGAATGGGAGAAGATATTTGCAAACGACATATCAGATAAAGGACTAGTGTCCAAAATCTATAAAGAACTTAGCAAACTCAACACCCAAAGAACAAACAATCCAATCAAGAAATGGGCAGAGGAAATGAACAGACATTTCTGCAAAGAAGACATCCAGATGGCCAACAGACACATGAAAAAGTGCTCCATATCACTCGGCATCAGGGAAATACAAATCAAAACCACAATGAGGTATCACCTCACACCAGTCAGAATGGCTAAAATCAACAAGTCAGGAAATGACAGATGCTGGCGAGGATGCGGAGAAAGGGGAACCCTCCTACACTGTTGGTGGGAATGCAAGCTGGTGCAGCCACTCTGGAAAACAGCATGGAGGTTCCTCAAAATGTTGAAAATAGAACTGCCCTATGACCCAGCAATAGCACTCCTGGGTATTTACCCTAAAGATACAAACATAGTGATCCAAAGGGGCACGTGCACCCGAATGTTTATAGCAGCAATGTCCACAATAGCCAAACTATGGAAAGAACCTAGATGTCCATCAACAGATGAATGGATCAAGAAGATGTGGTATATATGCACAATGGAATACTATGCAGCCATCAAAAGAAATGAAATCTTGCCATTTGCGATAACATGGATGGAACTAGAGCGTATCATGCTTAGCGAAATAAGTCAAGCAGAGAAAGACAACTATCATATGATCTCCCTGATATGAGGATGTGGTGATGCAACATGGGGGCTTAAGTGGGTAGGAGAAGAATCAATGAAACAAGATGGAATTGGGAGGGAGACAAACCATAAGTGACTCTTAATCTCACAAAACAAACTGAGGGTTGCTGGGGGGAGGGGGTTTGGGAGAAGGGGGTGGGATTATGGACATTGGGGAGGGTATGTGCTTTGGTGAGTGCTGTGAAGTGTGTAAACCTGGTGATTCACAGACCTGTACCCCTGGGGATAAAAATATATGTTTATAAAAAATAAAAAATTAAAAAAAATCAGCTAATGTGGGCTGTCATCATGTCAGGTATCTTTACTGTATGGACCAGCACATATCAACTTTAGTAAGTTTTGCATTTCTTCTCCTGTACCCCTTCAAATGAATTTTTCCCACCAAAAACAGTCACTTGTTTCTAATTCTTACCTCTTCTTTATTATTCTTTCCATTCTATATTTTGCATATTTTTCTCTATCTTACAACATTGGATAGGATATCTTTTTTTAAAGATTTATTTATTTACTTGAGAGAGAAAGAATGGAGGGGTTGAAGAGAGGGAGAGGGAGAGAGAGAATCTCAAGCAGAGTTTGTGCTTAATGCAGGGACTTAATGCAGAACCTGAGATCAGAACCTAAGCTGAAGCCAAGAGTCAGACATTTTTTTTTTTTTAAAGATTTTATTTATTTATTTGACAGAGAGAGAGATTACAAGTAGACAGAGAGGCAGGCAGAGAGAGAGAGAGAGAGAGAGAGAGGCAAGCAGGCTCCCTGCTGAGCAGAGAGCCCGATGCGGGACTCGATCCCAGGACGCTGAGATCATGACCTGAGTCGAAGGCAGCGGCTTAACCCACTGAGCCACCCAGGTGCCCGCAAGAGTCAGACATTTAACGAACTGCGCCACCCAGGCACTCCCTGGAAGACTTTCACAGGTACCACTTGTTAAGTTAAAGAAATTATATTCTGATATTCTTGTATGTCCAATGAAAAAGGGTGCAATGTTAGGTGCAGTGTGGACCAAAGGTAGATGAGAGTTAGTATTTTTTGAAAAGGAAACAAAAGTTTAGAATACTGAGAGAAATGGGAAGGAGAGCTGATTAAGTACTAGGGGAATACTTAATGTTCATGGGTCAAAAAACAGATGATTCAGCAAAGGATGGTGAGCATGAATATGGACTAGCACTAGTATGTCCAAGTAAGTGATATCCAACCCAAAGGCTGAAACAGAGAAGAAAAATATTTGGATTAAATTTGGGCTGATGGGGCGCCTGAGTGGCTCAGTGGGTTAAAGCTTCGGCTTGGGTCAAGATCCCAGGGTCCTGAGATTGAGCCCCACTTCGGGCTCTCTGCTCAGCAGGGAGCCTGCTTCCTCCTCCTCTCTCTCTCTCTGCCTGACTCTCTGCCTACTTGTGATCTCTGTCTGTCAAATGAATAAATAAATTTTTGTAAAAAATAAAAAATAAATTTGGGCTGAGATTTTGTAGATGAGGTATAAAGGAAGACTCAAAGGACTTAAGAGTTGACAGTAAATTTGAGAATGAAAGAAGGGACAGAAATTATAGGGTTGGGTAAGTGAAGAAATAAAGTCAAATATTTGGAGAATACAATGCAGTTGACTGGAGAATGGAGTCATCAGTGAAAAAAAAAGGGCAGATACTCTCTGATACTTGAGATACTTAAGACTGTGATAAGAGACTGGGGATAGAGACGTAAGATTTCAGAAATGAAGTTGCATAGTATGATTCAGTGTTGCCGGGAGAGCAGAGAAAGGTAGACATCACCCAGACTGAGGTCAAAGAACTATTAAGTAGTTTTGGTTGGACTGATTATATGAACGTGAAATTGCATATGATCTCAATGAACTCAAGAAGGGGGGAAAGATGACCAACATCCATGTGAAATATGGGCAAGAATGAAGGAGAACAATCCAACACAGAGATAGTTAAGATGGTAAAGCTGAGAGCGTCAGCTCCAAATGAAGAGTTTTTGAGGATGAGAGTTTGACTTAGAAGCAGTAGCAGGAAGCAAGAGGAATGCAAGAGGCATAGAACTTTGATATTTTCCTAGCACTAGTCCTGTGAAACATAGGGGAAGAGAAAGAATGAACAGTAATCTCTTTGGGGGCCCTAGATTCCTCAATGGGCTATGGGAAATCAATGACTACTGTGTAGTCATGAAACGAAATTTGCTGATAAAATTATAATTTTAATATAAAAGACATTTTATAATCATAAAATATAAATTTATATACAATAAAATATAATATAGAAATGAGTACATTTTGGCATAGAGGTATGATTACACCTAAGTATTAAAAAATCCATACCATCACATTTTCATAGAACAGAAAGACTACATAAAAATGGGGGCACGTGGCTGGTTCAGTCAGTGGAGAATGTGACTGTACCTCAGAGTTGTAAGTGCAAGCCCCACATTGGACATATAGCTGACTTAAAACAAAAGACTGTATAATTACGATAATTTTCTTTTTTCTTTTTTTTAAGATTTTGTTTGTTTGTTTGACAGAAGAGAGAGACAGTGAGAGGGAACACAAGCAGGGGAAGTGGGAGAGGGAGAAGAAGGCTTCTCACTGGGCAGGGAGCCCCATGCAGGGCTCAATCCCAGGACCTGGGATCATGATCTGAGCCAAAGGCAGACGCTCAATGACTGAGCCACCCAGGCAGCTACCCAGGCACCTCAGTGACAATAATTTTCTAATAGCAATTGTGTCATGTAGAGAGATAATAAATAACTTTTCTTCCTCCTTTCCAATTTTCCAAATCCATTTAAGTGTTTACAATACTTTGATGATGAGAAGATTAAAGACATAAATATGATGATCATGTCTATGAAATTTAAGTAGCAATTAACAGATTTTCTTATAGACCAGGAAGCAATTTAACAAACACAATGACCCTCTCCTTCCCATTCTTTTTTTCTTATGTGTAAACTCAGAGTCTTCAACTGAGGCTCTGATAAATTTGAATTTAATTGTCTCACATTTGGCACACCAGGGAGATTTTCTTTAACTTGAAAGTTATGAAGAATAATTGTAACCATGACTAATTTAAATGACTTGCATTATTCTGTTTAAAAGCCTATGCTTTTCAGTTCCTTTCAAAAACTCACATGTTTCTTATTATATTAAAGTATACAATTTAGGAGGGGAAAGGATCTAACACGGCTGTTATTTAAAGAGAGATATAATACAGACTCTTTTTAAAACACTCTTTAAATATTAAAGGTTCTACAGTCAAAAAGGACAACAAAAAACCCTCTAGTTTCCACCTAAAGATCAATCAAGTCGTATAGGAGGCATCAACAGGATCTCCAGGTGAAAACAAAGCATACTATCCTAGAATGTAATTTGATACCTCTTCAAGATAATCATAGACCCCTAATGCCCCACAGGAAGCATGTTATAATAATGAATGAATCAGGAAATCAGTTTTTATGTGATCAGGTGGGTGTATCCTAATAAAATAAAATCTTCCGGCCTCAACACTGTTGCCTTTAAGCACTAACTAGACTACCCAACTTCAAAATCTTGCTTCTTCTGGCACAAAATCCTGCACTGTCCTAGGTAAGATATTTGTCCTAGGATTGTATCCTGGAAGAAAAGTTATTTATTTATGAGTTGTATTATTGCTCGAAGCCTAATGGAACAAATAATGTAAGAGGTGACAAGTACGAAAGGTACAAAGATGAACATATACGGAGCATGCCTTCAAGAGCGTGAGCCACACCAACTCACTGGGAAATGTGATCATTAAAACCTAAAGACGTAAATAAGATATTATGGGAGACTATAAAGAAATACCAAATAGGGAAAAATTAAAGTAGAAAAGACTTTTAAGGAGAGAAACAACTTGGTGGTATCACTGAGTGGGGAGAGGTGGGCACTGAGCAGGGAAAAGGCTAAGCAGTGATAAAAGTTGCTATTCTTCACAGAAGGGTAGGGTATGTTCTTTAAATGAGCATGCCATGTAGTACCTCTCTGCATCAGTATGCATTTAACGTATCCTCAATAAGGAGTGCATGAAATGAATGGCATAGATGGAATTCCTTGAAACAAAGACCAATATAAAATGTAACTTAACCTGGGGCCTTAACTAAAAATGTAATTTTGAAGAATCAAATGTATTTCGTCCATGAATTAGAAAAAAATTTTAGAATGACTTAATGATGGTGCCCAAGTAATATGAAAACCATTTACATGATTATATTCAAAGCAGCCTTTGAACATATTTTAAAATAACTTGCCTTACTAGCTCACTAATTATCTGCTTCTATTCCATTAAAAGACAAGATGATGATCTAGGAGTATAAAAGTACAATTATGTAAGTTATGAGGTTAATATCAGTAGAGTTATAAATGTATTTTAAAAAACAGTCTTCCAGACTCTCTTTAATGTTTAATCCATAACATTCTTCATAGTACAGTTTCTAAGAATACTAAGAAAAAAGTGACTTCTAACAACAAGAAATAAGATATCAGTTTAATAAAAACTATAGTAAATCTCTGTGGTCAAAAAGGTGGAATATTTCATAGGCAGTAAAACGTTGTTTACGTGTTCCCGCAACATGGTGGTCAGAGTCCTTTTGTGAAAAACACATACCGATGCCAAATAAAATCTAACTACACACTTTTAGTGTATAGCTAAATTTCGAGAAAGATTCGCAAGTACAGGAATAAGGCTTAAAATTTTTCAGATTTGGAGTGATAATATCATGAGTTAATGTTGTTAGAGTCTGGGTATCAGAAAAGACACAAGTCCCATTAAATAATGGGTGTGGTTTCAAAATGTCTGCAGGAAGAGAAATTAAGGAGTAAGGAACTAAAATCCACCGACAAATCAGAAAGCCTGAAATTGCTATTAATGTGTGAACATTACCTCAAAAATCCATATTCGGGAGATCAACGAGGAACCCTGGCTCAAAATAAGTTTGAGGTATGCCAGAAAAGCTCTACTAATAAACCCAAACCACCAGAATGCACAGGTATGAAACCATAGGAATATGAAGCCATAAATACAATGTACAAATTGATCATATAACTTGGGGATCATACAAGGATTGGAAAAAGCTTTGTCAATTCAGTGAAAACAAATGAAGGATCACTATGATGAGACACTATCATCTCAGCAAGCATAAAATCCCCACAGGGGAAAAAACAAAACAAAACAAAACAAAACAAAAAAAAAAACCTCTACCAAAGATGAGCTCACAAATAAAAATGGCAATCCAAATGAAAAAATGGCCTACTGTAAGAAGGTGGCCACTGATACAAAAACTAGAGAGAAAATGATGACAAAATAAAGACATTTTTAATATAAAGATGGGGAGCTTGAGATCTACGTTTACTGGGTTCCAGCAACCCAAACGAATCTTTTTGTAAATCAGAGAAAGTAACCCTTTTCCATAATACTTTAAATCAAAGTACTGGTGTAAATCAAATACTGGTGTATTTCTTCAAACAGAAGGAAAAATTCCAGACTAAAACATGAAAATAAGGAGGAGGGAATAATGGACACCAGAAAGGGTAAATGTATGAGTAATTATAAATTAATATTGAATACATGAAACCCCAATTTTAATGTCTTCCAAACTTTAAAATAGAGAGAACTGAAGTACAGCAACAATACGTAGTTCAAGTAGAGTTCTACCAATAATCAGTGGTAAAATGATACATGTCATAATATACAAGGTAATTGCAAAACATCAGTAAAATAATATATAACTAATAATTACAATTACATAGGTTGAAAATTTAATACAAATATTAGATTTACCTGCTTTTAAAGGCAGCAAAGGAAAAGAATAAAAGAAACATGACTTAAAGGCAAATGGAAAACAAATATAGAAAGATAGCATTTCACACCAAGAATTTCATTAATTAAAAAAGATTCTGCCATGAGGGACTGTCAAATCAAATGGATATTTAAACTCTCTAAGGTGAGAGAAGTGAATTAACTTGACTGTGATAATCATTTTCAATGCATAGGTATGTTAAAACATCATTGTCTAACTTATACATCTTTTATCTGTCAACTTTGTCTTGATAAAGTTGGAATGAATGAATGAAAAATAGAGTATGCTAAAGCCAAACTAAGATTTTAAGACTGAATTAAAAAAAAACAACCCTAACTGTATTGTGCTTATAAGAGATACAGTTTAAGTATAAGAACATAAGCAAGTTAGAAGTAAAAGAATAGAAAATATGCAAGCATCAACTAAATAGAGGAATGGGTGACAATATAAATATTACAAATAAACAAAATTAGACAAATTGAATTTAAGTCACAAGCATCTAGAGAGATAAAGAAGGATTTTTTATGATAAAAGGCTTGATCCAACAAGAAGATGTACAATTCTATATCTCTATTTACTCAATAACTAAGCCTCAAAATACAATAGAAAAAAATGAACCAAATTAAGAGAGAAAAAGAAATCCACAGTTAAGCTGAGAGACTTAGCAACTCTCTTAATAGCTGATAAAATGATTAAAAATCTTCACTCAAGACATGAGACCTGAACAAAGTATTAGCAAATCTGTCTTAAATGATGTAATAAAACATCACATCCAACTATAAAACATTCCTTTTAAGTAGATATGGTACATTTATGATATTTGACCATATACTGAGTAGCAAAAAAATCTCCACAAATTTCAAAAGTGGAAATAATCCAAAGTATGTTCATTGGCCACAATGGAAATAATTTGGAATTCAAGAACTAAAAAGGTAACTAGAAAAACCCAAACTGCCTAGACATGAGATGATACACTTCTAAAGAGTCCACAAGTGAAAGGAATTACAATCAAAATTAGAAAATATGTTAAACATAGTTATTGAAAAAAAAAACACAAAAAATGGTAGGCTGAATGACAGTGCTCAGGGAAATTTGTACTATATCTTATAAAAAAATCAAAGAGACTGAAAATCAGTGATTAAAATTCCTTTCAGGACCTGAGAAAAGAGAGCATCAAAGCTTAAGAAAAGAGAAGGAAATAAATAATAAAGAGCAAAACCAATGAACTATAAAACAAACGTAAAAAGTATTGACAAAACTGGTAATTCCCTAGCAAACCAATCAAAAATTACAACAACAACAAAAAAAGAGAGATAAATACAAGTTACCAAAATCAACGAAGAATAAGGAAATGTCTCTATAATCCTAAAGACATCAAGGTAATATATATAAATGTATGCAATAAACCTTACAATTTGCTAAATCTGAGAAAAGAAGAAGTATGAAATCTAGAATTTTCTATCATAATCTCATTTATTCATTCTATTCCAGCTTCATAGCTACATTTGGCTTCCCCTCCCCCCCCCCTTTTCTCTTCTCGTCATTTCCATCTGAAGATCTCTTCACTGGCATTTCCCTATGGAATATTCCCTCCTTACACCTCTTTCTCCAGATCTTCTTGATCACCAAATTTAAATTAAAAATACCCTTCTCCCCACCCTGGAACTCCCAGATTACCTGTTACTTACACCCATTACTTTTTTTCCTGACAGGTTTATCTTTTAATGTACCAGTTAATTTAATTATTTGGATACTGGCCAGTAGATATTGACCATTCTCTCAATTAGAATGTAAGCACCACAAGGAAAGTACTGAGAAGTCAATTTGTTTATTTCCAGCATGTAGAACTGTATAGTACAATAACACTACACATTGTATAGTACTATGATAATATATTTCAAGGTGTATTAACATGCATTTCTCTTTTTCAACACAGATCAATTACTTCTTGGACTTTGGGCTAAGATCAAGTATTATATTTCCACCCAGGTCATACCTTCTTAGTCTTCTACAGGATTTGCTCTGAGGGCGGGTGGGAAGGGATAGAATTAGAAGGAAGGTAGCCATTGAAACTCTGGAGGATAGCACACTGGGAAACTCCAGGCTGATATCGGATGACTCAAGTAGGGAATTAATGAAAACACTGAATGAGTAAGTGAAAAGAAGGGCTGTCATGTTTGACCCTACTTTGTCTTTTGTTGCCAGAAAGGCAAGAGAAGTGGGCAGTTTAACCTACGGGGACCCACAGATGACATGACTGAGATCTGGCAGCATTTTTAGGAGCATTAAGAGCTGGATAAGTAGGGACTGGGGAGGGTGGGCAGATAAAGAGAGTGGTGGAAAGAGCTGAAAAGAAGTTACAGTGCTCTGACCAAACCAACATTCTTGAGTTGAACCCACCAAATGCATTTGGAGTCCAAGTCCAGCATATAGACAAAGGAATGCACTGCAAAGACGTAGATACCAAAAATCTCAGAGGGAAGTGAAAGCACTGTGATTTCTGATCTACAGCCCATCTCCCCAGCTACGGAAAGGATAAAGGGGAGGTGAGGAGAACTATCAGGAAGAGCCGAATATTAGCTAAAACCAAACCAAAACAAGGTAAATGAATAAAGTCATTTAAACTAGAAGAAAAATTAACATCAATTGACAAGTTTAAGTTTTCACTGTCCCTATGTCAAGGGACATAGGGAGTTGTGAGGAAAGATTTAATACACTGTAGGAAGCTAGATGCAGCATTTTCTTTTCCTAATTTAGTATCATCTTTGATCTTATAATGTGTATCGTGACAAAATTAACTACAGGTGAGAGTGTACATGTTTAAAAAAAGTGTGCACATGTTTCTAATTGGTTGCTAAAGGTAAATTAAACAGTGAATAAGCACTCGTTTTATTTTATTATCTTAAAGTGTATTGGAGGTATCTAAAATCAGTGAAGTACTAGACTAGATGGCATATGGGTACCATGTCAAATTCTTTGGAAAGCTTTTATATGGAATATTAATATGATGCAGGAAAAAGAAGGTGAAAGATGGCTTAAGTGAGTGTTCATAATATATAGTGAAAGGAAGTGAGTCCAGAGGGGGAGTGGTATACAGGGTAGGCACAGGTGGCCAATTTTTAAAATTTTGCTCTTTTGAGAGCTGGAGAGACTATCATGGTAATAGACAAGTTCCAAAGAGGTTTATTCCTTGCTTTTCTGGTTTTCACATGTCCTTCATCTTTATAATAAACTTTCCCATCAAGCAGACCCACCTTCTTCCTACACTACGACAATGAAAAGGACTGCGGTTTTTTGTATGAAAGTAAGAAAAATTAGGAAAATTTATGTCCGCAGGCTAGTTTTGCACTCCTACTATTGTATTCTAGATTTATTCTACTTCACATTAACTTCTCTCTTTTAGAAAATTTAAGGGCAGGTTATTGGATGGTTTCAGAAGTTAAACTCTCAAATCCTTAGGGACTTTAAATTAAGCCAGACTCCAATGTACCTTACTGTGGTTTGGATATATTTTTAATACATCATTAAAAACATATACCATTTGGACACACTGGTTGGCTCAGTGGGTTGAGCCTCTGCCTTCAGCTCAGGTCATGCTCTCAGGATCCTGGGATCGAGCCCCACATCGGGCTCTCTGCTGAGCAGGGAGCCTACTTCCTCCCCTCTCTCTCTGCCTGCCTCTCTGCCTGCTTGTGATCTCTGTCTGTCAAATAAATAAATAAAATCTTAAAAAAATATATACCATCTAAAATTCTTAATTTAGATTTCAGTGCAACCTGAAAAGATAATGTTTGTGGCACACTGAAAAAGCCGTATGTGGTAGATTACACATCTAATGTTTATAAGTCAGAAATGAGAAATTTAGGGCACCTGGGTGGCTCAGTGGGTTAAGCCGCTGCCTTCGGCTCAGGTCATGATCTCGGGGTCCTGGGATCGGAGTCCCACATTGGGCTCTTTGCTCAGCAGGGAGCCTGCTTCTCTCTATCTCCCTCTCTGCCTGCCTCTCTGTCTGCTTGTGATCTGTCTCTGTCAAATAAATAAATAAAATCTTAAAAAAAAAAAGAAATGAGAAATTTACAGTGCAGTCTACCACAAACATGGATGAAAACTGGTATTTGCATTACTAAGTTAATTTAAAAATGATCAGTCAGAGTCCTCGGGCTTTCTGTATGACTTAGGTCACAAAAGCAAAAAACAAAACAAAACAAAAGCAAACTAGGCTTAATGATTTCCTCTGCCTTGGAAATTAAAAAACTGTCATGAATTTAAAAAATAGGTAAGATGAATCACATTTGAAGACTTTTGTGAAATTGAAGGATACAGCTGGAAAAATTTAAAAGTGTTCTGATTGCATATAAATCAGGAATTCTGGCTAACACATTTTTATAATGTTATAACGTAATCATATCCTGAAGGCATTAAACAGGGACAATTAAAACTAAAAATATCATGCTACTAAAAGGTTCTATAAATTGCTTTTTTAGAATACTAGTAAAAAACACTAACAGCATGCATTTATAACCATAAACCAACTCAAACATCAAAAGAATTTGACACAACATTCTATTTTCATCATGCCAATTTTAATCATTTTGCTACTTTTTATAACTTGTTTTCTACTCACTATGGTTTTTATTCAAGTAAAGAAAAGAAATAATTTTATAAACTGGAAAAAATCTAAAGAATACAATTAAAATATAATTATAATTACATATATCTAATATTCTTAAATCTCAAATACTAAAATTTAAAATACTGAGTTTAATACAGAGATTTGACATAATTCGTTAAATAAAACATATTTACTCAAGGACAAGCATTTCAACTTTAGATGCATTTCTAATATCTCAGCATTTTTAAGGTCTATACACTGAGGGTATTAATAGTAAACTGGTTAAAAAACCTTCTCAAAGATGATTTGATGTTTTCTAGAACTCCAATTGGAATTCAACAACAAACTTTTTATGACCTGTTTTCTGCATGAAGTACAGTATAGACAAAATGCAGAGAATAAAGCTTTAAGAATCTATGTTCTTGTGTCAGATATTCTAGGGTTTGAGTCCCAGCCTTGATTTTTAGCTGTATGACCAAAGAAAAGTTACTTCTTTTTTCTGAACCTCAGTTTTCTTAACAGTAAAACTGGGAAATTAACCATTTGGCTTAGGAATGCTAACTAATGTAGATAAAATATATTAAGCCTGTACTGGCTCATGTGAAACATGGTAACCATTAAATATTAAACTTTCTTATCTCTAAAATGAGGTTTGCAATCCCTTATGACACAGAGGTTTTGGAGGGTTAAAGGAGGTGATGTATTTAAAGACCCATGGCATGTGGTCGATTTTTTTTTTTTAATATTTCATTTATTTGACAGAGAGACACATATCAAGAGAGGGAACACAAGCAGGGAAAGTGGGAGAGGGAGAAGCACTCTTCCTGCCAAGGAGGGAGTCTGATGGGAGCCTGGATCCCTGGACCATGGGATCATGTGACCTGAGCTGAAGGCAGATGTTTAACGACTGAGCCACACAGGCATCCCAAGTGGTTGATTCTTACTAAGTGTTCTCCAACACTGACAACACCCTGTAAGTGTGTGGTGAATACAAAGTTGCACTTGTAGACTTGTTAAAAACTAAGAGGACCTCAGAGTATTTTCTAAATTAAGATGTGTTTTGTTTCTCAAGGATATATTCAGCATATTTTAATACTCACATAGTGTTTAACAGTACCATTAAAATATTTTCTAATATAAACAAATTCCTATAACCAAATGAAGCTTTAACAGTAAAGGATCTTGAGAAGGAAAGTACCTTATGAACCATCACTTTTCATAATAATTCCATAAGAATTATGTATCCAAGACTTACCCCTGCAACATGTTGTGCTAAAATAGAAATATAAAGTGTCTGATTTATGTTTTGGCCAGAGCCTAATAAGAAATACACCAGCAGCCAAGAATTAAACAAGATAAGTTCAGCTTTGCTTTTATTCTAAACCACAGGAAAGATGTCATTTTCCCATCAGGAATTCATTTCTATTCAGAAATACACGGAGCACCTGTGTTCAGAAATACAATGAGCACGCTCAATACTGTGCTATGTGCTGAGGACACAGACAGGAAGTGAGCAAGATCTTTGATCACAAAGAGATTAAAAGGAGAGGAAATGAATGCAAGATATATTGAATTCCTCCAAAAGCATGCATGGTAGTGTCAGAGAAGCTAATGATTCAAAAAGTGAAAGTTAATTAGGATTCTGAAAAATGGGTAGAATTTGAACAGGGATGAAGGAAGGAAAGGAAAACAAAGAAAGTCTTCTATTTAGAAATTCTAAAAACAACACCTTTGAACACACTCACTAAAGTCTGCAAAAATTATCAGCTCTTCAGTAGGGCCTCAGTTTAGAAGAGTGCATGGAGCACTGGGTGTGGTGAAAAAAATAATGAATACTGTTATGCTAAAAATAAATAAAAAATAATAAAAAAAAAGAGTGCATTAGTGTGAATTTAAAAGGGGCACAGTGGGGAGATGAGGTTTTAGAAAGGCTTCCCAAGTGAATGAGCAAAGGTGTTTGGTAGGTGATATCTGGGTGGGATTTCAGTCTCTTCTGTTCCTTAGGCCCTAGGGATTAGGGACTCTGTGCAAGATACAACCTGCAGAAACCTTTGGGAAATCCTGAGCTGGAATGTCAAAAGCAAGTCTAACAATCCCATAATGTCTTTCTCTTTTTATTTTTAAATTCATTTACAGTAACATTTACTTTTTATTCAACAGTTCTAAGAATTTGAACACTCATATTGATTCACTTAACCACCATCACCATCAGGAGCCAGAAAATGTCCATCACTCCCCAAAACTGTTTTGTGTCTTCTCTTTATAGTTACACTCTCACCCCTTTTCAAAACAGGTATGACCACTGGATCATTATAGGGTTGTCTTTTAGACACTGTCTTGTAAGTGGATTCATAAGGCAGGCAACCTTTTTTTTTTTTTTTTTTCTTTTCAGCTTAACATTATTCATTGTTTTTGCACCACAGCCAGTGCTCCATGCAATACGTGCCCTTCTTAATACCCACCACCTTGTTCCCCCAACCTCCCACCCCCAGCCCCTTCAAAACCCTCAGGTTGTTTTTCAGTCCATAGTCTCTCATGGTTCACCTCCCCTTCCAATTTCCCTCAACTCCCTTCTCCTCTCCATCTCCCCATGCCCTCCATGTTATTTGTTATGCTCCACAAATAAGTGAAACCGTATGATAACTGACTCTCTCTGCTCGACTTATTTCACTCAGCATAATCTTTTCCAGTCCCGTCCATGTTGCTACAAAAGTTGGGTATTCATTCTTTCTGATGGAGGCATAATACTCCATAGTGTATATGGACCACATCTTCCTAATAGAGACCAACTTCTTTCACTGAGCATAATGCTTTGACATTCCTCCTCAAGCTATTACAGATTGTTTAAAGCATTCGCCTCTTAAAGACGATTGGATTGCTTCCAGTTTTTCCCAACTGTGAACAAAGTAGGTATCAGCATTCATGAAGAGGTTTTGTGTGACGGTAAGTTTTAGTTTTTCTGAAGTAAAGACACAGATACGGGCTTGTAGGGTCATATGGTAAGTATATGTACAACTTTATAAGAAATTGCTAGATTGTTATCCCTAGGGGTTATAAAATTTTGCATGTCAGCAGCAGTGTTTGAGGATTAAAGTTGATCCATATTATCCACAGCAGTTGATGGTGTCAGTGTTTTAAATTTTAGTTATCAAATATATACATAGTAATATCTCCTGTGGATTTAATTTGCATATCCCTATGACAAGTGACAACGACATCTTTGCATTGTTTACTTGCCATTTATATATTCTTCTCGTGAAATATCACGTCATGTCTTGCACATTTTTAAATTGTCTTCTTAGTGATGAGCATTGAGAGTTCTTTATATATTCTATACAGAAGTCCTTATGTCTAGATATGTGATTTATCAAGATGGCTGACCCTTGAGAATGCAATGGGTAGAGGTGCTGGGCCCCCAACACACACGCACAAATCTACAAATAGCTTTCAGGGAGCCTGGGTGGATCAGTAGATTAAGTATCTCACTCTTCATTTCTTCTCAGGTTGCAATCTCCTGGGTCCTAGGATCAAGCCCCGTGTTGGGCTCTGTGTTCAGCAGGGAATCTACTTGAAGATTCTCCCCCTATGCCCCTCCCCTGGCTCTTGCATGCTTTTTCTCTCTCTCAAATAAATAAATAAATATATTTTTAAAAAAAACATCCACAAATAACTTTTGACTCTCCCAGAACTTAACTACTAAATGTCTACTTACTGTTAATCAGGAGGAGCCTTACTAATAACATAAAGTTAATTAATACCTATTTTGTATATTATATGTTTTATGTACTGTATGCTTACAATAAAACAAGCTAGAGAAAAGAACAAGTTATTAAGAAAATCACAAGAAGGTAAAGTACAGTGCTGTACTGTATTTATCAAAAAATATCCATACATAAATGGACCCATGCATTTCAAACCCATGTTGGTCAAGGGTCAATTATATTTTCTCCTGGTTCATAACTTGTATTTTAATCTCTTAACAGAACAAATGTGTTTTTGGTTTTGTTTTAATATCGATGAAATCCAGTTTACAATTTTTCCTTTAATATATCTTGTCTGTGGTATTAAATCTAAAGACTCTTTATCTAATTCAAGGTCACAAAGATTTTTCTCTTATGTTTCCTTCCAGGCATTCATAGTTTAACATTTACATTTAGATTAATAATCCATTTTGTATAAACACTTATAAAATTTTATTTATTTTATTAAAAAAGTGAAAGAACTTTATTATTGTTCATTATGCATAGTGATGTCCACTGTTTTCAAGACCACTTCTTGAAAGATCATTTTTTTTAGGATTTTATTTATTTATTTTAGAAAGGATGTATGTATGTGTGTGTGTGTGTGTGTGTGAGAGAGAGAGAGAGAGAGAGCAGGGGGAGGAGCAAAGGGGGAGAGAAAGAATCCAAGTCAACTTCACACTAAGCTGAGCATGGAGCCCAGCATGGGGCTAAATCCCACAACCCTGAGATCATGACCTGAGCCAAAATCAAGAGTTGGACACTTAACCTACTAAGCCACCTGGTGCTCCTATTTGTTAAATAGAATTTGTACCCTTGTAGGAAATCAATTGGCCATATTTGTGTGGATCTACTTCTAGAAACTCTATTTTGTTTTTGTTTTGTTAAGATTATTTATTTATTTATTTATTTATTTATTTGAGAGAGAGAGAGAGAGAGAGAGAGAGAGGGAGAGAAAGAGCACCAGCAGTGAGAGAGAGAGAGAGAGAGAGGGAGAGAAAGAGCACCAGCAGTGTGAAGGGCAGAGGAAGAAGCAGACTCCCCACTGAGCAGGATCCCAATGCAGGACTCGATCCCAAGACTCCAGGACCACAGCCTGAGCCAAAGGCAGACACCCAGCTGCCTGAGCCACTCAGGTTCTCCTGGAAACTCTATTTTGATCCATTGACCTACATACTTATTTCTTAAACTATACCACATCATCTTGACTACTCAAGCTTTGTAGTAAGTGTTAAATCAAGTGGCATGATTCCTCCAAAACTATTTTTCTTTTCAACAGTGCTTTGGCTATTCAGTTATTTGCCTTTTCATATAAATTTTAGAATCATCTTATTTATATCTTCAAAAAAGAGCTCAGGGACACCTGGGTGGCTCAGTGGGTTAAAGCCTCTGCCTTTGGCTCAGGTCATAATCCCAGGGTCCTTGGATCTAGCCCCGCATTGGGCTCTCTGCTCTGTGGAGAGCCTACTTCCTCCTATCTTTCTGCCTCCCTCTCTGTCTACTTGTGATCTCTGTCTGTCAAATACATAAACAAAATTTTAAAAAAAAAGAGCTCAAACTTTCATTTTGTGTTAAATCTATAGATCAATTTGAGATGAGTTGCCTCTGTACTATGCTGAATCTTCTAATCCATGAATATCATAGGTATCTCCCTTCATTTAGATTTCCCTTTATTATTCTCAACATTTCATAGTTCTTACTACACAGATTCTACACATATTTTGCTAATTTTATATGCAGATATTTCATTATGGAACTATGAAAAATTTTAGATATGTTTATATTACATATGTATTTATATGTGTATTGTATATATACTTGTATGTATACACACATATACTTAAAATTTCAGTTTCAGAATGTTCAATTCTAGTACATTAAGTCACACTGACTTTGTCGACTATATTCTGTGATCCCATTAAGCTCAAATATTAGCTTTAAGAGTTTTTTTATATATTCTTCATCCTTTTCTACTATGCAAGGAGTCTTTTTTTTTCTTTGCAAAAAGAGACAGTTTTTTATTCCTTAGCTCAAAATATTTATGCTTTTTTATTTATTATCTTGTTCCACTTCTAGTCTTCCCTAGGAAGGATGCAGTGGACAAACCTGCCTTGTTCCAGACTAAGTGCAAAAATATTCCTTCTTTCACCATTAAATGTGATGTCAAGTGTCAGACAAATAGTAGATATTCTTTATCAAGGCAGTTCCCTTCTATTCCTAAATTTCTGAGAGTTTTTATTATGAGTAGATAATGAAATTTGTCACATGCTTTTTTCTCTGTAGGTTGATATGATCATGTCTCTTCTTTAGACTTTAAGTAAGTTTAATTATATGCATTGATTTTCAAATATTCTATCAGTTTTCCTTTTCTGAGATAAGCTCTATTTGGTTCTGCTCTGTTACTCTTACATATTACCGGGTTAAATTGCTAATTTTTATGTCTATGTTCATGAAGAATATTGGTCTGTAGTTTCATGGGTACTTTTCTCCTTGGCTTCTTGGTTTGGTTTTTGTATCAGGGTAATGCTGACTTCATATAATGAGTTGGGACTTGTCCTCATCAATCTGTTTCCTTAAAGAGAATGTAAAATTGTATTATCTTTTCTTTGAAAGAATTCACCAATGAAACTTTCTGGTCTTGAAGATTTCATTCTTGGATGGTTTTATTTATTTATTTATTTTTAAATTTTTATTTATTTATTTGACACAGAGAGAGAGAGAGAGAGAGAGATCACAAGTGGGCAGAGAGGCAGGCAGAGGGGGGGGGGAAACAGGCTCTCTGCTGAGCAGAGAGCCCGATGTGGGGCCTGATCCCAGGACCTTTGAGATCATGATCTGAGCCCTAGGCAGAGGCTTTAACCCACTGAGCCACCCAGGCGCCCCTCTTGGATGGTTTTAAACTACAAATTCAATTTCTTTAATATGTATAAGATTATTCAGGCTCTTTCAGATCAGGGTAAGTTTGTTAGTTTGTGACTCTCAATCAATTGCTGTATTTCAGCTAAGTTGTCAAATTCATGTACATAGACCTCTTTGTATTATTCCCTAATGATTTTTTTTAAGGTCTGAGGAGTTTGTAGTAAGATATCCCTTTTGTTGCTGATATTATTTTGCCTATTTTCTTTCTTTCTTTTTTTTTTTTTTGGTCAGACTTACTAGAGGTTTAGAATTTATTTGACATTTTCAAAAAAACAGGTTTGCTTTCATTATCACTATTGTTTTTCAGTTTCCATTTGATTGATATATACTGTTTAATACCCCCTCCCCTCCTTTTCTTCTTTGAGAGAGAACATGTAGGAGGGAGGGAGTAGAGGGAGAGGGACAAACGGAGAGGGAGAAAGAGAATCCTAAGCAGGCTCCACACCCAGCATGGAGCTTAACTTGGCACTTGATCTTATGACCTTGAAATCATGACTTGAGCAGAAATCAAGAGTCAGACGCTTAACTGACTGATCCACCCAAGCTCCCCAGTATTTCCTACCTTTTGGTTGACACAAATGTGTTTTTGTTTTGTTTGTTCCTCTTTTTTAGTTTATTTAGCTAGAAATTTAGATTATTGATGAGACCTTTTCTCTTTTTAATAAAAGCATTTGATCATATAAATTTCCATCTAAACATTGTTTTACTTGCATCCCATAATTTATATGTTGTCTTTTCATGGTTTTTTCTTTTTTCAGTTCAAAAGTCTCTATTTTTTTTTAATTTCCTCTTCGACCCATAAATTATTTATAAATATTATTTTCCAAATATTTAGAGAACATTTTCTTATTGTTCTATAGCTCATTATTAGTTCAATTCCATTATGTTTAAGAACAGAAAGCATATGCTTTGATTCATTCAGATTTCTAAAAGTTTGTTTTATGAGCTAGAAAATGTTCTCTCAGAAAATGTCACTTGAAAAGCACATGTATTCTGCTATTTTGGGTAAAGCAATGTGTCCATATCAGTTAATAATGCTGTTTAATTCTTCACATGCGTGCTGATTTTCTGTTGACTACTAAGATATGATTGTCAGTATCTCCAAATATAACTGTGAATTTGTTTATTTCTCCTTTTAGTTCTGTTGGTTTTTCTTCCATGAATTTTAAAGCTCTTTTGGTAGGTTGCTGAAATTTTAACATCATTATATCTTCTTGGTGGATTGACCCTTTTATTATTATATAACGTCCCTCTTAGTTCTTAATAATTTTCTTCATTCTGAAATGTACATTTTAGCCATAGAAGAGTTTTCAGTTTTTTTATTCATGGTATATATATTTTACATACTACATTCGAAGTGAGTTTCTCACAGACAGCAAAGAATCACGTCTTTATTTATTTATTTATTTTTTTGGATCCAATCTGGTAACTTTTTAAATTGGTGTGTTTAGACTACTTTAATTTACTCTAATTACTGAGATGTATGTTGGGATTTCGGTCTGCCATTTTGTTATTCGTGTTTTATTGTTGATGTCGTTTGTGCCCTCTTCTTTCCTTTCTTCTGTTTCCATTTCCTGTCTTGTTTCTGTTCTTTTGAAATAAAAGCTTTGATAAGAGGGAAGGTTGCAAATTTTTTGAGTATGCCATTTTTATTTATTTATTGTGTTTCCAACTGCATGTTTCTATATACCTGTTTAGTAGTTGCTTACTATAGGTTTTACATTATATATATCCAACTTTCAAAGTTTACTTAGAACCAATATTTTACCAATCAAGTGAAATGTGGGAAGTTTAACAACATATAGGTCCTTTTATACTCCTCCATATATGTTGGAGTTGTCTTGCATATTACATTTAAACCTATCAAAAATACCATCAGATGATATTATAATTTTGCTTTCAACTATCTAACATATTTAAAATATTTAAGAGGAGAAAAATTATATTATATATACCAATTCTCCATTCCTTTTTTTTTTTTTTATAAAATATTTTATTTATTTATTTGACAGAGAGCGACACAGCGAGAGAGGGAACACACACAGGAGGAGCAGCAGAGGGAGAGGGAGAAGCAGGCTTTCCGCAGAGCAGGTAGCCCAATGTGGGGCTCGATCCCAGGATCATGGGATCATGACCCAAGCCGAAGACAGATGCTTAATGACTGAGCCACGCAAGCACACACCAATTCTCCATTTCTTTTGCTCTTTCCTTATTCTCGATGTTCCAGTTTCCATTAAAGATAATTTGCCTTCTCTCAGAATTACTTACTTTGGCAATTCTTTTAAAGTTGCTCTTTTGGTTATGAATTCTCTTAGTTTTCCTTCATTTGAGAATGCTCTTATTTTATCTTTATTTATATTGACAAAACTTTCTGTCAGTGTTTTAAAAATGGTGCGCCACCCAACTGGTTCTTATGGTTTGTCATAACAAATCTCCTGTTAAGAATATCATTGTTCCCCTAAAACTAACGGTTTGTTTGTTGTGTCATTTTGTCTTTCTCGTTAGTTTTCTGTTTGATTGTGATAGCTTTAGCTGTGCATCTCTTCAGGTATTTCTTATTTGAAATTTGCTTGGCTTCTTGAATCTGATGATTTAAATCTTTTGCCTAATTTGAAAAAGAATTCAGTCATATTTCTTCCCTTTCTGTCCTTCTGGGACCCATAATGACTAATTCTGATATTTCCCACAGATCCCTAAGACTCTCTTCATATTTTTTCCCAATCTTCTTTTCCCTTTGGTGTTCAGACTGGATATTTTCTTCTGATCTACCATTAAGTTTGTGAACTCTTTTCTCTGTCATCTTGATTCTACCACTCTGTATATGCAGACAAATTCTTATTTTGCTTATCTTTCTTAAATTCTAATATTTCCATATGGTTTTTGTTATATTTGCTTATTATGTTTTATTGTTTATTATATATATAATATATAAATATATATGTATATAATATAATATATATAATTAAATATATGTTTATTTTGAGACTTTCTATTCTTCCTTTCATGCTAAAAATATTTACCGTTACTTTTTGGAGTATCTTTATAATAGATATTTTAGTCTTTGCCATATAATTCCAAAATTTGCACCACGTTGGGAGTAGTATGTGCTGAGTGTCTTTTCTCATGCAAATTGAGACTTTCCTATTTCTTTATAGATGGTGTAATTTGGGGTTGTTCTTGGATATTTTTTTAAAATTTTTTTTAATTTATTTGACAGAGATCACAAGTAGGCAGAGAAGCAGGCAGAGAGAGAGAGGAAGGAAAGCAGGCTCCCTGCTGAGCAGAGAGCCCGATGCCAGGCTCGATCCCAAGACCCTGGGGCCATGACCTGAGCCGAAAGCAGAGGCTTTAACCCACTGAGCCACCCAGGCGCCCCGTTCTTGGACATTTTTAACACTATATTGTGAGACTCTCAGTCTTATCTAATGAAGAATGATGATACTTAAAATTTTTTTTAGCATAAAATGATAAAAGTTCTGAAATTCCAAGGTTCTGTAGGCTTTGGTTTCATTGTCAAATTTCCATTGTCAATTTTCAAAGCTCTTTACACTCCTATCCTATATGTTTGTCATCTAGTGACCAGGCTGGGAATTAGGAGGCTCAGCAGCTTAGTAGCACATTTTGCAAAGAAATTTCATGGTTATGTTCACACATACAAAGCTGAGGTAAGCAAGAATGGTTGATAAGCAGCTGTATGAGGTTCCTTTCCCTTGCTTTTCCCTCTTCATTATCTCCTTTTACCTTGTATGTTCTTATGGTTTGCATTTCAGTAATTAGTAATGCCAGAAAGTCTGGGCTTTAGGTACCCTACTCTATAGTACAGTTTTCATCACTGTGTCTAAGATTGAGCAGTAAAATGGTGGTTACAAAAAGCCATGGGGTTCACCCTTCCCTTTCAAAATAAAAGCTCTATAGACCAGAGAGGCAGATTCATCTCAGATTTTTATGACTCCTGTTACTGACACTGTTGCTGTCCACACTGTCACTATCATAGGATTGCTTGGTAAATGGGGCAGGAAAGAATGCAGACAACTTTTTTGAAGTGAATTCCCCCACTTTCTCTGAGCATTAGGAGACCTTCCAGGTCCTTGATACAAAACTAAGGAATCTCCTAGCTCCCTCTCTCACTCTATATGCCCTAATGACCACCTTCTAGTGATGACTGTTCTGAGTCCAGGACAGAGAAAAATAAACTTACTGCTGGTTTGGTGATACTTCAAATTCTCGCCTTATTCTCAATCTGCACACAACTATTTACCTTTTAACATCCCCAAATCGTTGTTCCATTCTCCCATATTTTATAAGTATATTCAATGAGACGGTGGAGTATGTTCATTCCAGCTTACCTTAAACTAAATATAGAAGTTTCTTCTCTGCCAAAAAAACCCCAAAACAAACAAACAAAACAACCCAATAAGAACTAGCATCTTGTAATTTAAAGAAAATTACCTATGAAACTGTATTATTTCTACAATGCAAATGAAGCACCTCAATAATCTCAATATTCTTTAGAGTCATCACCATTCCTAACCACTTAGGAACTAGAATTGGAAAGACTTTGGAATGTGCAAAGCAACAAATGTGCTGGATAATCAGATTAGTTTGGTATTAATGACACAAAGTGCTGTAATATCTGGAAAAGCATTTTCTTCTGTATGGGCTTACACAGTTGTTGCACTTTTTACCACCTAATAATTGATACTATTCTACGTATCATAATAGAACTGACCTTCTGAAAAATTTCACTAAAGTTATATAGATTACATTGATATTAGTATGTGCTAATAATTAAACAAAGAGAAAAAATTGTTTATAAGCTCAATTTTCTTCAATTCTCTTATGAGAAGAAAATAAATGATACAGAAAAATTCTGAGATCAAGACAGAATCTTCTGATCATGAGATTATTAAATTTGATGACCCCTCCCTTTTTTTTTTTTTAATATAAAGCATTTGGATACTTCAGAGAGCTGTATCAATATATTTATGCTTGGAAGCCACGATGGTATAAATGTAGGGAGAGAGCATGGCTCAAAACAAAGGGAAACAAATGGGAAATTTTAGTTACCCAGGCAAGAATACCAAAAGGAAAGCAAAAAGGAAAAGACTTAAAAGAATGTGGAAATATTTTCATTTTATTCACCACTCTGTCCCCAGCACCTAGCACCTCATATGCTTTTAGCGCACAGAGCAGGTACTCTGAAACACTGGGAAAAAATTGGATGAATGAAACGCAATAAAGAGAAGGAGAGAAAAATAAGTCAAAGATGATCATCTGAAAGGAAAGAAAACCAAGGAAAACTAAGGAAGAAGGGCATGTAAAGAAGAACAGTTTCTATTATCTCCTAAGACTGATTCGAGGACTTGCAGAGATCAGAATTTAGAGATGAAAATCATCATCCTTTTTCTATCTGACACTCAGACCCTAATGCTCTGTGGTGTCTGGACTGAAGGAAAGGAAGGTTGGAAGAAACAATATAAAACCAGCTTCCAACACATGCAGCAAATGCTCTTTTGCGGATTCCTAGTAAATTTAATTGTTGTGACTGGGGGATTAAGTAATGAAAATCCTAAATTAAAGAGATAATTATTTTAGCTTAATATTTCTGAACTAAGCACTTTTAATGTATAATTTACAATTCTGAATAATATATAAAAGCAGGTCTGAAATATGTTCATTAATAATAGAGTGACCATACAGTTAATTTGCCTGGGCATTGTCCTATTTTATGTTTTTATTTCTTATTAATTATGTCTCCTTTAACTTTTCAAAGTTTCTAAGTGTAAATTATAGGTTATATGATCACTTTATCAGTATATGAATGTCATGGGCCTTATTGTTGCAAAACTAGAGTGGCCTAACCTGACTCCTTTCTTTCTTATTTTCTTTACCAGAAGCCCAAACTTTGGTGTATTTTCTTATATTACGGGTTGGTGCCATCCAATTGTCTTCTTTTGACACCCAGTTTTTCCCACCCCTTTCCTTTCTGCTCCACAGGGTTAGTGTTCAGAACTGCTTCAATTTAGTATGTTTTTTGTTCATCATTAATGCAATAATGGGAAAAAAATTAAATGTTGAGAAATTTCAAAGACTGTAGGTTGTAGCAATTTCTTGTAAAATCCTCTTAAAATCCTTTCACAGTTCTACTGTCCCATCAGGTATGGTAAGTGAAAATCTCTTTGAATGTCTCCCTTAGCTTTTATTTCTTAACACCCTTTTTCCTTTTTCTTACTCTGGTTTCAGAGGGCCATGAATTATAATGTCATCTAAGATGGCTTTATGTTCTTCCAGTATATAAAACCCCAATGTATAATGTATAAACATATACAGCCTTTAGTCTGACAATGTTAGTTTTCTGTAACTGCATAGCAAATTACTATAAATGTAGCAGCTTTTAGGGGCACCTGCATGGCTCAGTGGTTCAGTGTCTGCTTTCGGCTCAGGTCATGATCCCAGGATCCTGGGATAGAGCACCATGTTGGGATCCCTGCTCAGTGGAGACCCTACTTCTCCTTCTCTCGCTTCCCTTGCTTGTGCTCTGTCAAATAAATAAATAAAATCTTAAAGAATGCAGTGGTATCTAATAACACCCATTTATTACTGTACAATCCTATTGGGATCACTTAACTGAGTTTTCTGCTTAGAGTCTCACAGGGCCAAAATCAGAATGTCATCCAGGCTGGACTGTAACCTCACATCTGGAAAAATACCAGTTTCTATGTTCAGTTAAGTCGTTGGTACAATTCAGTCCCTTGCCTCTGCTTTAATAGGTGAATGGAATTAGACCTCTAAAGCTTAAGGTAAACGGAGGGAGTGGACTTACATTGCAAAATCCCTTCCCAGCAGAACCTAGATTAGTGGGGCTGCTGGGTGGCTCAGTGGGTTAAAGCCTCTGCCTTCATCTCAGGTCCTGATCCCAGAGTCCTGGGATCGAGCCCTACATCAAGCTCTCTGCTCAGCAGGGAGCCTGCTTCCTCCCTTCTCTCTCTCTCTGCCTGCCTCTCTGCCTACTTGTGATCTGTCAAATAAATAAATAAAATCTTAAAAAAAAAAAAAGAACCTAGATTAGTGTTTGAGCAACCACGAATGTCAGGAGTGTCATCTTTAGACATCTGTCTACAACATAGAATATATTCCATTTGCATTTCTGGGAATATCCACATTTATTAAAGAGTGAGCAGCAATTTATAACAACATATCTCATACCAATATGATAAATTCTGGGTATTTCTTTTTTTTTTTAAAGATTTTATTTATTTATTTGACAGAGAGAAATTACAAGTACACTGAGAGGCAGGCAGAGAGAGAGAGAAGGAAGCAGGCTCCCTGCTGAGCAGAGAGCCCGATGCGGGACTGGATCCCAGGACCCTGAGATCATGACCTGAGCCGAAGGCAGCGGCTTAACCCACTGAGCCACCCAGGCGCCCTAAATTCTGGGTATTTCAAACCTGGATCCAATTTATATAAAATTAAACACATTGAAGGCAATGCATGTGTCTAATAGGTTTACTAATCCCTTTTACTGAAGTATACGTCCCCCTATATTGAATGAGCAAGACCCCCACTGTCACTGCTGAATCTAGCAAGGCCCTGGAATGGACTTTGAAGATGGTTAATACCTAAACATATTTGAATTCCATTGAAGACTTGAATACATTACTAATTCACTTACAAAGTAAGATTTACATAGGAAAAGCAGTAACTTCATTCTTTGCCTGGTCCAAAGGAATACAAATTTCAAAATCTTGAATATGAAACTAGCATTATTTTTTGGTAGAAGAAATATAGTTCTGACCCAAAGGGTATTAAAATAGAATGGATCTTAGCATTTTTTCCATAATTTCGGTCTCCAAAATTCTCTGTGCTTCAGGTGTCATAATGCAAAAGAAATGGACAACAGCTTTTTAATGAAAATTAAGCTACTTAAAAAAACTAGCTTGACCTCTTCTTCTCACCCAATAAAAATGATTACTTCTGCTGAAATGTGGTTTGGAGAATGTACTAGTGTTTGGAAAGGTAAGTGTCTGGAGATTCTCACATGTGCAGTGTCAACATAAAATGGTTATTTAAGTATGTTTTAGCGTCTGAATATGTTTCTTCTTGGCAGTTGATTTCTAGGTGGTCTGTAGGCCTATTTGACGATTTGCAAGCATATAAAACCAGAATTATTCAGAAGACTGTAGAAGAATAAATTATCATTCCAATCTGCTAATAGATAGGACAAGAAACTTTATTAGTAATACAAGAGCATCCAAGTCCTAGCAATAAAATGCAGAGAGGAGTAAATCATCCCAGAATGGAATATCTGGTGGTAAAGGATGCATATCCTCTCTTCTCAACAAGAGCTAGAAAAATATTCACAGCTAAAACCTCATACTGACCAACACATATCTTTGCCAGCTCCACATATTCACCCATTGTATATACTTCAATGTTCTTAGGAAGTTTCGTGAAAAACACACACACACTAGCAATCACTGACTTCTCACCATGGATTATCAATCATTCCCAAGTTACAGCAGAATTTTTCAAAGAGTATTCTGCAGAATCCTGGGCTTCTATAAACTCTTTTTTAGAGGTCCACAAGGTCAAAACCACCAACATTTGTGCTAATGGGGCAAATGCAATGGTAGGTACAATGGCCTAGCACAAATAAAGGCAGGAGCACCAAACTTGAGAGTCAGTCATTTTTTTTTTAATTTTTTATGTTTTATAAACATATATTTTTATCCCCAGGGGTACAGGTCTGTGAATCACCAGGTTTACACACTTCACAGCACTCACCAAAGCACATACCCTCCCCAATGTCCATAATCCCACCCCCTTCTCCCAAACCCCCTCCCCCCCAGCAACCCTCAGTTTGTTTTGTGAGATTAAGAGTCACTTATGGTTTGTCTCCCTCCCAATCCCATCTTGTTTCATTTATTCTTCTCCTACCCACTTAAGCCCCCATGTTGCATCACCATTTCCTCATATCAGGGAGATCATATGATAGTTGTCTTTCTCTGCTTGACTTATTTCGCTAAGCATGATACGCTCTAGTTCCATCCATGTTGTCGCGAGAGTCAGTCATTTTTACTTCTCATTGACACTCGCTCCCAGTGGGAAAAACTAGAGTCCCTTTAAAATGTCCTAGCCGAAAAAGTAAAAGGTATTAATTTTACTAAATCTGCACCCAAGTATAGACATTTCTTAATATTTCAAAACAAAAAGGACGTATAGATAAAGCATGTCTGCTGCAGACTAAAAATACGATGTTGAATCTAGGAACAGGTGTGTGAGACAGTTTGAGTTATGAGCCGAAACAACATTGGTTTTTATTAAACACCCTTTTTACTTAAAAGAATGTCTAACAGGGAAGAGACGCAAGATGGCAGAGAAGTAGCAGACTGAAATGACAGCAGATCCCAGGAGTTCAGCTAGATAGGTATCAAACCATTCTGAACACCTACAAACTCAATAGATAGGAGAGAGAAGAGAAGAAGAGCAACAATTCTAGGAACAAAAAATTGACTATGTTCTGAAAGGTAGGACGTGGGGAGAAATGAATCCGAAGTGAAGGGAAGATAAACGGTGGGGGGAGGGGCTGATTTCTGGCAAGTGGCAGAGCAACGGAGCACAAAATCAGAGCTTTCAAAAGTCTGCTCCACTGAGGGACATGGCTCCAGAGGCTAAGCAGGGGTGGAGCCCTCACAGCGACAGGGTAGTCCCAGGTCCTGTGGGGTCACAGAATGATCAGGGTGTGTGAGTGTAGCAGAACTTGCAGGTATTAGAGCAGGGAAGCCGGCTACAGAGACAGAGCTGAGGAATGAGCTCTCAGCTCAGGGGTACCTTAAACTGCGATCCATGGCACAGTCAGACCACTACTCTTTCAGCAGGGATCCCACAAGTGGCAGATCCAGGGAGACTCACCTAACTTCTCTGGAGGCAGGAATCTGCTGGGTTTGGATACTCCAAACAGGGCAGAATACCAGACACAGAAATGCTTGGTCACAGGCCGGGTAAGCTCGAAGCGTGGCTGAGACCAGGAGATAGGAGTGATTGAGTGCTTTCCCCTGAAGGCACACCAAGGAGTGGGGCCCCGAGCTCTTGGCTCCTCTGGGCTGGAGAGTGGGAGGCCACCATTTTCATCCCCGTCCTCCAGAGCTCTACGGAAAGCATTCAGGGAACAAAAGCTCCCGAGAGTGAACCCAAGCAGATTACTTAGCCCACCCCTGGCAACAGTAGTGCAATTCTGCCATGTGCAGAGACACTTGAGAATCACTAAAACAGGCCCCTCTCCCAGAAGAGCAGCAAGAACATCCAGCCAATACCAAGCTCAGTGATCAAGGAAAAGAGCGGAATTCCAGAGGAAGGGAAAGCAAAGCATGGAATTCATGACTGTCTCCCCATGATTACAAAGTTAATTAAAATTTTTAAATTTTTTTTCTCTTATTCTAGTATTTTTTTTACATGTTTTATTTGTTTATTTGACAGACAGAGATCACAAGTAGGCAGAGAGGCAGGCAGTGAGAGAGGGGGAAGCAGGCTCCCCATTGAGCAGGGAGCCTGATGTGGGGCTTGATACCAGGACTCTGAGACCATGAACAGAGCTGAAGGCAGAAGCTTTAACTCACTGAGCCACCCAGGTGCCCCTTATTCTACTCTTTTCTCTTTTAATGTATTTTAACTAGTTTATCATAACAATACCTTTCTTTAAAAAAATCTTTTTGAACCTTCATTATTATAGTCATATTTTATCCTTCATTGTATCTAACTTTATATTTTGTATATACATAGGGTTTTTTCTTCTAAATTATTTTTCTTCTAAAACACATCTGTTCAAAATCTGTGGGACACAGCAAAGGCAGTCCTGAAAGGAAAGTATATAGCAATACAGGCTTTTCTCAAGAAACAAGAAAGATCTCAAGTACACAACCTAACCCAACATATAAAGGAGCTGGAGAAACAACAGTAAAGAAATCCTAAACCCAGCAGGAGAAGAAAAATAATAAAGATTAGAGCAGAAATCAATGAAATAGAAACCAAAAAACAATAGAACAAATCCATGAAACTAGGAGCTGATTCTTTGAAAGAACTAATAAGATTAATAGACCCTTGGCCAGACGTATTAAAAAGGAAAAAGAAAGGACCCAAATAAATAAAATCATGAAATAAAGAGGAAAAATTACAAGCAACTCAAAGAAATAACAATTATAAGAACATATAATGAGCAACTATACCCGGCAAATTTGACAATCTGGAAGAAATGGATGTATTCCTAGAGACATATGAACTATCAAAATGGAACCAGGAAGAAATAGAAAACCTGGACAAACCCATAACCAGTAAAGAGATTGAAGCAGTCATCAAAATACTCCAACAAACAAGAGCACAGGGCCAGATAGCTTCCCAGGGGAATTTTACCAAACATTTAAAGAAGAAGTAATACCCAGTCTCCTGAAACTGTTCCAAAAAATAGAAATGGAAGGAAAACTTCCAAACTCATTTTATGAGGCCAGCATTACCTTGATCCCAAAACCAGACAAAGAACCCACCAAAAAGGAGAATTACAGATCAATATCCTTCATGAACACAGATGCAAAAATTCTCACCAAAATACTAGCCAATAGGCTCCAACAGTACATTAAAAGGATTATCCACCACAACCAAGTGGAATTTATTCCTGGGTTGCAAGGTTGGCTTAATATCTGCAAATCAATCAATGTGATACAATACATTAATAAGAGAAAGAACAAGAACCATATGATACTCTAAACAGATGCTGAAAAAGCATTTGACAAAATATAGCAACTCTTCAAAGGCTTAAGGATAGAGGGTACATACCTCAATATCATCAAAGCCATCTATGAAAAACTCAGTGAATATCATTCTCAATGGGGAAAAACTGAGAGCATTTCCCCTAAGGTCAGGAACATGGCAGGGATGTCACTATCACCACTGTTATTCACCATGGTACTAGAAGTCCTAGCCTCAGCAATCAGACAACAAAAAGAAATAAAAGGTATCCGAATAGGAAAAAAGGAGTCAAACTCTCACTCTTTGCAGATGATAAGATACTATATGTGGAAAACCCAAAAGACTCCACTCCAAAACTGCTAGAACTCATACAGAAATTCAGTAAAGTGTCAGGATATAAAATCAATGTACAGAAACCAGTTGCATTTCTATACACCAACAGTGAGAAAGAAAAAAGAGAAATTAAGGAGCCTATCCCATTTACAATTGCACCCAAAACCATAAGACACCTAATCAGAGACAATGAATCTGTATTCAGAAAACTATAAAGTACTCATGAAAGAAATTGAGGAAGACCAAAAAAAAAAAAAAATGAGGAAGACAAAAAGACATGCTCATGGATTAGAAGAACAAATACTGTGAACATGTATATGCTACCTGAAGCAATCTACACATGTAATGCAATCCCTACCAAAATACCATCAATCTTTTTTCCAAGAAATGGAAGAAATAATCCTAAAGTTTCTGTGGAACCAGAAAAGACCCCCAAATAGCCAGAGGAATGTTGAAAAAGAAAACCAAAGTTGGTGGCATCACAATTCCAGACTTCAAGCTCTATTGCAAAGCTGTCATCATCAAGACAGGATGGTACTGGCACAAAAACAGACACATAGATCAATGGAACAGAGTGCCCAGAAATAGACCCTCAACTGTGTGGTCAACTAATCTTCGACAAAGCAGGAAAGCATGTCCAATGGATAAAAGACAGTCTCTTCAACAAATGATGTTGGGAAAATTGGACAGCCACATGCAGAAGAAGGAAACTGGATCATTTCCTTACACCACACACAAAAATAGACTCAAAATGAATGAAAGACCTCAACGTGAGACAGGAATCAGTCAAATTCCTTGAGGAGAAGACAGGCAGCAACCTCTTTGACCTCAACTGAGACCATGACCTGAGCTGAAGGCAGAGGCTTAACCCACTATTCATAGATGAGAAAGACCATTTTTTTAGTTTGGTCTTTTCTTGAGAAAAGTACCTCTTTTTCAGGCTATACAGGATTCCCACAGATAAAAGAAATAAGAACTCAAATACAAAATTATTTGAGTTGACTGAATGACAAACACCAAGTCACCAAAAACATGATTCAACAAAATGAGCAAATAGGACTACGACCACAAGAATGTCAATGACAGAATTATTAAAGTGAATGTTAAAAAATATACTTTTAATGATTTAGACCAAACAGGGTGTTTAGAAATGAAAGACCTATTGAAATAAAAAATTCTTGAAGCTGAACATATGAAATTATTAAGAAATATAAGAATGGGGCACCTTGGTGGCTCAGTTGGTTGAGTGTCCAACTCTTTGTTTTGGCTCGGGTCATAATCTGAGTGTCAAGAGGTCAAGCCCCAAGCTGGACTCCATGCTCAGTAGGGTGTCTGCTTGAGATTCTCTCCCTCTCCCCCTCCCTCTGCTCCTCCCAGCCCCTTGCAGTCTATCTCTTAAATAAATAAATAATTTTTTTAAAAATGCAGGAAGAAAATAAGACAGTTGGTATAAACTAAGAAATACTGATGAGAAAGTTACCTGGAACATAGCACAGAAAGTCAAAGATGGATGTGAAGACAGAAGATCTATATGGAATCAGAACAGGAAACTGCAACATGATTTTATTTAGGATTTCCCAAAAGAATGGGAGATTTTTGTTCTGATTTTAAAAAGCAAACTTGGTAATATCTGGCTTTCTTTTAGAATCACTCTCTTGGGAGAAATCTCCTTGTAATCTGAACATATATCTACTAATGGGTTGACATACTTTTCCTTCCCTTCCCCTTTCCTTTCTTTTCCCTTCTTTCCCTTCCCTTCTCTTTTCCCTTCCTTCCCCTTCCCTTCCTTCTCCCTTCCCCTCTCAGTCCCTCCCTCCCTCCCTTTCATCTTCCCTCCTCCCTCTCTCTCTCTTCTTTCTCTTTTAATTTACCCTTTATGTATTCTGTTCTAAAAATGGTTGCTAGAGTCTTCGGTTTTATTCAGTACATATAATTCTTGTTTGTTTCTTGTTCTTGTTGGTTTCTTGTTTTTTATATTCTAAGTTCTAATAATTTTGGTTATGTGTGTTGCACATACAATCAGTAATTCCAAGATTGACGTTATTCCACATTGTGATTTGCCTTACAGTTGATAATGTCTTACAATTAAGAATTTCCTGCATTGTTGTTTTTTCCTCTTCAGTGGTACATTATATAGTGGTAAGTCTTAAAATCAATGACCATCAAGGCACCTTAAAATCCATGAATATGGTTATCTTCTACCTCAGAGAATCCTGTTCCCCACCCCCACGCTATTATGATATTTTTTGATACACAGGAATTTCAAATGTAAATATAGTTGAATTTATCAAACATTTCCTTTATAATTAGCATTTCTGTGTTATTTAAAAAACCCTTGTATCTCAAAAACATGAAATTAATTTTCTGTATTTTCTCTTCCGATTTTTTATAAATTTAAACCATGCGATTCATTTTAACTTGTCTCCTTGTACATAAGTATCTTAACAGCATGTGTTCTGCTCTCACAGTGTTCTGCTTTGTCTATTTCCCTAACATGTGCAGCAGCCTTGTCCTCATTTATCACATACCATACTTGATAAGTGATAGAGAAGATTCTCCTTCCATATTCTTTCTTCACTAATGTCTTGGCAATTCTTAGGCCTAATCTCTTCTATAACATTTAGAATCAACCTGTCAATTTTCCTCCAAAACTCTTTTAGAATTTTTATTGAAATAAATTCCATCACTAGATCAATTTGAGGAAAATGCCCATTTGGTTTCACCTTTAGTCTTTCAGACCATGAGTATAGTTTATATCTTCAGTGAGTTATGCCCTCTTGGATTGAATTATAAAATAGCTCAATAATTTTCTCCATATGTCCTATGTATTTTGTTATTAGATGTATTCCAATATTTTATTTTTTTCATATATTTAATAGAATTTTTGAATTAAATGTTTCACTGCCAAATGCTGGTATATAAAATGCAAGTGGTGACTGAATATTGCTTGGATATTTAACCACCTCACTCTCCTGTTAATTTTAACAATTTAATTCCATATTGTTTTTTTTAATGGAGACAATCATCACATCCACTTCATTTTAAGGCCTAAAATTTCTAATGCACTGTTGAATAGAAACAGTGAAAATAAAATTCTCTCTGTTTCTGATTTTGAGAGGAATGCTTTTAATGCTTCACTATTTTTAAAAGATATTTACGTATTTTGTGTAAATATCTTTGAGTTAATAAAGTTTCTACTTTGTTCTCTTTTGCCAAGAGTCTTTACCATGAATGTGTTTTCAGTTGTATGAAGGACATTTTCTTTTTCCGTTGTGATGATCATATGGTTTTTATCTTTAATTGTATTACACAGTTACATTTTAAGATTTTCTAATGTTAAACTACCGCTGTATTTCTGGAATAAATCTAAAATAAAGTAACTCTACTGGGTTATTTAAAAATACCTTGTGAGATGATATCTGCTAATATTTAGTTTAAAATTCTTTCATTTCTTTCCTGAGTAAGAAAAACTTATTGTTTTTCTTTCTTACACTGTCCTCTTTAGGATTTGGTAAGAAATTTATATGGGTTTAATTAACTTTTTTCTATTTTCTAAAATAGCTTATATAATATTGGAATGATCTGTTCATGTAATTTTAGTAGAAATCATCTGTGAAATCCTTAACACTTGGTATTTTTTTTTAAGATTTTATTTATTTATTTGATAGAGATTACAAGTAGGCAAAGAGGCAGGCAGAGAGAGAGAGGGGAAAGCAGGCTCCCCACTGAGCAGGGAGCCCGATGTGGGGCTCAATCCCAGGACCCTGAGACAATGACCTGAGCCGAAGGCAGAGGCTTAACCCACTGAGCCACCCAGGTGCCCCAACACTTGGTATTTTCTTAAAAAGATTTTAAAGAATTGATTATAGTTCTTTCACTATTCATAGATGAGAAAGACCATTTTTTTAGTTTGGTCTCTCAGCTAGAATTGGTCAACTATCGACTCATGTTTCTTAGCACAACCCTAGTTTGTTGCTCTTTACACATATTTATATGTCATGATACAAATTTCTACTTTTTTTCTAATGCAAAAACCATTACCAGTTCTTAAAATAAACTACTGGGTGAGGACTATTGACCCCACAGTCTATAAAGATTTGAGAGCACTGGATTTCTGGACTTGTTCTCTCTAAGTCATGGGAGGAGGTAATTATTGATTGGAAAGTATATTATTTTCTATGGCTACTGCAATATATTACCACAAATTAACTGGCTTAAACCTCCCAAGTTTACTATTTTAAATTCTCCTCATTAGAAGCTTGACCCAGCTCTCACTGGCCAACTCCAAGGTATCAGAAGGCCGTCTGTGCATTCCTCTGGAGGTTCTACAGGAGAATCCATTTCCTTGCATTTTCCAGATACAAAGACTACTGATTTTTCACTTTCTTCCACCTTCAAAAGCAGTAATGATGAGTTCAAACCTTCTCACGTTACATCTCTTTGGGCCTTTCTTCAGTAATTACATCTCCCTCTGACTCAGCTCTTCTGCCTTCCTCTTAAGCTTTTAAGGATCCTTGCAATTCCATTGGGCCCAGGATAATCCCCCTATTTTTTTTTTTAATATTTTTTTATTTATTTATCAGAGAGAGAGAGGTGGAGAGAGCAAGCACAGGCAGACAGAGTGGCAGGCAGAGGCAGAGGGAGAAGCAGGCTCCCCGCCGAGCAAGGAGCCCGATGTGGGACTCGATCCCAGGATGCCGGGATCATGACCTGAGCCGAAGGCAGCTGCTCAACCAACTGAGCCACCCGGGCGTCCCGATAATCCCCCTATTTTAAGTTCAGTTAATGGGCAGCCTTAATTCCATCTGAAACCTTGATTTTCCTGTGTGATGTAACCCAACCTATTCCTAGGTTCCAGGGCTGGAACCTGTACATCTTTGGGGATCATTATCCTGCTGCCACAGAAAGAAAGACAACTTCACCAGCACCACCAGCAAACAGTTGCCTCTTGCATCCAGAATTGTATATTATTTCTCCTGAAATTTGAGGTTATCACAGGGTTCACGCAACCTAAGACTTAAAAGTTCTGAATTACACTGGCACAATTCTAAGAGGTCTCTGGCTACAAAATGAATCTCAACTTCAGGAATGTTAAAAGGTGAACATGCATATGTATTAGAAGTGATGTTGTGTTGATAAAAACATATAATAGCATCTTTTTCGTCCAGCATCTCTATATCTACTCACCAATCTACCAAACCATCCATGTGACAAAAACAATAGGAAAAAGTAACTGGGGAAATGGCAAAACAACTTGTACTTTTTACCCTCTAAACAGCTTTTCAAATATAAGCTTAAAAATATGTACAATTTATCAAATGAAGCACTTATTTTTAATATCCCATAACACAAATATAGCCTAACACATTTAAGATGTACATATCTTTTTTATCAGCAAATGAGCAAAATATTGTTACAAAGTTAAAATGCTGATAAATAAGTTATTTCCAAGTTTGTATTTGCCATTTCTTTATGTATTTTAATTTATATAATTTCATCTGTAACTTCATTCAAACTTAAATTTTCTCACCTTCAATCTTCTAACAGTATTGTCCTCTATTATAAAACATATCACACTATAGAGGAAAGCAGACCCATTATTCTAAGATCTGAGACAGAGGCCAGTACCACACTTACTAACAGTGATGCTGGGCAAATTTGTAACACCTCAACAGGAATAAAAAGGGACGTGAGAGATCTAGTGCATACTGAATGCCAATTAAAAATGAGCTGCCTTCACAAATGTTAGAGTTTCACAACATTCTGTGGGATCAAGAATATAGATTCTATGGCAAAAGTGAGCAATCCAAACTTTCACAATGTGTTAAATAATGTGCCCACATCTGTGCAGGTAATAAACAGCAGAAGTCTGATTTGAATCTGAATATCTGACTTCAAAATCCAAACTCTGTTCTATTTTGGTGTTTTTTTTTACCTATAAAGTTATGAAAATAAAATGAGAGAGTTTGGATTGTGAAGGAATTAAGTGAGATAATGTTGATTCATGTGTTGCTCAAATTACAAAATATAGCCTAAGTCCAACCATTGTTTTTAAAACACAAGCATTCCTCTTCATGAACAATTCAAATTAATATGATAAATTCAAAGCTTTGTCTGCTGTCTTTCCTCTCTTACTATACCTACTAGGAGACTTAAGAGAAATTGCCATCTTAAGGTCATCATTCAGGTCTATATTATCCAAGCTAATAAATACAAAATTCATTTTCCTTTCTTGCAAAGTTTTCATTATATAGTATCCAGTGTAAAATGGGCTGCCTTCATCAGAAATAGAAGAGTCAGGAAGGTATATACTGATGTAAGAAAAGCATTTGACAGGTGAGCCTGGGTGGCTCAGTTGGTTAAGCAACCAACTCTTGGTTTCAGTTCAGGTCATGATCTTGGGGTTGTGAAACTGAATCCCACATCAGGCTCCATTCTGGGGGTGGAGACTACTTAGGAATTTCTCTCTCCCTCTGCCCGCTCCTAACCCCCAGCTCCCACTCCTACTTGCACATGTTCTCTCTCTTAAAAAAAGAAGAAAGAAAGAAAAAAAGCATGTGGCAAGATACAGCCCATAGTATTACATAAGGAGATTTTAAAATGTGTGTCACTTAAACATTTTATTGATAAGACCTAATCTCTTTTGTTTTGTGACACTAGAGATTGAGAGCTGTTAAGATGACCTGTAAGCCACGTATATTTGTTTAACTTTGGGAATAATTCAATGAGAAGTTTACCTGCTTCCTTTAATCATAGAAAAAATTATTACTATTGCCCCATATTTTCTTTCCTTATAAATGACTATGTGAGTATCAGGGAAAATCTACCTCTTACGCTGCAAGTTAAAGAAATAAAAACCTTAAATTTGTTTAAATAATAAAGATATTTACTTGCTCACACATTTGGAAGCCCAGAGGTTAACCCATGGCCTGTGGATGAAGGGTGCGGTGATTCAACAACACCGTCAAGAAGACGACCCCAAGAATCCAGGCACTCAGAAATAACGACAGATCTCAGGAAGGGCACTGGACTTTACAAATCCTATGCTATAATATTTAAAACCAGTTTCTACCAAAGTCTTCATGGACAGGTTGAACAGAGAGAGGGACTGATTATACTGCTTTCCTGATGAACTCTGATGGTCCAAACACATCAAGGTACTTCATTATTCAAATGTGCTTTAAACCAGAAAATAAGTTTCATAGATAATGCATATTATGAATATGTATGCTATTTTCAAATAGCAGATTTAGCAAAATGTGAAACATAGACGTAATCAAAAGGAAACTGGTTTGCCTCATGGTAACACTTGCTTCTTTAGGCTGTATGTCCACACTGGGAAGAGGCAGTTAGCATGCATAATTATGGGAGACACTGCCCCAGATGCTGATTTTTCTCAGATACATGAGTGAGGCAAGAAGTGCATCTGCCTATATTAAAGAAGGTTTTAGGGGCAGTACCATTGTTTAAGTGGAGGGAAAGGTAATTGTCTTGACACAGTCTTCATTGGTAATTCAAAGCTTGTGTGGTTAGGTTGATTAAAACTATACAATGAGAATTAATTTCTAGAGATTTTGACAAGAAAAGGAGAAAAACAAAACAAAACAAACAAACAAACAAATGAAACACTGCAGCAAGCAGGTGAGAAGACATTAGAAAGATCATCCCTAAATCAAGTCAGCTTTTCCTTGGGGTGTCCAGATCTTTTTATGCTGCAGCCCCTTGTGAACCAAATATTCCTTTGACTCCATCATTAAGTGCTTTACACTAACTATAACTATTTTCCACTTACTATCTCAGATTTTCATCACCTAAGGTTGATGAGAACTTAAGATGATGGAACTAGTTAGAACTGATTTTTTTTAAATACCTGTACCCCTTCATTCTGCTTTTGCCCTTTTTAGATTGTTCATCCTTACCAAGAACATATGACACATCAAAGATGGTTAAGTTAAAATACATCCTACCCTACAGAAATACAACCCACATCATATGTCAAAGCCAGACCATGATTCTTCTCTGTATTGTTCCAATTTTTAGTATATGTGCTGCCAAAGCGAGCACAGCCAGACCATGATTCTTAACTATACTTTATCAATAATGCCTTATTATATACAGCTACATGGCTTAAAAATAATATATGTAGACAGCAGTATAATTAATACATGGTTATATATATAGTTATGTAAATTACATAGATATATCACTTATGTTAGCAAATATGTAGCCATTCTCTCAAAATTAAGAGCTGTGGTTTCATGGATTCTACTGCGTGTGTGGTTATTGTTTTAGAAATTTAAATATCCAGGTCAAAATACAGAAAATTTACTACTTTATGTACAGAAAATCGGGGAAATGAAATGAATTTCCTTGACAGTCTGCAAAGAATTTCAAACATACATTACTAGAAAAAAGAAAATCCATTAGCCTGAAAAAGGTCAATCACATTGACATTAATACATTTTGCCTTGGTTTAGCAATAATAATAGAATTTTGCTGAACCCATGTGTACATCTCTGTGATGATAAGAAAAAAGAACTCATGAGATTCTTAAAACCTAGTTTAAAATTTTTCTCCAGTATATAGTGTATTTGTGTCTTTAGGCTGTTTCATTAATAACTGAAGTGTTGACCAATGATTAAACATAAGGTTGGAAATACATACCTCCGACAGTCTAAAGAAAAAGACATTCCATTAAAACCAGCACTCTCAAATAATTTCCTATACTTAAACAAATGATGTATTAAAGGTGTCCAGAAATCCTCAAAGTGTAAAAACTTTTACGTGCACTTACCAACAGTATCACATGGTTCATCTTTGTGAACACAGAAATCTTTCCTAGAAAGGAAACAGAAAATGGAAGTAAAAATAAACTTTTCCACAGTCAATAGAGATTATGTGACTCATTTTTGATGGTTACATTAACAACTGAATTATCTCCAACAATTTAACAGAACTGAAAATAAGATCAAATTTTAATTCTAAGAAAAAATGAGAATTATTAAATATTTTTTAAAGATTTTTTTTATTTATTTGACAGACAGAGATCACAAGTAGGCAGAGAGGCAGGCAGAGAGAGAGGAAGAAGCAGGCTCCCTGGTGAGCAGAGAGCCCGATGTGGGGCTTGATCCCAGGACCCTGAGATCATGACCTGAGCTCAAAGGCAGAGCCACCTAGGTGCCCCGAGAATTATTAAATTATTAAATTATTAAATTTTTAATGACACATCTTTTATGATATAATACTAAAGCATGTTGTCTTATTTCATTAAAAATACTTCAAAAATAAAATTCTATCTTGTTTTGAATTTTACTGGATTTCATTTTTTTATTACAAAAAACAGTATCGGGTATTAGGACATGGCTTTCTGTTTGATAAATACTGAAAGATCTCTGCTTCACAGGCACAAAAATAATTTCCAGATAGAAGAGTCAAATTTAAAAAACACGATTTAAAACAGCAAAATATTTTACATCATAACACTGGCAAAATTTTTAAAAGACTGATAGTAATCATTTTTAAAAGGGCATGAGGAGTGCAGCTGGGTGGCTCAGTGGGTTAAGTCTCTGCCTTTGACCCAGGTTATGATCTCAGGGTTCTGTGATTGAACCCCGCATTGGGCTCTCTGTTCAGCGGGGAGCCTGCTTCCCGCTCTCTCTCTGCCTGTTGCTCTGCCTACTTGTGATCTCTTTCTCTCTGTCAAATAAACAAATAAAATCTTAAAAAAGGGGGGGGGCATGAAGAAATTAGTATTTTTACACAGAGGCAGAATATAACCATGAAAAATATGCTACAACTTGCTATTTGAATACCGTATCTTGAAGAGCTTCAGAGCAAACTATATGAAAGCACAATTTTAACTACCTTTTCAATTTTACTAGTTATGTGACCTTTGGCAACTTACTGAAGCTTCTTGTGCCTCTGTTATCTCTACAGAAAAAAGGGATAATAAGGACACTATCTACCATGTAGGTTTATAGTGCAGGTTAGGAGATTTAATAAGATTAGATCTTATTAGATTTATTTAATAAATAATATAGATTAGATAATAAATAAATAATTAATTAATAAAGATTAATTTAATAAGACATACCTACATACACACATTTACTTATTTATTTAAAGAAAGGCGTAGGGCAGAAGGAGAGGGAAAAGCCAATTCCAACTGAGCAGGGAGCTGAGCAGGGAGCCCAATGCAAGACTCGATCCCAGGACCCTGAATTCATCTCCCCTGGTGGAAGTCAGATGCTTAACTGACTGAGTCTCTACATATAGAATACTTTAATGTGAGTTTAGTGAATGTGTTGGATAAGTAAACACAGAGAAAACTTAAAAACAATGCCAGGTACCTACTAAGCTGTCCGAAATTAGTTGTTCACATTTTTGTTGTTTTGTTGTTCTTGCTGTTATTTCTATACTATAATTTAAGCAATTTCCTACTGATGAGCAAAGATGTTTAGATTCTACAGAATTTTTACTATTACAAACAATACACTAATTAGTCTTTGCGGGTGTGTGAAAGAGAAATAAAAAAAAAATTTTTTTTATTCCTCACTCTGTTATAGCGATCTGAATGCCGTTTCTAAATTAAAAATTGTAAAATTACGTGCAACCCTCTTGTCAATTACACCAACGACATCTACACTTTGATGATTAAAATGGTTAGTTTTCAATTCACATTTTCCCAGCTCATCAGCAGCATCTGTGATTTAATATCAGTGCAGGTCTGTAAAAATGTCCCATGCATATTTAAAATGTAAAGAAATAAACAAAAAACCCAACACTTAAATATAGAGAACTGGAGGGTGCCAGAGGGGACATGGGTGGGGGGCATGGGTGAAAAGGTTAAGGGATTTTAAGAATATAAGTATGGTGATGAACAATGAATAAGATATAGAAATTTGAATCACAATATTGTACACCTGAAAGTAATGTAACACTGTATGTTAACTATCCTGGGATTAAAATTTTAAAAATGTATATTTTCAAATGGATTGGAACAAAGCTATACATGTGCATTAGATCTAGTGACATACCCAACTCTGACATAAAATTGCTTAAGAAAACTAGAAATTCTAAATTTATTTTTAAATCTGTAACTGAAAAAGAGGTGCTAAAATTCCATTGTGGTTATACATTTGTTGCTCCCTCCTGATTCTGGCTAATTTTTCCTTTATGTTGAAATTAAGTTGAAACTAACTCTCTGAATTTTTATAATTTATTTTGAATTATTTTTTACTATTGTATAGAAACCATATGTACCCTCCTAATGTTTTCTGTATTAAAATTTATTACATCTGATATGAACAAATATTAATATACTAGTAATACGTTGATGTTTCTTGGTATTTTTTTTCTGTTTTACTTTCAGCTTTCATTTTCTCCAAGTCTCTTACAAAAAAGCATATGGTTAAAATTATAAAACCTAATTATATAATATAAAAATGAATTTAATATTTTATTATGGATATATTTGATTTCTTTATTTGTTTTTTCTTTATTATTTGTTAATTCTATTTCCCATTATACTTTCCTTCCTATCTAGTTTTATTTTCCTTTCTTTTTTTTTTGCTACTACTTGAAAAATAACGTTAGATTGTGTTTGTTACTTCCACATTTAAATTTGTGTGCTGTAACAAATTTCACAAATACAGTGATGTAACATAAATGTATCATCTTACAGTCTCGAAGCCAGAAGTTTGGAGTTCACTGGGCTAAAATCAAGGTATGAGGAGTACTGGGTTTCTTCTAGAAGCTCTAGGTAAGAATGCATTTCTTTGCCTTTCCCAGCTTCTAGAGGTTGCTGTACTTCTTGACTCACAGTTCCCTTCCATCCTCAAAGCTGACAATGGTATCACTTGCTTGGTCTCCTTCTGCCATCATGCCTCTTGCTTCCCTCTTTCCCTATCACCTGTGATTACATTGGGCTCCCTAGGTAATCGAGGATAATCACTCAATCTCAAAATCTGAAACATAATCACATCCACAAATACCTTTTTCCAGAATGTAAGATAACATAGTCACAAGGTCTATGAATTAGAATAGGGACATTATTCTGCCTACAACGTTCACTGTTAAAAATTATCTTCAGGCTCCTCCTGAAGAAAGGACATCAAATGCTTTTAATTCAACACCTCCCTTCAATCTTTCATGTTATTTTTATTTGACATTATAATTCTATCTCAATTTTCCAAATCTCAATTTAGATATTCTAAACCATTATTAGATTTGCCCATGTATTTAGCAATATATTTTCTCAGTAATAGGTTGGATCTTTACTTTCTAGAGAGCTCCTTATTCTTTAAGTACATCCTTCAGGATTTCCTTCAGTGGCTTTGGTTTATTTTAGCAGCCATGCTTTCTCCTGCCTCTGGTTTATACTGTATATCAGAGATATGTCTGGTCTAGACAAGGCCCACTGTAGAGACCTCTCACTGAACTGCAAGGGAGTGGGTCATGCCCAAAATGCAATATACACAATGCAGTGTTAGAATGTGCTATATATACTGATAAATGCATATTTCCAAACAATAGGAACAGCAACATATGCTTTCACTCATTTAAATTTTTAAATGTTTTTTCTCAAATAGTCTATTATTTTTTATTCTGTAAAATCTGAAAAAACTTGTTGATTGATTCTGGATTACTGAAAGTTGGCTGTTACCACTTGATACATTAATCTTCACTGTATAAAACAGCTTTTCTTTTGTATATAGAAGATATAATCTTATCAATATTACTTGCATATGCCTTAAAAATCTACTGTTCCAATTGAATTAATGCTTTAAAGTAGGCTCATTTTTGTTAATTATTAAAAAGCAAATAGCAAAGAAAAAAATTTTCATGAACTACACAGGCAGAATGTCCATCAGAATTGAGTGTCTTAATATTTATACCTTGTTTTTTGGAAGACATTGGGACATGGAGAGGAGAAGTGAGTTGGGGGAAATTGGAGGGGGAGACAAACCATGAGAGACTGTGGACTCTGAGAAACAAATTGAGGGTTTGGGAGGGGAGAGAGGTGGGGTTTGGGTGAGCCTGGTGGTGGGTATCAAGGAGGGCATGTATTGCATGGAGCACTGGGTGTGGTGCATAAACAATGAATTTTGGAACACTGAAAAATAAAAAGTAAAATTTAAAAAAAAAAAAAGATCTTTTTGAAAATACATGCCCAAATTAAAAAGACAACTCTAAATAAATGAGGGAAGACACACTGAAATTTTATCCTGTTAAACTTAATCAATCAAAATACCATGCCCTAAAACTTCAAAGTTAAACTAGTGAACTGCATCCTTTTCAAATATTCAAGACACAAAACAGAAAATTTTATACATCTGAACAAAACATTCATTGGAACACTTGTCCCAGGATTATAATTGAAAGTTTTTAAAATCCAAGAGATTTCCACTGAGGAAGACCCTAACTATCCCCTGAACCCCAGCATCTCTCTACTGGTCAACCAGCTTCAAATATATCATATACATATATATATTAAAAATTTCACCAGCTTCTAATCACAGAATTTGCCTCCTCACCCTATCCTGACCCACACCCACTTTTCCCAGAGCATCTAAAGTGAATAATACAGTGGGAAAAAATAAATGGTCCCGAATCATCCAAACCTAGTGGCTGACATTTCTAAAATTTCCATGCTCACTGCCTTTCTTGATATCTAGTTCCTTAACTATTCCTCTCATTCTAAGTACTACATAGAATTTTCTAAGTACTACATAGATTTTTCCATCTACCAAAAAATTCCAGAGAGACACCTCTTTTGTGCTCAACTTGCAAAATTGGTCTCTGTGGCTCAAAACCAACAACAACTGATGTAGGAAAACATATCCATGTGGTGGTGGAACATATTCAGAACCTGAATGTAACTACTGATAAGGAGGAATGGAAGAGGTTTTTTGACATTTTTATTAAAAGTAAATGATCAGATATATTTAGCTCCTTTCTACATCAGAAGATAGAGAAATCAAATTTATCACAGGAATACCATGCCTGGTTGTATACATTGTGCACTGCTTAATTCTCAGGGTACATTTATATATACAACAATATAAAAATCCCTCTACTCTTGCATAGTGCACAACCTACACAGTTGGATGGCTTGGGTTTATTAGGTGCCTTTTATATGCCAAGCAGTGGATAAAAGGGAAGAATACAAAGATAAGTGGAAAAGGTTTCTACCTCGAACACAAAGAAAAGGGTGACATACAATCATTTCTCTAATGTGATAAGGGCCCCACAATCAGTTAGAGGCTTCGGGAATTGTATTAAATAATGAATAGTTCTATTTTGCAATTCCCTTTCCCAGCAAACAAAAGGAGAGAGAAACATCCACAATAGATGATACCAAATAATATGGTAATGCAGAAAGTTAAAGAACCACATAAAAATCAAAATCTTCACTGTAGGGCCAAGAATCACTGAGTGTAAAGTATATTCAGATGTAGACAGAAAGGGATTTTTTTTCTTTTTCTAAACATACAATACATCATATCATAATGCGTGAGGCTGCAACATAACTATTTATTTGATTTACATAATGTGAAACAAGGGACTTTATCTGTAACTAAACAACATGATAAAACTATGACAAATGTACTGCTTATTTTCAAGGTCACTTAGAGTCCTTTGCACAGCCAGTTTCTACTCAGCAAAGAAATGAAAAAAGCAAATTATATTTTAAAAATGCGAGGTCTTTTCTCCAAAAGCCTGGTTAGTACCCCTCAGGACCACTAAAAAAATAAATCATGAGCAGCATTTTTAAAAACTCCGATCAGATAATAATTCTTAATCTTTAATTCTTCCACTGTCAACCTCTTTAAAGAGGGCCCAAATAATGTATTCTTAACTTCATAAAAATCAACGTTGGGGGGAGGGTGATAGGGGACAGTGATTTGTTTGCTGCCTTGACCCATGATCATGCAAATTGAAATTCTCTCATCCTTGGCTCCTGTTGGCTCAGTGGGTCTGAAGACTGCATCATAGAGTTTCATAATGTGAGTTTATGGAAATGATAACTGTTAGAATCTGGCAACTAGGAAGGCCAATAAATTCTGTTCAAGTTCTGATTTATATTGAAAAAAAATGAAATGGAGCCTTTAATTCCCAAAAATGAAGATACATCTGAGAATAAGTCTCATTGTGCAGCTTTATGGTGCCCTGGGCTATACCTATAAATGATTCATTCAGATATTATTCTATAAGTTGTATCAAACTAATATATTTCTACTATTTGTATATCTTATTAAACTTTCTATTTCACTTGACAATGAAATTAGTTTAAAACTAATTTTCAGAAGTAGTGCACATAAACCGAAAACATTTCAGTAAATATGAGAAGCTAAGCTATGATTAACAAAATTAAACTCTCATTTTTTTAAAACTCTCCAGTTGAGTATTTTCAAGAGAAACTTATGTCTTCTCCATGATTTCAAGGAGAAACGTGATAATTACACTAAGAAATCATAGAGTTGACAGCTGGGAGGACATGTTTTGTGTTTGTGTTACTATGAGCCCATAAGCACTGGGTCAGCTTTAACATATTTACTTCATTTTATCACACAGAACAATTTAATAAATATATTGTGGCAGATAGGCTTGGATATATGAAAACATTATTTATTTTACTTGAAACCAAAATTAACAGTTATCTAAAATTCCTTCCTACAATATGCTCACATAACATACAACATTTAATAATTATCTAAGATAAGAATATGCTAGAAACTAGTCACATGGAGGTTAGCCTGTCACATGTGGATGAGATCATGGAATCCATGGAGATTTAAATTTTTGTTTTATCTTTCACAATGTCCTTACAAAGCTAAAGATTTGATCACCCTTATGTTTAAACTAACTAAAAAGAGATTCTTCGCTCTCAGTTACCCAAACCATTCATTTAGACTTTACTGATCAAATGGTACTAGGCCACTTAGAATAGACATAACACATTCCCTCTGGTAGGTTGATTTTCACTTTTATGGTACTGATAAGGAGTGATATGGTGAAACAGGCATCCTTCAAATAAGCCTCATTCCCAGGGGCAAGTAAAGAGAGAATTATGAGTCAGCAGCTATCAGTATTTCATATGTGTATAACCTTTGAGAGTTTTTTTTTCCTATTTCAACCAAAAATTTTTCTATTTTCTATTTTATTTCTATTTATTCCCATGTGATCCAAAAATCAAAAGCAAATTATTAGGTCTTATTCTAAGTCCTAGCAATCAGAGTACAAAAAAATTGAAGTCAACATTTCTACTAAAGGATTAAAGAGGTGTACAAAGATTTTTTTTTCCCCATAAAACATGAAAATCATAGCAAATTTTACCTCTCAACAAAGATGTCTGCTTTGGGTTTTGAGCAGAAAGCTTGTTTAGACAATGAAACTTTGATTTTCTATCCATAACTAAAAGATCCCTTAGAAATAACCAGAATTATATAGAAATAACCAGAATAGTCAGAATGCGTTAGCCACAAATAGGTTTTATAAACTTGTCACCTGATGAGATCTGTCTTCTTTGTCATGCTTGTTAGGTGTTTGAAATAATGCTTCTGAGACTAAAGAGGATGATATTCATAATTTGATTACTAATTCATATTGCTTTCCTCATTAAAATAATGAGGAAATTAAATTAAATTAAATTTAAATTTAAATTAAATTTAATTTAATTTAATTTAATTTAATATATTAAAATATATTGTAGTATATTTCTTACAGAAATTTGAGAAATATAAGAATAAAGTTCAAACTTAGCCTATAATCCCACTATCTGGGAAAACTTATAGTTAACATTTTAAAGTCTGTTTCTACAGTTTTATTTCCTATGTATTCATATAACTAAATACATTGTACATAACTAAATACATGTAAAATATATACACTATTAGGATCATACTCTCTACATTCAAGTCTTGCCCCACCAGTACTGTGACTTTAATGTCATTCCTCATTTCTTTTTTTTTTTTTTTAAGATTTTATTTATTTATATGGCCCACAGAGATCACAAGTAGGCAGAGAGGCAGGCAGAGAGAGAGGGGGAAGCAGGCTCCTTGCTGAGTAGAGAGCCAGATGCAGGACTCGATCCCAGGACCCTGGGACCATGACCCGAGCCAAAGGCAGAGGCTTTAACCCACTGAGCCACCCAGGTGCCCCCCCCATTCCTTATTTCTAATACCACTTTTCTCTTCAGTCCTGAAAAAAGAATCTATTGAGTCCACTATTTTTTCTTATGTTATAAAGGCTTAAAAGCCACACTCTTAACTAATCCTTCTTACTTCCCTCGTTGCTAGCTTTCCCTAGCAATACAAGACAAAATAAAATGTTCTAGAGCATACCTACTGTAGTAAAAGATGATTCTTAAATGTATTAAGATAATGTGAGATGAAACTATAATTCTTCCAAAATTTTTTGAGTGTAGTTGACCCACAATGTTACATAATTATAATTTTATTAAAAAGGAAAGTGAATTTTAACTATGGGCTGACAAAAATATTCATAACATAATCATACAACAAATGTCTTTCTGATAGTGGGTCTTTCACATCAGTATGAGTCTACACAGGATTTTAAACAATTATTTGTTTGGAGTAAAATTATTGAACATTCACTGTTTGGTAGGCATTATACAAGATGTCTTATATTTTTGTCCCGGTACTACTATCCTCACTTTGTTGATAATAACAAGACTAAGACAGGTCGTTTCATCAATTTAAGATCACCAGCTAGTATTTGGACAAACACAGGTCATTTTTATCTGATCATCTCTCTGAGTTTTAATCTTTTTATATTTATATATTATATGTGTGTATATGCATAAATACAAATATACATTTCCAATACAAATGCTTTTGTAGACAGAGGTATTGCCACTATTTTCTCCAATCCAGGGCTTGTCTTTTCATTTTCATATCAATATCTTTTGGACATAAGATGGCTTAAATTTTGGAGATGTCCAAATGATTATTTTTAAGAATTTTTTGATTAGTGCTTTTCTTGTATCCTATCCAAGAAATTATTATCCTCCCTATAGTCATATAGATTTCCTGTTTTTCTTTCTTCTTTCTTTCTTTCTTTTTCTTTTCTTTTTACTGAGAGTTTGATAGCTATAGCTTTCATGTAGCTTTCTATGCCCCATAATGAATTAACGTCACACAAGGTGTAAACCCGTATTGAAATTCATTTTTTTTCACATGGTTATCCAGATGTTGTAGAGCCATTTCATTGATAAACTACCTTCCCATGACTCGATTATATTGGTGGGTTTTTCTGAGAGTCAATTGAACATATCTAAATAGCTGTATTTCCAGATTCTTTATTCCACATCATTCATCTTTGCCAAGTTTCTGCCAATACCCCATTGTTTTGATTACCAAATCTTTATAATAAATTTTGAAATCAAATAATGTAAGCCCACCCAGTTTATTCTTCTTCTACAAAATTGTTTTGACTCTTCTCTATCTTTTCTTTATCCAAATACATGTTGGAATCAGCTTGCCAATTTTTACAACAACAACAAAAAAGATGGCACAAACTTTCATTGAGATTATGTTGACTCTCAGACAATGTGGGGAAGATGGCCTTCTTGATAATATTTAGTCTTCCAATAAATAAAAACCTTTATTTAGATCTTTAATTTCTCTCAGCTGTGCTATGGAGGTATCATTTTAGAGGTTTTGCCCATTTTTCTTATATTATTCTTACATCTTTTATGGTTTGGGAGGTTACCATAAAATTTTCCTAACTTTTCATTTCTACTATAAATAGATAAATTTGTTTTTATCAATTGACTTTATATTCTATGGCCTTGAAAAATCCAGTTACAACTTCTGGCAATTTTGCTGCTGTATTTCTTAAAATTTTCTTTGTATGGAGGTAGATCATCTGTGAAGAGAAATGCTTTGTATTTTTTCTTCCCAATATTTATACCTTTCTTTTTCTTTTTCCCACCTTACTATACTGGCTCTGATTTCAGTAAAAAATTGAATAGAAGTATAAGAGTGGGCATCCTTGTCTCGCTTCCAATCCTAATGGGAAACATTCGGTTTTCACCATCAAGTATGACGTCAGTTGTAGATTTTTTGTTTGTGTATGTGTGTGAAGATACCATTTCATAGATTAAAAAAGCGTGTTGAAGAATTCATTGAGAGGGGCCCCTGGGTGGCTCAGTCAGTTAAGCATCTGGCTCTTGATTTCAGCTCAGGTCATGATCTCAGGACCTTGAGACTAAGCCCTACATTGAGCTCCATGCTCAGCAGGGAGTCTGCCTGAGGTTCTCTCTCTCCCTCTTCCCTCCTTCCACTCTCTCTCTCTCTCTGTCTCTCTCAAATAAATAAGTCTTTTAAAAAAAGTTCCCTGAGACTTTTTGTTGATAGGGTTCCCCTCTACCCCATACATTAGAGATACCATTTTTATTGTCTTTTGGACTCATTTTTTTCTGATAGGAAGTCAGTCATCGATCTTAACATTATTTCCCCTATGTAACTTATCTCTTTCTCTGGCCAATTTAAAACTTATTTTCTGTATCTCTGGTTTTCACTCATCTACCTAAGATACACCTAGGCCTATAAGGGTTGTGGTTTTGTTTGTTGGTTTTGTTTTGTTTTGTTTTCGCATCAATTTAAGATACAAGTTGCCATTACATCTTCAAATAATTTTTCTTACCACTTCTCATTCTCTTCTGTTGAGATTCCAATTACAATAAGTTGATTAGTAAATGCAACATGTGAACTATCTCAGGATGAGTTTCTATTGACTACTTTTCCTTGACCATGGTCACATTTTCATGTTTGCTTGGCTAATTTTTTTTTATGTTTGAGACACTGTAGATGATAATACTATAGAGATTCAAGATTCTGTTATCTTCCTCTGAAGAGGGCTGACTCTTTTTTTTAGAAAAGATTTCAATTACTGACAGGTCACTCTGAACTTAGACAAGGTTTGAGTGTATTCCTTGGGAGGGAGGATCTATCTAAATCTCAACATAATTCCCAAGCTTTTGTAAACTGTTGGAACTCAACCTCCAAATTCTATCTTCCCTAAATATCTTATAGGTGCTTGGTTTCAGGTTTTGTTAGGGTAGGTCAGAGCAGACATTTCTTCAGATCTAGGTCCCTACTATGAAGGCTCAGCCTTTCTGTTTTCTCAGCTAAATATTAGGAGTGATGGTAATGTATTAATCAGTTTGCTTTACTCTTGTGGCCTGAATCTACTCAACTCCTAGTATCTTTTAAAAATCTAACCTCCATAGTTGTAGCACTCTGATGCTTTTGGAAAGTTTCTATCTATATAGTTACACCAGCCTTGCAAGGTACTCACAGATGGTCTGCACATGGACCTCTTGGTAACATTCCTTGCATAGGACCCTCATCTCTGGTACCCTCTGCAGGACCACTTGTGCTCTACCTAGATTCCAGCTTGTTTTACCAAAGAATTGTCCTTGCAAAAAGCTGGGTTGACTGTGGGGCTCACTTAATAAATTTTCCTTCAATCTCTTTAGAGATTGCAGTATGTTATAGCTCATGCTCCACTGACTAAAGCATTTGCCTCATTAATATTCTTCCGTTTTTATCATGGTTTATTGTATAAGTCCAGTAGCAGACCCACTTACATAGCTGGACATAAAAATCTGATTGCACTGAATTTATATGTGTATTTTTTTCATCTTTATAAAGTATTTATCATTAGATAGTTTTTATATAATTCAGCAACAAGAAACTATCATGAAGTTAATATACCCACTACAGAAAATCATGTTTTAGATGTTACTGAGTATTCTGTGATATGAAATGTTGATACTATTGATACTAAAATTAAATTGCCAGAGAATAATGAATTACTATTCATTTTTAGTAGTTCTAAGCAAGAAATTTATTATTTATACCATAGAGTGCTCATATAGAGTATATTGTTGCTCCTTATTTCACCTTTTTATATTTACCCTTAATGCTGCATTACAAATGTGTGTTAGTGGTATAGACTTTCACAATGCAGCCAAAAATTAATTAGCTAGAGATCTAATTGAAACTTTTTCCTCAGACAGTACCAGAGAGTTTATTAATTGCAGAGTTTAACATAATGGGTGCTTTATCCATACGGTGATGACTGAAAAACACACAGTGTAGGTGAAAGTTCATCATTTTGCAGTTCCACCAAAATTCACTTATCATCACCAAAGGCTTTGTCTTCATATTGGAAATTGAGGGTAAAAATCTTTTCTGAATTACCTAGTGAAAAATTTGGTCAATATGCCACCCAAAATATGCCTGTTCAGAAATCAGTTATAATAAATTGAGGGAGATGACAAAAATCATTATACCAAAAGTTTTTTGGAACATAAAACCTGGAATAAAAGCATTCCCTGAAGAAATTAATCCGATTAACAGCACAGCCATCGAATTAAGAATGTCATTTAATTGGCTTTGGAAAATTTACCTTGTTATAAGTATAGCTGCATCCACTGAAGTCATGTCCTCTCCCCAGCTTGTTGACATCTCTAAATGTATATCATTCTTTTTGCCAAATTCTTCATGCTGCCACTTACAAAAACTCTCTAGCATCTTCTCTCCATGGTGCCCAATGTATAGATCTGCCTGCAAAAGAAGATATTTTACTTTAAGGCAAATTATTTTCAGATATACCAAAAACTAAAAACTGAGGAGACTTCATGAATTACTAAAGCAGACTGCTGACCATAACAACATTAATTAGAGTCTGGAAGACATTCAGAATTAATTTAGCCTGAGCTAAAAATCTTGATACTTTGTGAGGGTACAATAACTACAAAATATGTTCCATGCTCTTCTGAAAAAGAAGAGAGGTGAATTAAGAATGTGGAACTTTGAGACTTAAATAACTTAATTATTTCTACAATTTAAGAACAAATGTTTTCCAAAATTCTAGTTAAGCAGCATACTGAAAAAGTATGTAATTCATTCTAAAATGAATTACAGATAAGAAGAGGTTTCAAAAATACAGGTTTAAATAAGAAAATAAAACTGTCATTAAAAATCACTTTTAAAAATTACATCTTGGAAAGTTAAGGTTTGTTGTCAGGAACCTTGGAAACTAAGAACGTTCCATTTTTAGAATAAAACCGAGGTATTAACCAAATCTAAAGGCCAGTTTCATGTATAGTTTAAGGGATTTCGTGGATATTTCTGGGTTTTCAAGTCAATAAAAAGCATACTCTTCACATTCACTTTACTTAAAAGTGCCTGAACAAAACTTCTCACCCCACTTAATAGGACAGAAAACTCAAGACTTTCTTACTGGAGTTTCATGGAGCAGAATAAGCTTTATCACACGAAGATTGACCTGCACACCAAGACTCTTGTGTTGGAAAAGGTTAAAAACCTAAAAACAAATAAAAATAAAAATCCTGAAATAAAACTGAAAATCAAATTTATATTTCTTAAAGCCCAGACATGGGAGAAATCTCAATTTTGACATATATATATATATATATATATATATTATATATATATATAAAATATATATACACACACACATACATATATATACATACATACATATATATACACACATACATATATATGTATATATATATATCCCAACTTAAAAACATTTAAGTAATTTTAAAATTAGCTTAATAGGCAAGAATAACTTAGGTAATTCATTTTAAATACCAAGAAATTTAGACCTAGCCTTCTGAGATACTCATCACAACCTAACTCTGTAGGCATTTCTGTGGGATACAGAGGGAAGGTAGGCCTTTCACAATTCTGAAGACAGCATTTTAGTAACCAAACCCTAGAAATGACAAAAACCCTAGAAACTGACAAAATGCCAGTGTCCTCCTTTCTTCTGAGAAACAGTCCTGAAAACTGAGCCTGCTTTATGACACCTCCCTATTCGTTCCTTGGAGTATTTTTTCTTTTTTTCTCCCCAAGCTAGCTGCCAAAAAGGAAAAGGTTTTCAAAGCTCTTCTCTTCAATGCTACCCAGGAAGACAAGCTCACAGGCCACTGTTGATTAATGGTATCAGATCCTCATTTACAACTGTTTTTCCCAAAGGATGGTGTGTGTAGCAATGCTGGAAAGCCAGGTGAATTTTTAGGTGGTACCTTGATTTTTTGGGTAAGATTTAGTGTTTACTTAATTTGTAATAGAATATAAAACCAAATCTAGAATTGGAATTCCAGATCTAGAACTACTTTGAAGAAACTGAAATTGGTAGGCTATGTTAGTCTACCCGGTACCAGAATGTTGGCGAGTGCTCTGGAAGTAGCTGAACATAGAAATGACAGAAGGGTGGGAAAATCTGTTCACCACTCAAGTAAGCCAAATGGTAAAAATGAGCAAAAACAGTAAAAATGGAGTTTTGTGAAACATCATATATTTATCCTTGAATCAGGGGCTCCTACCTGCTTTACATGGTAACTGGAATCATAAATGGACATCTGCCTTTGGCTTTTATTTATGTTCATTCTCCCCTAAGAACCACGCTTCACTCCAACCTTCTAATTCTGCCTTGCAGGAGGTTTAACCAACAGGGTAGGCAATTAAGTCAAAGGATTCATTTGGTGGTAAACATCTGTAAGATGCTAGGTATAAACTAGATTTTTGCAGTCCAGAAATTGTTTTTTTTTTAAACATTTTTTTTCTTTTTTAAAGATTTTATTTATTTATTTGACAAACAGAGATCACAAGCAGGCAGAGAGGCAGGAAGAGAGAGAGAGGAGGAAGCAGGCTCCCCGCGGAGCAGAGAATCCGATGTGGGGCTCGATCCCAGGACCCTGGGATCATGACCCGAGACAAAGGCAGAGGCTTTAACCCACTGAGCCACCCAGGCGCCCCTGCAGTCCAGAAATTGTTAACTGAACTAAGCTATGTGTGATCTAGCTGATTAAAAACTGAGCTAACTGCTATTAAGCTTTACTCATAAACTAGTATTATATCTGACATCAAATTTTACATACCTAAGTAAGAGCTCAGTGGATTACCAGCCTCCCTTTTGTTCCACCTCATAATGTATAGTACTTTGGGTGGGGCCATGCATACAAAACAATCTAACATTTCTAATTTCAGCAAATGCCCTTTTATAAGAGAATGAAAGGAAGGGCATAAACAAAGAAAGAAAAGACAGAAGAAAATAGTTTTGCCACATCAAAATCAACAATAAGGATGGTTTCTTTTATTAGAAGATGTGAATTATTATTTTGATATCTTTTGAGATGGAGCAATTTGGCATACTCAAAGCATCTTTTTTTTTTTTTTTAAACTGATGTCAATTGAAAGAAAGGAACAGTAATGAGTTAATTTTTAAAGAATGTCATTATACTCACGCATTTCTTCCTTAGAGTTTTCTTGAAAAAATTCCAAGCGCACTTTAAAGTTTGCCTACCATATTTAAGATGGTTAGAATGAATCTCCTGGCTGCATCTGCTCCATGATAGGAAACCATTGCTGGGTCTGCAACCACTACAGTCTCTATGTTGTATTCTTGAGGTAATTTGTATGAATATCGTTTCCCTCTTCCACTTTCTGTTATTTTTTTAGATCTAGGTCTTCCTTTATCTGCAACAGAGAAATGGATTTTCTAGCGTAACTCCATATTGGCAAAGTGAATAAAAATTTTTCTATTTCTTCAGTAATTTTAAAAAGTGTTTATTGAATATCAAATTATGATGATCATAATACAGTAGTGAGCAAAAAACAAAGAAGTTCCCCAAAACATGAAATCTAAAAGGGCATCTGGCTTTGGAGCATGACTTTGGAATCAAACAGACCAGACATCTACCATTTATTAGCTCTGCCACTTGGGAAACTAACATCACTCAGGTAGCCTTGGTTTCCTCATCTATAAACTGAAAAACAGTAACATCTAGTGTTGTTCATGTCTTACAATAAGATCGCATTAGTCAAATTTCTAGCCCAGAGTAAATAAAATAACCCAATAAAAAAAAATCACAATTTTCTTTTTGAAACTAGTGACAAAATAAAGGTCTACTTGCAGAAATTGCTTTAAGTGATTGCCTCACACATCCTCAATTCAGGCAGAGACCCTTAATTACTAAAACATTATGCATGGGTTACAAAAGACTTGGTTCTGTCTTCCATCAGGATCCCACAGTAGAAGTTCCTCAGGGAAATAAAAATTCGTCAAACAGAGCCAACTAAAAGCAGTAACCACAAATAAACATATTTATACATTTAAGTGCATAAAATGTAAAATTTGTTTATTAAAACATGCCACTATCAGAATGAAAAGCATGCCACCAAGTGGGAGAAGATAGTTACAATACTTTTCCATAATAAATTAAAAGCTATTCTAAATCAGTAACAGATAACCCAACTGAAAAATTGGCAAAAGACTTGAACAGCCATTTCTCACACACAAGAAAAGACATCCAAATAGCGAATTAGCATATGAGAAGGTGCTCAGTCTCATTAGTCTTCAGGGAAATGCAAATTAAAACCACAATTAATTAAATTACCCAAAATCCCCAGAATGGCTAAAATAAAGAGATGATTATATTAAGTGTTGACAAGAATGTGGGGAGAAATAGAAGTTCTATACACATACAGGCTGAGAGTTTAAATTAGGATAAACACTTTGAAAAATTGGCTAGCAGTAGCCACTAAACTTGAACACCTGCATATCCAATGACCAATGATCTAAAATATTTATTCCTCCAAAATGCATGCAAATCACATGTACAAATTATTCACAGTAGTATTTTAATAGTTCAAATATCCATCAGTAATATAATGGATGAAAACATTTTGGCCTATTCATTCATACAATGTTCCAGACCTGGAATGTTCCAGAGCAAGGAAACTGAATCAACAACTGCAATGTGCAAGAACATGGATGAACTTCAAAAATATAATGCTGAGCAAAAAAGCCAATTACAGAAAAGTAGGTGGTGTAAGCTTCCATTTACAGAAACAAAAGCTGGGAAGAAGTGACATTAGAAGTCAGGACAGTTAAGTATCTTGGGACATCTGTGGTGCTGATATTTTCCATATTGTGATCTGAGTGTTAACTACATGGGAAAATTTTGGGATATTTTCATCTTCGTTCTGGGAAAATTCAGCCATTGGACACATAATTCATACAGATGAATGTGATACTTCAATAAGGAATTTATTATTTTAACAGCTTTATTGAGATATGTACCAGACAACACATGGGGCCACTGAAGCGTACAACTGAATTAGTCTTAATAAATTTCTACACTTGGGCAACCGTCTCCACAATGCATGGTTAAATCACTGATAACCTGTTCTGTTCCTTGCTATTTATTTATCACCTCTTTTCTAGAACTGGTACTTGGGAGCCAACATCTTTACTATAATCTTTACTATAATTTTAACAGAATCCCTAAAAGTAAACATGGGTGTCTAGTAGAGTCCTGTGGAGATAAACACGTGTGTTCAGTTGGCCATGTCTTCCTGGATGTCCCTAACTTTGTTTTGAATTTCAAAGAACTCACAGTTCTAGTCCATCATGGTAGCGTCTGATAAATTGCTTTCCTTGAGTCCTGTTCCAGGTTGAAGCCATGGCTTGTCAATCCAATTCAAGACTATTCCATTCTACTTTGCAAACTATCTATTCTACCTTTCTTGCCCTCCAACATCTTTCTATGGTGCCAGGATTAATTTATACCATGAATTTTTATACCACTGGTTTCCTTCTATTACTGTCTTCTAGGCTTGACTGAGTTATTTCTGAAATCTAACAAGAACTGGATCCCACCACCCTTGCTGGAAACTCTACTGTTCTGAGATATCGTCATTATTTATACTTTCTCCTTTTCTGACTAGCAGTGACCCAGACTAAAGTCTATTTAATGAACAGTACTACCCAAATTATCAGAAAGAATTTGTTAACTAAGGTAACAAAAGTGTTATAAAAACAAATGCAAACACGCCCTATTTGATATTTTTTTTAAAAAAACATTATATCATGAAACATGATGATACTCAAGGACAAAAACAACAGTAGCCTTCTGCAACAGGACCACAGAGTTAGAACTGTACTTACTGGATCCATATTTAGTGATTAAAACCAAAAACCTTGATGAAAGACAACATAAGAAATTGGTTTTATCTCTATCTTGAGGTCTATGACAATTAGAAATGAATTTTGTAGTTTTTCTAATCATAATCACAAACCTATCCACAGTTAGTATATTGTTTTATACACTTACAATATTTAGTAGGGGGTATTCCTACAAGTAGATGAAAAGACTTGTCTTGGCAGGGTCAACACCAAATAAACTAACTATAGGAGGAAAGCATATATGCAGCTCTCTTACAGGAATACGTCACTGACCTTGTATGTGAAAATCATGCAACGGTAGGAAGACAAAGGATGAAAAGACAGGCAAAATATTAGAAAGCAGACATCATCACAAGTAAAATTAATCAGACTTAGGGGAAGAAAAGGGAGGTTGTTAGAATTATTCTCCTTTGTTGCTGTTTTTATTTGTTTTGGTTTGTGCAGGGGTGGGTGGGAGGTTGTTTGGATTTTATTTTTGAGTGACTAGGTAGATAGAAGGCAGAGGATATTAGCAGAGGAATTTGGGAAAGAAGATGATGGGTTCCATTTTAGACTGACTGAGTCTGAAGTGTCTAAGAGATAGCTGAGTACTGGTGACTAAGCACCTGACAGGAGAGGTCAAACTGGGGATTGGAACTAATCAGTGTGTAAGCGAGGTTGAACACATGGGTTTGGATTACATCACCCTTGGGAAAGCGTGTGGTGCGAGAAACAGAAAGAAAAGGAGGAAACCCGAGGAAATGCTTATATTTAGGGGATGTACATATGGAACAAGATATGCCCACAGAAGAGACAGAAATGTAAGAAAAATAAGATGAGAAGAAACCAAGGGGAGAGTTATAAAATGGGGGGACTTTTGAACTATAGCAAGAATGGTAAAAAGAAATGGTAAACAGAGAAAAAAGTTTGTTTCCTTTATTACTCCAGCTAGGGGCAGCTGTGCTAGCTCTAATCTGCCAGTGTGCTACACTCTTATTTGCAAGTTACATTTAAATAGATTACATGGAACATCCTAGAATGTTTCTTAACAATTTCAACTAAATGGTAGACTCCATCATACAAGTTAACCATTGTGTATGAATCATGCATATTGAAGTAATCTTTTTATTAAGTTGCGTTCTTTGATGGCCTCATTGTCTGCATCAACAACGCTAAGCTTGTTTTTCATCTCCCAAATCTTGAGACCATTTTCTACCCATATGCATGCATGAAAACAACAAAGTTGATGGCACACGTTTCCAGTTAGTGAAGAAATTTTAAAATGTGTGGTCACCAATGCTCAATGTGCGCTCTCCGTAATGCCCTACACATAGTGACAGTAGTCTCCACAACAGTTAAGGATGACATATGGAAACCATTTCTGTTGAAGTTAGCTCTAAGAATAGAGGGGATCTCTATGTCCCGCTCAAATTGATCGGTGTTCTTCAGTTTTACAAACCTCCTTGCAACAGGGAGTCCTAGACGTACAAGTTTTTACTAAAATGTTATATAATATATACTAATGTCACTTGCCTGCTTTAAACCTTTTTGCTCCCCTATAAAGTCCTTATCACAGCACATATAATGAAGTCTCTTCATCATCCAGTTCATGACTACCTTTCCAGAGTTGTATCTCATGTCCATACTGCAGCCATTTGGCTTCAGCTCCCTACGCTGATGCTGTCTCCTGCCTTCCTACCTCTGCACGCATTTCTCCTTTTGCCTGAAATGTTCTTCCCTGCCTGACAACAGGCACTAAAAACTTCACACGAGTTTTTCACCGTCTGACATAGTCTCGTTTAATTTTTTTTTTTTTTAAGATTTTATCAATTTATTTGTCAGAGAGAGGGAGAGCAAGAAAGCGAGCACAGGCAGGCAGAGGCAGAGGGAGAAGCAGGCTCCCTGATGAACAAGGAGCTCTATGCGGGACTCGATCCCAGGACTCTGGGATCATGACCTGAGCCGAAGGCAACTGCTTAACCAACTGAGCCACCCAGCCGTCCCAGTCTCATTTAATTTTGACAAGAGCTCTGAGGTCCAGATATCGCTATCCCCATTCCGTCTACTGTACACGAAGCTTTTGAGAGAGAAAGTCAGTTTTCTAAAGTCGCACAGCTACAAAGTGGTAGCATAAGTTTGTGAACACAAGCAGAGACTCCGAAGTCTATTATCAGAATCCCCACACACTCTGTTCCTTTCTCTCAGAGATGTACGTCTGTAATCAAGATAAGTTTTACTTGATCTTTGCGGCTCAGACCCCAATATCAGATGCATGGTTTCTTGTGTACTGAACCTGTCAGAGTCCTTATCATACTACAGTATAATTACTCACTTACTAGTTTGTCTAAAATAATACACTGGTTTCCTCTTAAGAGTAAGAGTTGCGCCATTTAGCTCTATACTCTGCAAAGTGACTGGCAGTGCTTGTGTTACAAACAGAGAAGCTATGGAGCTTGGAAAGTGGAAAACGGTATGGAGGTTCCACAAAAACTTAAAAAACAGAAATACCACCTCACCCAATAATTACACTGCTAGGTATTTACTCAAGGAAAATGAAAACGAAAAGACACACCCACCCCTATATTTACTGTAGCATTATTCATAATAGCTAAGATAAGGAAGCAACTGAAGTGTCCATGGAAAAATGAATGGATGAAGAAGATGTTATATATATATTCAATGGACTAGCACTCAGCTATAAAAAAGAATGAGATCTTGCCATGTGTGACAACATAGATGGACCTAGAGGGCATTATGCTAAGATAAGTCAGTCAGACAGAGAAAGACAAGTACTATATGATTTCACATATTTGTGGAATCTACAGAAGAAAACAACAACCAACCAACAACAACAACGACAACAAAAAACCCCACAAACAGACTCATAAATACAGAGAATGACCTGGTGGCTGCCAGAGGAAAAGGGTGTGGGCTAATAGGTAGAGTAGGGGAAGGGGATTAAGGGGTACCAACTTCTTCTTTACAAAATAAATGCAAAGTACAGCATAGGGAATATAGTCAATAATAACGTACTGATTTTGTATAGTGACAGAAAGTAACTACACTTACTGTCATGAGTGCTGAATAATGTACAGAGTGTCAAATCACTATGTGGCACACTTGGAACTAATATAACATTGTGTGGCAACTATACTAAAATAAAATTTTGAAAGAATTTACGGGAATTGACAAGGAGTACTGAGCTGGAATGAAACCAAAGCTATGCCTTGGATCCAGGGGGGGTCTCTGGCTTTCAACCTCATGTGCCTTCTCTGTATTATCTTCTATAGAAGGACACAACAAAGTCATCCTAAAGGTAAGGTTTCCTGTTCGGAAAAAAAATATTCATGAAGTCAGTACATAGAAACATAATTTACAAAGGCATTAAAATGATAAAGGAGACTAGTAAAAGGACCAATTTGAATACAAGGAAACTTTTTCATTCCTAGGCAGGAAGGCAGATACTGCAACATTATCCAAAGCTGTTTATCAAGGTTTAAGGGTTGATATCAAGGAATCAAGGGTTTAATATGTTAACACATCAGCCTGATCTGAAGTAAAAAGGGAAGAGCTACAATTAGACATATTGGTATAAGTAAATCAATGTTCTATTTTACATATGGCTATTTTTAAAGCCATTTTTAAAATTCTAGATCTAAATTTAAAAAGTATTTGAAAATAGGTAAACTCGGTGAATCACCCAATTGCTAGCTTAATACTCCTTGCATGCAAGCGCCTGACCCAAATAGTTTGGTCAATTAATACTGAACCGTCATGCTTTCAAAATAAACACAATAAGAAACTTCATGAGCATTGTTTGCCAAATAGTAACTGTTTATTTATGCTTTGTAAACCTATTAAAATTAAAAATTTTCTAAAAATCTTTCTTCTACGCACCATGGCACACAAAGCCTGCTTTGTGTCATCCTGTTCATGGTAGTTAGAATAGCTGGAACTTACTCCGATTTGGAAGTCACACAGCGTAGACTTTTAGTATAACTCATACAAGACATTTTCCTTAAATGGACTAAATTCAAGGTGTTGCTGCTGTCATTCATCGACACAAGAGACTTTATTTGGCTTGGTCATAACACTCCTGTTCAGCAGTTTTATCTCCTTGGTGTCTATATACTTCTTTGAAGAGAGAAGAGGGATATGTCTTACTTAAACTGACTAAATGAATGAATAGAGGGGCACAGATATCTACTTAATCCACTCTGAAGATGCTTGCCATACAGACTGATACCATGAGTTTTCATGGAAGAAAACAGAAATCATGGATTAATTAGAGATATATACACCAAAACAGAAATAGAGTTCTTCCTGAATCTGAAGCACTGTAAGCCAGCAATGATTGGAGCAACCTATGCCTGCTGTAAATGTTACTAATTGTCACAAGTCATAGACCAAAACTAGCCTCAAATACTATAACCAACTTTCAAATTGGTATCTTGGCCCTCACTCTACTGACACCTAATTTTAAATCTGCAAGTCAATTTTTTAAGTCTTTATAACATAAAATTCTAAATTCATGTTTCCTCAGATTCTAACTAGAAATCTTTCTCCTGTCTGTGACTATTCACTGAGATGTCTGGATTAGATATCTAACAATTTTTCCTGGGGACACTTCAAATTATTTTCTGAGTGTTGGCTATTACTTTCGGATCCTACTTACATAACAGAAATCATCCATTTTCCTTACCATTCTTGCTAACACAGAGATCTCTGCCAAAGGAAGTAAGAAAGCACACAAAACAGTCACCCCCATTTTATCTCTGTGCAGAACTGGCAGAGACTAGGATTTGATGGCCGGAAATGCTTATGAGCTTCTGAAATGTCCAGATTGGAGGTATTCTGATACTGAGAATAAAACTCAAAGAAGTAAATCTTTACGCTTCTCCCCATTACACTGTTAATTTTAACCTCCAAGATGATTTTTACTTGGGCCAAATTTAAAAGAAGAAGAAAGAGGAGGAAGAGGAGGAGGAGGGGAACAGCAAGGAGAACAAGAAGAAGGAAGAAGTAGAAGAGGCATCGAGTTGAAGTAAAGATAATTATGATAGACTCAACGAGGTGGACTAAAATAAGGCCATGAGCTCACAGTATTCAGTTTTAGGAGATCAGGAATTCTCTTGATGTCATGTCTATGCCTGTGAGGTAAACAGTACACCATGAGGAACATTCCACAGTTCGAAAGAGATAGAGGGCATGCTACATATTAATCTCTTAAGTCCCTCTGGAGTTCCATTTTTTGATACTAAAATGTGGCACTTTGCAGAAAACTAAAAGAGAAGTCTAAAATCAATATATTTAATTGTTGTTGACCAGAAGAGATTCCACATTTTGAGAAAAGTATAAAACTAGTATATGGAGGGATGGACAGATGAACAGACAGAAAGGGAAGAGAAAAAATCTTAATGTTTTCTTCTCACATTGTGTATTTGTGAAACCCTTCCAGGATAAGGCATTACCTGAAACGATACCACAGTAATGACTGTGAGGAGCTGACTTCTCTGTGACTTTTTCCTCCACGGACCTTTTCTGCCTATATACACGGTGTGGGTGACCCGTTATGGCCATTGTATCATTGAGTGGTTCAATAAATATGAAGTCCTCATTGAGCTGTATAAATCCCATCTGGAAATATATAACATAAAAAGATACGTAAGAAATACTATTTGGATAAATTACTTTCTAGGCTCTCCTACTCACACACACTCTATGTTCTTTCACATATATGCATACGTTCTAGTGAAGCTTTTTCAGCAACGCCACTAAAAGGTAACTGTCCTCCCATTTTATTACTTCATCTTTACATACTTTATTGCACTAGCATAAACTTCATTTAGTTAGGCTTAGACTGTGTGGGTGGGAGGCTAGATGCCAGCAACAGATGCACAGTAAAAATTCTGGAATGGTTAAAGGCTCACTTTGGGAGACCCATGGGGTCACTTACATGTAGGCATGTACAGAAGACCAATATGGTTTTTAGTTGCATGTACCACATAGTCCAACTTCTCAACAATCATTATTTAATAAAGTGATTCATGTAACATGTCAAACCAAAGGCAGGTGACATTGCATTGAAATTATTATATAAAATACTCCTGAAACCATGTACTAACCATTTTTAAAACCTTTGCTCAGTAAAGTACAGAAAAAAATGAATCATCACTTACACAAGCATGTTTCAAGTCATATAATGCCATGTTTTTAAAGTTAGCCAATTGTAGACAGAGAGCTAAAAACTGTAAAATATGGTTATTATCAATAAAAAGAACTTATAACAAGTAGGTATCCTTTAATTATATTGAGGCTAAGCCTTGTCATTTCTTTCCTTCCTTTTTTAAAATATAAATTTATATTATAACTAGGAAAATATTCCACAGAGACATATGACTTGAACTTTTTGGTTTTTATTATTTTATTCTGCAGTGATGTATATATTACATGTATAAAATATACTTGACTACATATACTTGACTTCTGTTAACTCTTTAACCAATGTTTTTGAAGAATCCCTTAGAACCTGCATTTTTCATACCCAGTCTACTATCAAAGTTTTTCATTCTGTTTTGAATTACATAAAAACTATGTATAGTTCACTTTAATTTGATCCACATACAGCTAGAATAGTAATAATATACTTACTTCTTCAGATACAGTAATTCTTCTATACAGAATGTTAAGAAAAATTAAATCTATACTAAAAAGAGGTGTGTTTTCCTTAAAAGTACAAAGGAGACTTTTTCTTTTGTTTTAATCATTAAAGTGTACTATATCTTCTCTCCAGAAAGACTAGATGATTGCCAATATGCCATCTCATTTTATTCTATATTGAATCAATGTTACAAAATATCTTAAGAATAAATCTAAAAATACTCATCACTTTTTTAATCAAATTTTTATAACATTAATAAAATTCTCAAGTACTAGAATAACAGTTCCATCGCCTCTGTCTGTTGTCCCCTTCTGTTTCTCCCTCTCCTTGTCTTTCATAGACACACACACACACACACACAGAGGGGATGGGGATAATGGAGAAAAGATTTACTGTCACAATTCTTGTAAAACAGGTATGCATTATATACTTGTGCCTTTTTGGGGGCTTTTTCATTCATAGGGGCTTATAAGGATCAGATTTATTAGGTAGAGAAAATCAACCTGAGAAGCCTGGACTCACTCTAGGAAAAATTCATAGGATGTCATGTGTATACTTTTGCCATTCTAAAATACAGTCACCAATACATGGGTACTAGAACAAAGGATAGAAAGTTGAAAAAGTGAGAGAGACACCGGCGGTATACTTTCTCTCAGCCTAGAAATTCCCTTGAATCCTTTTGATGTAACAAATTTCCATTGTTCCATTATTCTCCAGCTAAAATACCACCTTGTCTGGGAAGCCCAAAACCACTTCTACAGTCTTATGGTAGAAGCGGTCAGGTACCCCTCAATTTAATTTTTTATTTTTTATAAACATATATTTTTATCCCCAGGGGTACAGGTCTGTGAATCGCCAGGTTTACACACTTTACAGCACTCACCAAAGCACATACCCTCCCCAATGTCCATAACCTCACCCCTCTTCTCCCAACCCCCCTCCCCCCAGCAACCCTCAGTTTGTTTTGTGAGATTAAGAGTCACTAATGGTTTGTCTCCCTCCCAATCCCATCTTGTTTCATTTATTCTTCTCCTACCCACTTAAGCCCCCATGTTGCATCACCACTTCCTCATATCAGGGAGATCATATGATAGTTGTCTTTCTCCACTTGACTTATTTTGCTAAGCATGAACGTTCTAGATCCATCCATGTTGTCGCAAATAGCAAGATTTCAGTTCTTTTGACGGCTGCATAGTATTCCATTGTGTATATATACCACATCTTCTTGATCCATTCATCTGTTGATGGGCATCTAGGTTCTTTCCATAGTTTGGCTATTGTGGACATTGCTGCTATAAACATTCGGGTGCATGTGCCCCTTTGGATCACCATGTTTGTATCTTTAGGGTAAATACCCAGTAGTGCAATTGCTGGGTCATAGGGCAGTTCTATTTTCAACATTTTGAGGAACCTCCATGCTGTTTTCCAGAGTGGTTGCACCAGCTTGCATTCCCACCAACAGTGTAGGAGGGTTCCCCTTTCTCCGCATCCTCACCAGCATCTGTCATTTCCTGACTTGTTGATTTTAGTCATTCTGACTGGTGTGAGGTGATATCTCATTGTGGTTTTGATTTGTATTTCCCTGATGCCGAGTGATATGGAGCACTTTTTCATTGGTACCCCTCAATTTAAATCCTAATTTCAACAAGCACTATGTATAAAAACTTGGACATTTTACTTAACATCTCTTAATCTCAAAATTACATGGGCTTATAGATGTCTATGAAAAAATTTAGGACAGTGTCACACACAGAACAGGTATTCATCAAACAACAGATCCCTCCCTCAAACTGTTATAATGGGTCATTTTTATATTTATGATAGCAATTATTTCATTCTCCTCATCAAAATCGCTATTGCTTATGTGTCTGTATCTTACCCCATTAAGTATAATTTCTTTAAGACCAAGTACTGTGCCTTAGTTATATTTACAAATTCTTTTTTTTTTAAGATGTTTATTTATTTATTTGACAGAGAGAGATAACAAGTAGGCAGAGAGGCAGGCAGAGAGAGGAAGGGAAGCAGGCTCCCTGCCGAGCAGAGAGCCTGATGCGGGGCTCGACCCCAGGACCCCGGGACCATGACCTGAGCCGAAGGCAGAGGCCCAACCCACTGAGCCACCCAGGCGCCCCATATTTACAAATTCTTGATGGTTAATGCAGACTAGCATACAATGAATGCCAAGAATGTAGAGTATTAAACATATTTTTTAAATCTCTGATTTAAAGTTCAAAAAACACTGAATGTCAAATACCTGAAAAGATACTAGAAATTGTTTTTAATAGTATAAAATGCTCATTATGATCTTAACCTCTGGCATAAATGAAAATTCTAAGTAAACAAAAAAATTATTTTTAATATGAATCCCAATGAATTGTTTTCCACACATGTGTTCATTGTCTCCGATGTAAAACTAGAATGAATTTTGAAGTAATTACAAGAAAGGCAAAAAAATCTTCCCTTAATAGAAAAAAGGACAGTAAATATTTAAAACTTGAAATAATAATTATTAAGATGTAGTACATCTACACAGGGATTGAGAGTAGATGCTATCACAGTATTTATCCCTGATGCATGCTGTGAAAATACAAAAATATGTTACTCTTATGAGGTTCAGTCAGTATTGAAGGTCACTAATACAACTGATAGTGTGGCTGATGATGAAAATAATAAGTATTATGATGCTCAGTAAGAACATCTCAAACAAACATGCTCAGTTTCCTTAAATCACAAATTTATAACCTGATACATTCTTTCAAAAGGTTATAAGTATAGTTGGATTTAGAACAATAAACCAAGGGGCACCTGAGTGGCTCAGTTTTTAAGCATCTGCCTTCGGCTCAGGTCATGATCCCAGGGTCCTGGTGTTGAGCCCCATATTGGGGTCCCTGCTCCATGGGAAGCCTCTTCTCTCTGTCCCTCTCCCCCAGCTTGTGTTCCCTCTATCACTGTGTCTTTGTCATATACATAAATAAATAATCTAAAAAAAAAAAATAAACCAAATAAAATTGACTTGCATACCAACATACAAAATTTAATGACTCCAAAAACAGATTGTGGACTGAATATTATTTGGATTCATAACCTACTACTAAGCAACTTTGAGAAAGATACAGTGACTTAATCTACACAACTGTAAAACTGTGCAGAACATTGACTTTTGACAAGCACATGTAATGCTCTTATCATAGGATGTGATACTGGGTAACCACTCAATAAATGCTCACCATGATTTTTATTTTATTAATTAGAATAACCACAAGAAATCAAAGCACCAAACATTTGAGTATGAAGTGGTGACCTCAGGAGTCCAAAGAATCAAAACTGATCCACCTTTGTATTCCCATAGGACCATACTAAATATTTTCTGAAATAAATTTTTTTTTAATTAGGATTTAGAAACCACTTCCTAGTAATTATTTGTTGGTTCTTTATCTGCAGACATTTTTAAAAACAAGAAGCCATTTTTGAAAAGGAAAAAAATGTTGGAGTAATTATAAATGGTGACTCACTCATTCAATACATATTTACTGTCTGACTACAGTGTGCTCACTCTGGGGCAAAGTTAGCACTAAGTGATTAGCGTTCTTTCTTCAGGGAAGGGTTTTCCATCTGAGACCAGAATACTATCCTAAAGAAAGGAAAGTGCTCTAGCTTAGGTCAGTATCTTTCAAGATAATTCCTTCTATTAAAGCAGAACTACAGAAAAACTTGAGGTCTTCGTTGTCACCATGAAAGCCTCATGTTTCCCATTGACCTCTGTGCACAAGGATCCCTGCGCACAAGGGTCAATAATCTGGCAGCATTCATGTTAGTGCAAACATTGTCCTTTAAGTTTCAGAAGGAAAGAAAAGAGAATGTGAATATCATACAGCACACCATCTAAAATAAATGCAAGACTTATAAGCACTTTTCTCCCAGAATGCTCTTATTTAGATTTTTCAAAATGATTTTAAATGTTTTGAGACATTTCACACAAAATTTGGAAATGAAATTAAGTTTAACAGATGTTCCCTACCTTATTTCTGTTATCATATGCATATTCTCATATGGTGGTATCTGTTCATTTGTCATTGAATGTTATTCTTTGATTTCACAATTTAGCAAGAATTTCAGTATTTTGCAATTACAAAATACAATTGTATTTTGTACAATTACATTAATATGTTACCATTCATTTCTTTTCTTTTTTTTACTAGTTCTGACATTTTATTTCTCTATTTAGATACCTCTGTGCTTTATTAAGACAACAAAGAAAATGATCTTCATGTAGGTGCACTGGAACTGTCACTATATTCTAAGCACAAAAAATTTGATTTGGTAAATGTGCCAGATATACTGTTGGTGAAGTGCTCCAATTAACCAATATAAATATTTCATGTTTTCAAATTCAAGTTAATTATGGTCTTTTAAAAATAGATCCTAAAACTCTAATGCAAACATAACTTAAAAATGACTTAGGGGCATCTGGGTGGCTCAGTCAGCTAAGCACTGGACTCTCAGTGTTGGCTCAGGTCATGATCTCAGGGTGGTGAGATCGAGCCCTGAGACCTCCAGCTCCACTCTCAGTGGAAGTCTGCTTGAGATTCTCTCTCTCTCTCTCTCCCTCTTTCTCCGTCCTTTCCGCACTCTCTTTCTCTCTCATAAATAAATACATAAAATTGTTATAAGTGATGTAAAAATTGGAAAACAACATGGCACTCTCCACTCTTGTTCCCCCTCTTCACTGACAGGGTACTTTACTTCCACCACCTCACTGCCCATTCCCTCACAGAACTGAAACACTACTATAGTTACCTCAGATTTTCTCTTCATTCTTCCCTGATTCTTTCTGGAAAACTATTTTCCAGAACCTTGGTTTTCTGGGTCAGCTTTCAATGTGTTGGCTGAAGATATTTATCTGAGGCTCAAACTGCATATTGTCAGTCTTTGATAATGTCCTATTTTAAAAATACATAGCATAAAAACTCCATAGCATAAGTGCTAAAGGACATGAGGAATGTGTTAGATCATTATAATTATTACATAATTTCAGGATATCCGAAGTGTCTTGAGGGATAGCAGAATCTGGATATGATGAGGGCAAGGCTATTCCCATGAGAGGAGATGTTATAAGCAAACGTAAAGAGGACGTGGAGTCTAGCTAAGAGTTAAGAAGATGACTGTTTTAAGTAGAGAGATGGGAAAAGGTAGCAAAAAAAAAAAAAAAATGAACCCACATAATTGAAAACATCAAATGATGAAATTCATTTATTTATTTATTTATTTATTTATTTATTTATTTGTTTGAATGATGAAATTCTTGATAGGAAGTCAATGTCCTGAGGTTCTGAGGATGATTACTATCATGTCTGACCACAGGTATATCAAAGAATTAGTGAGGCTCTAAAAGAAGCCCAAATGTTGTGTTTCTACACAGCAATTACAGAAGTTGTGAAAAGATCTGGCATCTTGAGACACTTATGAAAATATTATAGACACAAGGCTGATGCTCTACATGAACTGAGCAATGTACATTTGGCTTTATTTTAGTATTTTTTTGTACAGTAATGTTACAGTATACATCTCATTAAGTAAATAAAGTATATAAAGCATTTTATAGTTCAGAGTATAACCATAATATAGGGCTTGATGTAAATTATAATACTGTAGGTTTGTTCGATGCTTTAGTCAAAAGACATCATTTTTAAGAATACTATAAATAGCAGTGATTTTTCATGCATTTGTGTATTCAATACATACAAGCAAGTCTAGGAAAATACACTTCTGACACCCAATCTATCCTACTGTCTTACAATGCTGAACTCTTCCTGACTTGACCCTTTTGATGTTCCCCCTTTACGCCCACAGGGGGAAATTCTAAATCCTTTGTGAAGATATATAAAGTATAAGGTCATGATAAACTCTTGCCTACCTCTTCAGTTTTATTTTTACTACTTCAACTTTATATATAACCACAACAAACACATTTTTAAAGATTTTGTTTATTTATTTGACAGAGAGACAGAGAGCTCAGAAGCAGGGAGAGCAGCAGGCAAAGATAGAAGCAGGCCCCCCACTGAGCAGGGAGCCTGATGTGGGGCTCAATCCCAGGACCCTCAGATCATGACCTGAGCTGAAGGCAGAGGCTTAACCGACTGAGCCACCCAGTGCCCCCAACAAACACATTTTAATTGTGTGAACAAATATCATATTTTAACATATTTCAGAATAACTTTTAGTTGTATGATCACATCTTGGTACATTGCACATGCTGGTTTCTCTTTCCAGAAAGTCATTCTTGGTTATTTCTTAAAAAAACAAGCCAACCTGGCCCTCTCTCCAAAGTAACCAGTGCCTTCCTGATTCACTTCTACACTGTACCTTTCCCGTTATTACACTAATCAGTCCACTATAGTCATGGTTGTTGTGTGTCCCTGATCAGACCATGAGGCTTTGGGCACAGAGCTCAACTTCCTGCCTTCAACACATAAGGCCTAGTATACAGCAGGTACTCAAGGAATGTAGCTTTTATCTTAACATACTCTTCCTTTTTGAGAAAAAAAGAAAACATATCCATTCAATGCTTGAGACCATCTATTCCATCTACTCTACGTAAACTCCATTTGAAGGGAAATTACTATTCAATTTCTCCACTCCGGCTTTCCCAGCATTGCCTTCCTTGTGAGCCCAAGTTCCATCTTTAGAAAAAGCTTTCATGAGACCACACTGTTAACATTATTCTGTTTTCTTTCTTTGCCAAAGGGCTTCGGAAAGTATCCTGAACCTATGAGAGTAGAAGCAAACTTAGAAATCACTGGGCCATCAACAGAGTTTAAAATCAAGAAAACCGAGACTTGGAAATGTGGCATAACTTGCCTAGAATCACACAGAGACTTCATCCGAGCATCAGGGCTAGAATCTAATATTCCCAGTTTCCAAATTTGTTTTTGGTTTTAACACATCACTCTAAATTTGCGTGCTACCTGCATTTTCCTTTCCCCCACTGAGCTCTGGAAATTGTTCTAAAGCCGCCCACCATTTCCTGTCCTTTGTTCTCCTCCCTGAGGCATTTGGCCCTTGACCACTTTTCTTCTCCAGGAATATTACATTGCTCTTGCTCTCTTCTCTAGCAACTGTTTGTTTCCTTAAACTGGTCACGTTCCTTACTCCAAAGCAGGTCTTTGGTCAGCAACTGCTGTCTGCAGTAATCCCTCCCAAAGGTTTTATAACACCCTCTATGCATAGAGCCAATACCCAAATCCCCAATCCCCCTCTCAGCCCATTATTTCCATTGAAGATCCATGATCCTCCCTGTTCACTTCTCATCCCCTCACTTCAGATGTGTAATCCTTCTCCCACACCAGTGCCTCTCTCTGAATGTGTATCTCTGTTCATGCCTCAAACGAATCTCTAGTTACCTAAGCTAAAGAAAATATAGCCTTTTTCTCTTTACTTCTTCTAAAATATTTACAAGGAAACAATAATGTAAGAAAATAATATGCCTGAATGCCAGACACTGTGTATATATGTTTTCACTTAATCAACCAGCAAGCTTGTGCCATGTAGGCTAACTTCACTAGTTTCATAGTTGAAAAAAGTGAGTTTCAAAAAGATTTACTGTGTCCTAAGGTCACAAATCAGTATGTGGTGAAGACAGGATTCAAACCAAAGAGTGCCTTTGTGAGGCCATCTGAGGCCATATCACTGTTATTCCAAATAACTCTCATCTTTAAAAAATTTTGCACTGAGGGTTTGAGGTCAGGCACAACACCTCACGAATGGTAGATGTCCAAAATTTGATATCAACAGCAAGGCCAGGTCCCATCCCTCACAAAGCAGCAGACAAAAATACTGTGTTAGTCTCTGAACTTTATCCTGAGCTGACTGTTTTATATGATGAGACACATTAGCTGCCGAAGGCAAAACGGGTTTCTGAGAGGGCTGAGGGTTTCACCCCAGACACGCCTCAGAGCTATGAACCCAGTCACTCACCCAAGACTGATTTGGGAGAACATTTCAAGTACTGAGTTTTTCTTTCCTTCTTCCTTTGTTTTACAATTCTCTTTTCTATTTTCTTCCTTAAAATGTCTCCAGATCATAAAACCAGAACGTTTAATATCAGGACACTTAGAAGATATAATTTTAAAAAAGCAAATCATGATCCCAAATCCTGTATCATATAGGATGATTACACAGGTATGTGTATATTTATTACTAGTCTATTAACATGCACAAAGACACACAAGTAGATATGTGGGTATGTACCTGTGTGTGTGTGCATGTGTGTCTCTACACACGCACACATTTTTTTTAAACGATTTTATTTATTTGACAGAGAGAGATCACAAGTAGGCAGAGAGAGAGCAGGAATCAAGCTCCCTGCTGAGCAGAGAGGCCGATGTGGGGCTCAATCCCAGAACCCTGAGATCATGACCTGAGCCGAAGGCAGAGGTTTAACCCACTGAGCCACCCAGGCGCCCCCACATGCACACATTTGTTCAAGTTTTATATTCTACTTTACTTTTCCATTTAAGAATAGCTTCAATGCTACTTTGTTTCTTAATGGTATTAAATAATTTTTATAAGTCTGGTTTTTAATTGCTGAATAAATGTGTACCCTCTAAACATATCATAATTTATTAGCTATTCTTTCATTTGATCATCTGTTCAATAAATGAGGATTGACCTTGTACAGTCAGAGGTCAGGGACAGCAGTGATGGCCCAGGCTGGCAAGACCTGTCACCAATTTACCCACACTCCAGGAAGGGATACAATTTGCTATTTATTTGACTGAGTCAAAGCTACACATAAAATTGCTCTATCACTGTTAATAAGCTTTACCTTGATGTAAAGGCAGGCACTTAAAGTGATCAACTAGAGAAGACAAACCAGCCCTCTTCAAAAGACAACTGTGAAACCCCAAGAGACTGAGGGGTATATCTGAAGAGGACTGCCTCCCAAGAACTCATAAGTGTGGCCCATGAGATACAGAGTCACCATTTTAAGCAACTATCAAATATAATGCTTAATACCACTATCCCATCACACAATTACCATGCCATGACTCTGTCACCAAGCCATGACATCACTAGTCACCCAAACATACTCCTCCTTCCTGCTTCCCTTACAGATTCTGCCCTCGAGGAGCCAGAGGAAGCTCAGGGCACTGAGCAGGAGAAATGGAAGCCCTGGGTGGGGAAACAGCAAGGACTCTGACTTCCTTCCCCCTTCTTCACTGCAAGTAAGTAGCTCTAAGCAAGCCTGAATGCGGAAGGCATGTGGCAGAGAGACTAACTCTATGGAAATTTGGAGGGTTTGATGATTAGAGGATAAATATTTTAACTACCAGAGACTTTTTGTGACTAAATTTACCAAGTGACTTCTCACAACCTAAGTGTGAACAACACCAGAAAGAAACCCAGTGGGAATAAACCCCCAGTTTCATGACAGCATCCTTTGAGTCCTGTTTACTCAGTGAAAAGTTCTACATGTACAGTATGAATTCAGGTGCCAAGTAGTTCAAGGATTAGAGAGTAATGCGGGGAAGGTCTTTTGGGTGAAGTAACATCTGAGCAGAGATCTGAGAGTTGGCCAGAGCAAGTAGGAGGGAAAACATTCTAGGCAGAAGGAGAAACAAAGACCCTGAGAGGGGACCAGCTTAGCATGTGTAAGGAAAAGCAAGGTTAGAATGACTGGAGTGCAGAGATTCCTGGGAAAATGATGACTGGAAAGGAACTCAGGGGCATTCCATGACAGTATCATTTATCTGATACATATTCAAAAATAAACCCTGATGAAATCCTCCTGTGGTTTTTAGACTATTTATCTTTTCTTGGACACTGGCTAGAGATTTTACAAGGGATGCTTCATGATGACCTTCTGTGCTATGTTCTTTCAACAGTCTTATTTTATCTCCATAATAATTACTCAGGAATACATGTCACTCTTACCAATGAAAAAAATATGCTTTCTCTCCCATTCTTTTTTGAAAACCATTGGCCTCCTCTAACTTTTCACCAGCATTTGACAGAGAGATGCATTTTAAAACAATTTCAAAATGTTCCTTTTTAACTCCATTAAAGATAAGCAACATCACAAGTATAATTATAAAGAGAAGCTGTAACTATGTTGAAAATCCCAAGCAGACTCCTCACTGAGCGTGGAATTGGACATGGGGCTTGATCTCATGACCCTGATATTATGACCTGAGCCAAAATCAAAAGTTGGATGCCTACATGACTGAGCCACCCAGGTGCCCCATCCCTCAGATTTTTATGGAGTCTTTAAATGTGCAAAAACATGAGTTGAAAAATAGGCAGAAAATTCAGTTTTGAATCTACTTCTAAGTTTATCAACCAGTCTAGCCAAAGTTATTGTGTCCTACTATATCTTCCTGATGATTACATGTTACAAATGTACCTATTGAAAACCTGCTACATGTCAGCACGCAGGCACTAATGCTTCAAAAATGAAAAGAGATTTTAATTCCTATCTTCACGGTCCTTATATATTAGGGAGAAAGACAGAAAAATCAGGTATCCAGACAAATATATTTAAGGAATTGTGAAAAGTATCATTGAAGAAACAAACAAAGATCTGAGAGAAATAGAATGGAGATTGAGATGAGGTGGCCCACTAAGACCTCTCTAGGAGTAAGCATCGGAGGCAAGATCCGAAGAAGGAGCCAGCCATATCAAAAAGCCTACAGGCAAGAGAAGATTGGTATATTTGGCAGAAGATGCTGTATATCAAGACTATGGCCCTGGAGGAACTCAACAGAGTTGAGTTGGGAGGAACTCAACAGATTGACTTTGTTTACAAAAATATATACCTTTTAATTATTATTTATTACAACATAAGTCTGTGTTCTATATATAGTTATGCCACAGTAAATTTTATTTTAAAAATGAAAACCAAAGGATAAATAATGTAATAGTATTCCTTCGCAAGACAGAGGCAAGGGAAGTACTAAAAGAAATGTGCTTGCTCCCAGAAGGCAGAAATCAAGCACAAAAAGGAGAGAGCAAGATAGTTTATTTTTTCCACCCCAATTTTATAAGTATTAACTTTACAAACAGTGTATAAATGTGACTTAGATTATACTATAGTTTAAAATAGAGGTTGAAATGGAGGGATAAGACTTGTTGGGAGAGGGCACTGCTGTAATTAAAGCAATTAATAATAGTGGCACTGGTTTAAAGTCTACAGTGAGGAAGACCTATCGATGAGCGAGGACAGCATGAAAGGATCGACACGGAGACTGAGGCAGTGGCAGGAGTCACAGACAAATAAGAAGAGTAGCCAAAACAGAACAGAAGCATTGGCAGGCCACGATTCATGGAGAGCTCTGAAGATCACGAGAAGACACTGAGATTTTATTGGAAATGTAACCGGAAGCAACCAATAATGGATGGCATAATCTGAAAGAAATTTCGAAGAAAGTAACTCTTGTTCTGTTTTTGGAAAACAGAGTACAGAGAGGAGAATCAGGGGGACCAGTCTGAAGTGAGCTAGAACGATTAAAGAGCAAGTCTATGGTGACTCAGGGGGACCAAAGGGGGAACACACAGTGGCTGAGCTAAGGATGTGGAGAAAAGGAAACACATTTGAGATTGATTTTAGATACTCATACAGAGGGTGACCACTCCAATTTGTTAATGGTTTACATGCTGGGACATGGAGTGACAGTAGCGCAGAGAATTCAGGATGACTTCAGGGTTTCTAGCTTAAGTACACCAGCAGGGGAGATAAAGTCTGCGACTGAGATGTAAATCAAAGGACCTTATTAGGTTTGATATATCTGTGAAATTTCTAAGTGGAGAAATCAAGTGGACAGTTGGAATATGGAGCTTAGTGCAGTTTTGAGCTGGAGACATATGTCTGGGAGCCGCCAACAAAAAGATAATCTTTCAATCCGCAGGGAAGACTGATGTTATCCAGAAAGGGAGTGTAGAGAAAGAGCAAAAGAGAGGCTACAACCAAACCCAGAGGACCCTAACATTGAGAAACAGAGAAGGAATCAGCAAAGGAAGGGCCAGTGAAGTTAAAGAAAAAGTAGGATCTAGTTGATTTTTTTAAAACAAGAATTAACCCTTTCTAGAAGTGGCTTAAAAAAAACAAAAGGCAGGAATAAGCTCTCATTCAGTTCACTCCGACCAGTTCACTCCAACCCACACTGCTTGGGTTAAAAATTCACTAGTCCTAGACAAGATGATCAAATACACGGGCTCATGCTTCTGTTGAATTCAACAGCAAAAACCAAACCGAAAAACCCTCTGCTGCCTACATCAACCAGGGTTCTCCAAAGTCCTAACAAAACGTGACTTTTGTTTTGCGGCCAGTCCGAGAATTTTACGTGTTCCATTTTCTTGAGTCACAAGGAGAATTTCAGTTTCTTAACTAACCCTGCTTGCCCGATGTGCTTTTTTAACAGTTGGCTTCCAGCTCGCTGCTCGCCCCAGCACTTCGTGAGCGGGTGGGTGCCTGTTCTGCTGTACACCTCGTCCTTAAAGGGTTAGTCACTCGGTGACTCTGCAGAGCCACTCACCATGGTGATGAGCCCCTACAGCACTTATCTCATGGAATTCCAGCCCAGTTATGTGCTTCCAGTGGAAATGAATGAGACCACTGAGGAAGCTGCACAGCTGTGATGTGGGGATGTACTCCTCACTGCCAGGTCTTACTGGTGACCTCACAATTAACAGAGCCATTGCCAACCTCCTACATACCCCTAGGGAGTCTATGCGAACTCACTTCACCATGGAAACAAGATCAGTGGAGCAAACTCATCAAGGGCCATAGCACTGGTACTCGGAGACATGGAAAATGTACTGCAACTTCTTTTCCAGATTCAACTAAAGGTCAAATAACTAAAGGTCAAAATAACTAATTTACTCGACATTATTTACTGAGGGCATACTGCAGGTCAGCGGATGTGCCCAGATGCAGCAAATATAGCAGGGCACTAAATGTGTTAAAACAGACAGTCTTAAGCATCTTTGCTAATACAGACAGTCCCCCAATTACAACGGGGTTGACTTATAAGAACACAACCTGGCGATGGTAAAAAGACATGCGTGTTCAGTAGAAACCATACTTCAGAATCTGGATCTGGGGGTGTCTGGGTGGCTCAGTTGATTAAGCGTCTGCCTTTGGCTCAGGTCATCATCTCAGCGTCCTGAGATCAAGTCTTCTATCAGCTTCACGCTCAGTGGAGAGCCTGTTTCTCTTTCTCCCTCTGCCCCTAAGCCCAATGGGCTCTCTCTCTCACTCGTGTCTGTCTCAAATAAATAAATAAAATCTTTAATAAAAGAATCCTAACTTTGGATCTTTTCCTGGGCTGGTGACATGCATAGAATCCTCTTTCGTGAGTCTGGGCAGCAGGTAAGCAACTGACTCTCCTCCTACAACTGACTCGCCTCCTACCCACGGAACCATTCTGTTTCTCACTTTCACTATAGTATTCAATAAATAACATAAAATAGACAATACTATATTATTTTGTGCTGGATGATTTTGCCCAACTGTAGGCTAAGGTAAGTGTTCTGAACACATTCAAGGTAGGCTAGGCTGAGGGATGGTGTTCTGTAGGTTAGGTGAAGTGAATGCATTTTTAACTTGCAGTGTTTTCAATTTGTGATGGGTTTATAGGGAGGCAAACCCATCATCAATCAAGGAAGATCTGTAAATAAGGAGTTTCCTTATTGTCGATTTTAAGTCTTCTTTCTCATTTTGCATGCACATGTGCAGAAAGTGTTATTACTTTTCCATTTAGGACCCTTGAATAATTCAAATATTCTCCCCTTATTCCCATTTTGAATGGCATTAGGTAATTTCCAAGAAATTATATTGGTGTTTTACCAACTTAGAGGGAAAAATAAATCTTGTGCCAACAAAGTTCTTCCTTACATGGCCTGTTTCTTAACTTCACGATCCCCGAATACTAATCTGTGACTAGGTAGTATTGAAAGAACACAATTGAGCTTCCTTTTTCCCCACCTTTCTCTACTCTCTCTTTTGTCCCAATAATGAGTACATGGGCTCAAAAAGCTATGGTAATATCAGGCTAACTTAAGAGGTCATACACCTGAGGAGCTGAAAAAATCTGGCAAAAACCAGGAAATCCAAAGCACTCTGCACACACCAGACCACATCAGGAATATCACATCCATGCATCACGTTGTAAAAAAGACATCATTAAACAAGAACATATCCAAACCAGAAATTAGGGGTCACTTTGTTCCAAATTCCAACCAGAGAAGAAATCATTCATCAACACCTCTGGTAAATATTTAATATTCTGCTTACGCATTTCAATCATTAAGACGGCAGTCACGGCTCTGAAGCAATCCAGGCCTCTAATGGACAGCAGTAAGGCTCAGAAATATTTCTTAAAAAGGTCCAGAAGGCTTCTTCACTACCACGTTAAATCATGAGTCCTGACTGTACTTCCTAAGCACCTTTCCACATTTCAAATACAGGACAAATACTCTCGTGTCCTCTCTGTATGTGGCCAGTTACTGTAACCATCCCTGATAAGAAATCTGTCTTCATTCTTTTCGTTTTACTTGGATGCTTGCTAGTTTATCAACATCATTCTTACATATTATTTTGTTTTTAAGGTATGGAAGTGAATGTTCAATTAAAAAATGTCTAGAACTTAAGATGAGTTGAAGTAACAGATTATAAGAAAAGTAGCACATTAAGAACCTGGTACAGACTGGTATAGGACAACAAGAGAGGAAGTACTTTTATTTATAATTATTTACCATTCTTTATTAGGAAATATTTCAAACTGTCAGAAATATACAAGACAACAGAGTGTCTAGGAATCCATTCTCAGTATTTAAGAAATGTTCACATTTATGTACGGTAGATAATTTTTTAAAAAATATAACAATCTCTTGATTCAGTTGAAATGGACCTGCACACCTTCCCAAAACCAATTCCCTTCTCTTATTGCTAAGAGACAACTACTACACTGAAGATATATGTTTTGCACTCATGTTTTAAATTTCCACTACATATGTATCGTCTTTACAAGTACTATGATGAGCATGCTTGGACCTATCTAAAAAGATTCACTCTAGTGGCCATACTGAGTATAGACTATAGGTGGGAGAAAGGCCACATGAAGACAGGTTATCAGTGGCTCAAGTAGAAGGTAGAGCTCACGATGTTTAAATGTGCACTCCAAAGGAAAGAAAGGAATTCAGGACAACACTACAACTTTGGCCCTTGCCGAATGACCATCAGCAGGACAAAACGGAGAGGAGAATTTGGAGTTGGAGTGGAAGAAATGATGACTTCAGTTTGAAACAGGTTTGATATATCTATTAGACCTCATGTGGAAAAGTCAAATACATATCTGGACATACAAATTTGGAGCTCAACAGAGAGGTCTAAATTAGAATTACCTATTTTGGAATCCCTGGCGTTATAGTTGACATTTAAGCTATGAGACCGGGTAAGATCCCCAAATAAGAAAGCCCATGACTGAGCACTAGGTCACCCCTGTTAGGGAAGTACAGAGAAGAAGAATGGTCTATGAAGCAGCCAGAGAGGAAGCAGTCAGGGTGCAGTATGGGCTGGATGGCAAGTGATAGAGACATGTATCAAGAAGGAGGGACGGCATGGTCAGCTATTCCCATTGCTGCTGCGGGTGAAGTAAGAGAAGAATGCATCAGTAACCCCAAGTGAATACTTGTCTCTGTCAGACCCACCTCCTCCTCCATCCTTTGCAATTAACTATTCTGAAATATAGACATTTGTTTATAATTCAAATAAAATGTTAGAACAACTACCACTCAGTGCCTTCTTTCATTAATGCTAAATGTGTTATCAATTTCAATGGAAGATGGGGAAAATGTACTCTGTAAATTCTCTTAGCAATCTAGGATGAAATGACATATCTATAGCAGAACACATGGATTTATTTGAAGGGTTAAGGACTTTCTTGTCTCGTTACCTAACGACTTTAATGCCACATGGCCAGTACTTATTCCACCTATCATAAGCTCGAAATGAATTATTTTTTATTTGGTAGACTCAACACATGAATTTTAGCACTTTGTGTACCTATCATACAATATTACACATTGATTCTTACCTTATATGGTACTTAACACAGTCCCTAGGAGGCTACCCATGCTCATTCTCTTCTCATTTCTGCTTCCTACACATTCTTCTGTAATTTTTGAAGGCTGTGTAGGAAAGTGAAGGTTATAGGAAAACAAGGAAATCAACCCATCATCTCTGCAGGTGTGTATTTTATAGTTACTTTGCTCACTTGGCCATGAGAAGTCACTATGTCATTTATTTGTACTTGAATGGGGAAGTGTCAGAGTCCTTTTGGAAATCAGATCCTAGAGGCCACTTTAGCATTAAAAATTTGAAAGGGATTTTGGTGGAAGAATGTTAGTGAGAGATCTTCATTTAACTGCTCAACCAACCAAAAGACATTTCCTGGAATGCAAGGGCTAATTAGGTTTATAGGTTTTCTTTTGGCCATATTTAAACAGATTGGTGTACAAATCACCCATGGGTCTACCACTAGTTATCAACCTAATTTAATATTCCTCATTCATTTAATTAATTAAAGATATCTGGTAGGCATTTCTAAAAGTCTAGAAGATTATTTCAAGCACAGACAAAAATATTTTCCATTCCTCATTTCCATTTTGCTTAAACACATTTTAAGCCCTTATGGTGATGCCAGATAATTCTGAAGTAACTTACTGTACCTTAAAAGGTGAAGACACAGACACTGAGAGGGTAAGTTAATTGTCTAAGGTAACACAGGATGATTACAATAGGGGAACTTGGATTCAAACCCACACCAGGGCTCCTGAGTCCATACTCTTAATTTAAGGAGCCAAGAAGCTCCAGAAGTAAGCTTGTTACCTCAAGCATTCCACTTGCAATTACTAATGACTAAGGTTTTTTTTCCCTTTAAACTTCATATAATTTTAAAAATATATATATGTATTCAGTTTTAGCTGCATGTAGAAGGAGCTCTTCCTCAATGGAGTTTTTCAGTGCTTGGGGTATGTGTATAGGCTGTAGCATATGAAATTGCTTTTTATTGTATGTCAGACATTCGTATATTGACAATTTCATACAATTCAACCTATCCAGAACAAACCTTAACCATAAAGAATAAGGCAGAGGACATGGCCATGGAAAGACTAAATCCAGTATTTTGTCACATGATGTAAGCATAAGCAAGTTATATAACCTCCTTGGTTCTTACTTCTGTCATTGTTAGAGTAAAAAATGGTAAGGTGTAAGAAATTAAAAGTTTAACCTGTAAAAAATTGTCATCAACTGCAATGTTCAAAACAAACACTATGTACCCTTCCAAATAAGAAAGCCAAAGAGCCCCAATCACAAAAGGTGGAACTCATCAAAGCATCTGTATAACTCAGAATATGTTTCCCAGAAAATGTGAAAACAAGCGATCTCGGGAAATTATAACTGAGCTGTGCATCCATCCAGGAAACTAAGAGCCAATGGTCCTGAAAAGATTCTCATAAAAGATAAAATGGAAGCTCTGAGATCACTGAATTAAAAAAGGAAAGGTTAAGGGCCTTGTGGTTCTGTTTGAAAACTGAAGCTGCCATAGGCCAGTAGGTTTTGAAATGGGCTTCTTCATAGAGACTTCACTGAGCATCCAACCGGAGGCTACAGAGATGAGATCACAGTGGCTACCAAAAAGACCTCATAGTCTGAGAAACAAACTGAGGGTTTGGGGGGAGGGGTGATGGGGTGAGCCTGGTGGTATTAATGGGGGCAGGTATTGCTTGGAGAACTGAGTGTGGTGCATAAACAATGAATTCTGGAACACTGGGGAAAAAATTAAATTAAAAAAACAAACAAACAACTCACAGACGACTAACACGTTCCGTATCACACAGATGAACACAAGAAAGAGAATTCAAGGGGCACTGTTTTTTTCTCATTTCTGCACATTACCTTTCTTTTTCTTCTGACCATGAGCCTGAAGATGAGAAGACCCACCAACTGATTTAATTAAGCATATAAATCACACTTTACTTTTCATAATGGGCACTCGATACATCCTAGCCCATATAGGATAATGATGTCAGAATTACTACCTACTGACCTGGATAGTAAACCAAAACTATGAAAGAAAGTTAGATAGACCCAGTTGAGACGTTTAAAGTCTGATCTTCATAGACTACTGAGGCTTTGTAACATTTTTAAATGTATTCTATACTCTGGATTAATTTCCTTAAACACCACTCATTCGTTTAAAGAACACTCTTGCCAAATTTGGTTCACTTTTCAGCCTTAGGAGCTAGGCTGATGCTTGGCAGATAAAAATGGGTGTGAGTGTCTGTGTAAAGCTTAGCCAGGACAAAGGCAACATTAAGAGTGAAATTAAAGCAACCCTTTCCTATCTTATGGATAACAGCTTCCTGTCCATTAAATGAAATGATATATGTGAAAGCACTTTATACAACTATAAATCTCTACAGAGAGCAAACTATGCTTGTACTCTACCTTACAAAGCCCTAAGTATTTTATCTCTAGATAACTAAGATTTTCAATTCAATGCAAAAGCCTGTTATGTTTCCTGGGCTATGACTGTTAATAGGATCTCTAGCAGACAGTAAATAAAATCAGAGGCCTAAAAATCACACCACCCACACAATACAGAGTTACAGCATTGCCTCATGCTTTCTTTGGGTCTTGCAATTTATCTGGGACTTATTATTTATTCAACTTATCCAACATGTAGACTTCAAATCCATATATGGGTATGAAACTCTTCAGGTTTGATTCAACAACTACCCAAAGAATACATATGAATTACAGTTCTCACTGACTCAGGATAAGCAAGAATAAGTTGCTTTAAAGAGTTGAAGACACATGTTTTATTGAATTACCCTCCTAATTAGTAAGAACACAGACTGCTCCTGCAAACTGAGAGTAATTATTTCAACAAACTGATATTATTCCAAAATGAGACAGTTCATCTAGAAAATGTTATGCTATTTAGATTTCACTACAGATGCCAACAGAAAGAATAAATGTATTTATTATTTACATACACAAAAAGAAGAAACACACAAAACTTTAAAATTCAGTTCTATTAATATATATGCTAATCATATTTCTCTCTCTCTCTCTCTCTCTCTCTCTATATATATATATATATATAAAATGATCCATGAATAGGAATCTGACCATTTAGAACAGAAGTAAGATGTTATGCAAGATGCTAAACTGGATCTGCCCTATGTTATTATAAAACCATATATATAATTCTATTTTCTGGCTATATATGCCAAAAAATAGAAATACTCAAATTGACTTACTACAGAGTGAGATTTTTTTATTTTTGTTTTTTAAAGGGGCAGGGGCAAAGGGAGAGGGAGAGAGAGAATCACAAGTAGGCTCCACACCTAGCACAGAACTTTGACATGGGACTCGAAATCACAGCCCTGAGATCATGACCTGAGCTGATAGCAAGTCAGACGCTTAGCCAACTGAGCCACCCAGGCACCTCTACAGAGCGAGTTTTTAAGCAACTTTTTCGATAGAACTTTAAAATGGTAAGAGTTTAACTTTATGGTTGAAATGCATTATAATATATATAATAAATAACATCATATGTTGAAAATTATCATCTTACTTTTTAAGCCCTGACTCAATTTTTTCTCTATATCTTGACAGTGCCCAACTATTCCTTTGAAGAGAAGAAAATAATCTTGAAACTCTTCAGGAATTAAAATAAATACCCAGGTTGTAGAGATATCTAAGAAAGAAGTTTTAGCTGCCTCAACTTTACTGTTTGATTAGTAATAATTATACTGGAACAACTATCTCATTCAAGTTTCACATGTAGTAAGCTAAATACTGTGTAGACCTACAGAGGTGAGCAGGAGATTCTAGAAGCAAGGAGAAAAGAAGTGATGTCTCCTCTCTCTGTCTCTCTCTCACACATACACTTATTTATTTATTTTATTTTTTAGTTAACATGGAATGTATTACTTGCTTCAGGGGTATAGGTCTGTAAATCATCAGTCTTACACAATTCACGGCATTCATCATAGCACATATCCTTCCCAGTGTCCTTCACCCAGCCACCCTATCCCTCCCCCACAAACCCTCTAGCAACCCTCAGATTTGATTCCTGAGATGAAGAGTCTCTTACAGTTTGTCCTCCTCCCAATCCCATCATTTTATTTTTTTCCACCCAACCCCCAATGACCCCCTGCCCTGACTCTAAAATTCCTCATATCAGAAAGATTGTATGATATTTGCCTTTCTCTAATTGACTTATTTCACTTAGCATAATACCCTCTAGTTCCATCCATGTCTTTGCAAATGGCAAGATTTTGTGGGTTTTGATGGCTGCATAGTATTCCATTATAATATATATATATATATATATATACACACACATATGTATATATATACACATACGTATATATATACATATGTATGTATGTATGTATGTATATATACAGGTGCCCATCGACAGACATCTAGGCTCTTTCCATAGTTTGGCTATTGTGGACATTGCTGCTATAAACATTCGGGTGCATGTGCTCCTTCGGATCACTACACTTGTATCTTTAGGGTAAATACTCAGTAGTGAGACTATTGGGTCATAGGATAGCCCTCTTTTCAACTTTTTGAGGAACCTCCATACTGTTTTCCAGAATAGCTGCACCAGCTTGCATTCCTACCAACAGTGTAGCAGAGTTCCCCTTTCTCCACATCCTTGCCTACATCTGTCCTCTCCTTAACTTGTTCATTTTAGCCATTCTGACTGGTGTGAGGTGCTATCTCACTGTGGTTTCAATTTGCTGAGTGATGTTGAGAACTTTTTCATGTGTCTATTGGCCATTACATATACACTCATTTATTGTAAATTGGCATTATATCTTCTGACCCCAAACTTCCCAAACATCCCAAACTTTTTAGTTTTAGTAGCTATTTTATGGATTCCTTAGGATTTTTCACATGTATAACCACATTGTCTGCAAATAAAAACAATTTTACCTCCTCCTGTTCTATCTACACATCTTTAATTTTTAAATTAGTTTATTTACTTTTTTTATGGTACTGGTTAAGACCTCTGGTGCAAGATTGAATAGAAGTAGTTAAAATGGATATCCTCATCTTATTACTGATAATACACACACAGTCTTCTGCTCTTAAAAATTATGTCAATCATGTGTTTTTGTTTTGTTTTGTTGATGTGCATTGACAGGTTTTGGTAGGTACAATCTTGTCTTAGTTTGCTAAGAATTTTTATCAGAAATTACTGTTAAATTCTGTCAAACTCTTTTTCTGTATTCATTGGCATTGTTGTATAGTTTCTCTCTTTCATTTGTTTCAATATAGTGAATTACACTGATAGATATTTTTAAGGTTAAGCCATCCTTGTATTCTTGTGAAACCTTCCTAGTCATGATATATTACTCTTTTTAACCTATTGCTGAATTTGGTATTTTAGTATCTATGGTCCTGTGAAACTAGACTATAGCCCCCCCCCCCACCCCGGCAGTATCTTTTTCTGGTTTTCATTTGTCTGTTTGTTAGAGGGAGAGAGAGATGGGGGAAGGAGTAGCAGAGGGAGAGAGAGAGAGAGAGAGAATCCTAAGTAGGCTCCACTCCCAGCACACAGCCCGATGTGTGGCTCAACTCCAAAACCCTGAGATCATGACCTGAGCTGAAATCAAGAGTCAGACACCCAAGTAATTGAGCCACCCAGGTGCCCCTCTTTACCTGCTTTTGATATCAGGATAATTCTGGACTCATTTTGATATCAGGATTTGATATCCTGATTTGATATCAAGATAATTCTGGACTCAAAGTACTGGGAACTGTTCTGTCCCTTTCATATGATTTTAAAGAATCTGGTATTTCATCCATAGATGATTAACAAAATTCACTAATAAATACATTTGGACCTGGAATTTTCTTTGTGGGAGAAATTTTAACTACAAAATTCAACTGTACTATATTTAGGGCTTCACAGGAGTTCCACATTATTTTTGTCAGTTTATTAATATGTATCTTTCAAAGATTTGTCCCTTTCACCTAGTGTTATGAACTTCCTTGACATAAAGTTGTTCACAGTATTAACTTATTATAACTCTAATTCCGAAGAAACTGTTGTGATGTCTCCCTTTTATCCTTTTATTCTTTTTTTTTATTAAAGATTTTTAAAAATTTATTTTTTTGACAGACAGAGATCACAAGTAGGCAGAGAAGCAGGCAGAGAGGGAGGAGGAAGTAGGCTCCCTGCTGAGCAGAGAGCCTGACACGGGGCTGGATCCCAGCCAAAGGCAGAAGCTTTAACCCGCTGAGCCACCCTTTTATTCTTAATATTGATAATTTGTGTTTTCTTTTTCTTTGTTCAATCTAGCTAGAGATATAGCAATTTTATTGTACTTTCTAGAAATTTAATTTTCCTCCACTTTTTCTGCTTTAACTTCAATGATTTTTGTTCTTACCTATATTACTTCCGTCTGTGCATTTTGGGTTCAATTTTCTCTTCTTTTCCTAATTTAACATTGAACTATCTTATTCCCTAACATTAAGTTTCTAATGTTTTATTTTCCCAGAAGTATTACTCAGCTGCATCCCATATATTTTGATATAGTGCTTTCATTTTCATTCACTTCAAAAATTTTTTAAGTTCCCTATTGAGTTCTTCTTTGATGTATGTACATTTGGTAGTATATTTATTGTTTCACTTATAATTAATACTAATTGTAATTAAATAATTGTACTTGTAATTAAATAAACACTAATTTATATTAATTTTCAGGCATTATTTTGTTGCTGATTTCCATTAATTCCACTGTTGTCAGAGAACACATTAATATGTTGTCAGCTATTTAAAATTTGTTGAGAAAAGCTGAATAGCCCCAACACATATGATCTGGAAGTGCCAGTTAAATCAAGTGGGTTGTGGTACTGTTCAGTCTTCCTATTTTTAAAAACAAATTTTTCTACAATACACAGACTGTGTACAGCAGTCAGTTGAGCATCTATTGGTTTCAGCTTGGATTGTGACCTTGGGGTCATGGGATTAAGTCCAGTGAGACGCTCTGGGCTCAGCAGGGACTCTGCTTGGGACTCTCTCTCTCCCTCTGCCCTTCCCCACATACTCCCCCCATACTCTCTGTCATAAATGCTTAAAATTTTTTTTAAAAAATTCTCTTTGTTCTACTAATTACCAAAATGCAAGTAAAGATGAGAAGAAAAAGAACAGTTTAACAATACCAGAAGTTTGTTGGTATGGGTATGGGAAAATACATAGCTGGCAAGAGGAAACAGCAATATAATCACCAGGAAGAGTAATCTGATAATATGTAATAAATATGAAGGAAGATGGTACGTCCATAGTCAACACATTACTGTTATGTACCTATCTAAGAGAAACTCTCACACATGTGCACACAAAACTCACATAAAGATGATCATCATTATACTGCTTGTAACTCCAGGAGAGAAAAACTAAAGGGGAGGGGGAGATGGATGAACGTCAATCAATAGGGGGATGGATAAATAAACTCTACTGTACACAAACACACACTGCAGTTTAAAGGATAGATGAGATGTGCTCACTTCAGCAGCATGTAGACTAAAACTGGAATGATACAGAGAACACTGGCAAGGCTCCTGTACAGGGAGAACAAGCAAATTCATGGAGCATTCCATATTTTTAAAAAATTAAATTAAAACAATACAAAAATGCAATATGAATTTTTAAAAGCCAAGTTCTAGAAAGATGTGTACAGTATGATTCCATTTGTGCAAATGTTTAAAATACAAAACAACACTGTTACAGATTTTTATGGATGCATACCTATTTAATATAATTATTAAGGCATGGATGGAAAATATGTATACAAATTTGAGAACAGTGGTTACATCTGGGGACTCAAGAAAATAAGATAGTTGTAGAAGAGCACCACAAGGGCTTCAATACCATGTGAAAATCTCAAAATAAAAATCTTAAGCAAAAAATGCTAAAATGTTAACGTTCATGAACCTGGGTGTTAGCTCTATTTAATCTCTGTGCTTTTCTGTACACTTGAATAGTTTTATAATTAGAGATTTAGATGCAGCTTTGAATGACTAAAAGATTAATAGAAAAATAGGCAATGCTTATGTGCATGTAATTCACAGAAGAAAGGTGAGTTAGGGAAAGAAACATTAAAAATTTGTAAAATATGGTTTAATACAAAAGGAACATTAGTATTCACTATGGACAAAGCTATGAAGAAAAGGGCAATCTTAGGTGCAACAGATGAGAGTGTAGACAGGTCTAGCATTTTTGGAAGGTGATTTGGCAGATGTATCAAATTTTCAGTATGAGGTGCCTGGGTGGCTCAGTCATTAAGCATCTGCCTTCGGCTCAGGTCATGATCTCAGGATCCTGGGATGGAGGCCCACAGCGGCCTCCATGCTTGGCAGGAAGCCGCCTTCTCCTCTCCTGCTCCTCCCATTGTATTCCCTCTCTGTGTGTGTCTCCCTCTGTCAAATAAATAAATAAAATCTTAAAAAAAAAAAATCAGTATGGTAAGGCCTGTGTTGCCTCCCCCTTCAAAGATAACATTTCCAGGAATATCCCTGGTAGTTACACTCATATAGGTGTACAAAGATCTATGTAACTGATTGTGGTATTGCAAAATTAGTGTTATTTGTGGTAGTGTAAAAATGGCACCAACCTAAAGCCTGGAAACATGGGACACTTTATTAATGGCCACTACCAGGGAGAATTGAGGCAAGATGCACCCACAATGTAGTCGATGCAAAGATCATGCCCGAGAACTGTGTTGTGCATGTGCCAAGCTTCATGTAGCAGACTTACTACCATGTACCATACCAGGCTCTTCTCTCCAACAGTGATTCTCAGTGGGTCTATTTGTATCCCCTACTACAGGGATGAGGTGCAGAATCTGGCAACGTCTAGACACATTTTTGGCTGCCCTGATGGGGTATCTAGTGGGTAGAGACCAAAGATGCTATTAAACATTCGACAAATGCACAAAACAGTCCCCCACAACAATTATCCTGCCCTAAAGGTCATTAGTGGCAAGGTTGAAAAATCCTGATCTGGTAGTAATTTATTTGCATTATTTCTCTAATCTCAACTACAACCATATGAAATAGGAAATATTTTTCCCTGTTTTAAATATCAAGAAGAATATCAGGGAGATTAAATATCTTACCGAAAGTAACAGAATATTTAGACGGCAGAGCTGCTTGCTCTTAACTAAGAAGTTACATTAGCATTTTAAGTAAATTATTGTGGTCTCATATTATAGAATATTATATGATTCTTTAAAAATTTACATAAATGGCATAAAATGATCTTGAGGCTACAAACTTATAGAAGATATATGTAATGTATATAGCTAATAAAATAGTAGTATTCTAAATGAATAAAGATCTGCCATTCACTTAAAAGTTACAGAAGACACATAATATATAATCCCATTTATATTATATAAGCAAAGTTAAGTATATGAAAATACCAGAAATATTATTTACCTCTGACCCTATCTATATACCCAAAGAAAATCCTAAGAACGGAATTTTCCTGAAAAGCTAATGATTTCAAAAAATTCATTTGAAAAATCTCAACATAAAAGTAATGTATAAAAATTTGCCATGATACAAAGCAAATGGTGATGGTGTGATCTCCAGAAATGTAAATAAGAGGCTCATGATCAGCAGGAGAGGATTGTGTAGACGGTAATGGACAGTTAACAGCAATGTCAAGGAACATCGTCAATAACAGTTCTTGGTTCTCATAAGTTCTACTGCAATGTAAACAAGTGTTTAGAGTAGCACTTAACTGAAATTTTGCAAATCTATGTATAATATGATGGAAAATTTTTTTGGATCATTGTGTTCTCTGGGAATTAAGAAACCTAGTAGTTCTCTTAATTTGGAACAATAAAGGTAACAAAAAGTATCTTCCATTACATGTATATGGTACAGAAAAATGAAAATGGTGAGGGGATAATTCAACTTGATGGCAAGTTGATAATTCAACTTGATGGCGTCTGGATGACTGAAGGCTCCTTAAATTGACAGAATTCATGAGGTGAGCCATTTTTGTCTGCAAAGAGTTTTTAACTACAAATTCAGTTTCTCAATAGAAATAATGCTGTTCCAGAGCAGCTGGTTGGCTCAGTCAGTTAAGCGTTTGACTCAATTTCAGCTCAGGTCATGATCATAAGATTCTGAGATGGAAGCCTGTGTCAGGCTCTGTGCTTGGCAGGGAGTCTACATCAGATTCTTTCCCTCTGCCCCTCCAAACCTTGCTCAAGCCCTGCCTCCATCCCTGCCTCTCTCAAATAAATAAATATTTTTTAAAAGAGAGAGAGAAGGAGAAAGAAAGAATGCTGTTCAGATTTACTGATTTTTCTTCAGGGAGCTTGGGTGTTTTATGACATTATTTGTCCATTTCGTCTAAGTCACTGAATTTCTTGTCACAAAGTTGTTAATTATAGTCCCTTGTTATCCCTTTATGCCTATTGCATTTGTAATGATGTCCTCCCTCTATTTACATTGAGCATTTGTGTTTTTTGCCATTTTTTTCTTAAAAATCGTTTATCGATTATTTTTATTTTTTAACGCACCAAGTTTTTAGCTCTTCAGCAAATTCTAGCCTCCTCAGCTCCTCTCATATCCCACCCCCGTCTTTTTAATTCAGTAAAAACCCCAGGATCGAGTTTTGCTCCTTCAGTGCCACAGCCTCCCTCAGGCTGTAAACTGGGACATATGCATGGATTCTTCATGGGTGTCTTTTCTCTCAGAAATGACTGCCATGTGCTACTGTTTGCCTGATGCCTGAAAAAACCACCGTTAATTCACGTAGTTTGCTTGATATTCTAGCTCCTGTTTCATCATGGCTCGAAGTCAAAGTTCTAGGAGTTCCAATAAAACTTTTTTTTTTTTTTTTTTAACTTAGATTAGGTTTGTTGTCTCACATTCAGTCAGGACCATGTCCTTTCTTTCTTTTCTTTCTTTCTTTTTTTTTAATTTTATTCACTTATTTGATAGAGAGACAGTGAGAGAGGGAACACAAACAAGGGGAGTGTAAGAGGGAGAAACAGGCTCTCGACGGAGCAGGGAGCCCAATGCAAGGCTCAATCCCAGGACCCGTGACCTGAGCCAAAGGCAGGCGCTTAATGGTTGAGCCACCCAGGTGTCCCTAAAAGTTTTTATTCTACTTGGAAACTTTTCAAACCAAATATTCCATGAAAATGACATGATATTAAACACAAAACAACAGAGATGATGACACTCAGGTTTAGAAGAGCCTAGAGTTCACCTTCTACTCTTAACCCTCCCCTTCATTCTCTCTCACTCCAAAATCTGAAACATGGCAACTTCTGAAAGAACACTTCAGAACTTCATAGTCCTGCAGAACTCAATCTTCAAATCACTTCCATAAAGGGTATTAACTTTCAAACCAGGCACACCTGGATTTGATTCCAAGCTTACTTCCTTGGAGACCTCAAGCAAATTCCTCAACTTCCTGATCAACAAAATGGGTATAAGGATACCTTCCTCACAGGATTACGATAAAAACTACTCAGGTAACTCTTAAAAACCACTAGGTACAATGTCCCAAACTGAACTGACTCATAAATTATTCTGTTTGTAGCTATTGTCACAGTCATGGCTGACTGTCATAAGAGAGATAAAGAATTCTATGCATTCCAAAGAACAAAACCAAGATTAATTCCAAGATCCCAGGATTTTCCAAAAGCATTTTCTAACAATGAAACCGGCAAGTGACATTAATAAATTCTTTGGTTTCAGAAGTGTTTATGGTATTGGACTCTGACAGGCATATTTTAAAGAAAACCCCTCTACTGTGTGCTAATTTATTGCTTTAAACTTTTGAGAATACTAATACAAGACAGCAACTAGAAGGAGTAAGGAAAGATAGTTAAAATTAAAATTAAGTAATTAAAATTAAAATTAAAATTCAGTAATTTCTGGGAGCTTAAGAGGCTCAGTCAGTTAAGCGTCTGACTCTTGATTTCAGCTCAGGTCAGGATCTCAGGGTTGTGAGATGGAGCCTGCTTAAGATCCTTTCTCTCTTCCTCCCCCTTACCCCTCCCCCCAACCCTCTCTGGGCCTCTCAAAAAAACTAGTAACTTCTATTATGTCAAATTCTTTTCTTGTATCTACTCCATGTCAATTTCCACCCTATACCTTGGATCAAAGAATTAAAATGATGTGAATGTTATACATCTCTGATAAATAAAACTGAAGTAACAAAAGATTTTCACCATGTACACACGTATGCTCACACACGCACTCACACATACACATAGACACAGAACACACACACACACACACACACACGGGTGTGACTTTGAATTTTACCTCCTAGCATTACCAGCTGCTTGATATGGGTGATTTACTCAATATCGATGAGCTTCAGCATCTCATCTATAAAATCAAGCAAGTGTATCTTAGTGGGTTTCTATGAAAATCAGCCATGCTGTATGGCAGTGTGAGTCTGAGTGTGTGTACGGTGTATCTTGGTGCTCAGTAAATACAGGTATTATATACTGAGCCTAGAGTCTTTCTTTTTAAAAATTGATGCAAATAGGATTCTATTTGCCAATTCTTATTGATCTGAAAAAGAAAAAGGTACAGGCGTCACCTGCTTCCTGCCCTTGTAGGTATAATTAATAGAAAAGTCCAATAGCTCTATTTCTTGCAGGCATGTCTCTTGTATGCCACTGCCAGGTTATGGAAAGCTACTCACACCTATGTATTTGTTGGAGCAGGTCACTTATTTTCTAAAAACGTGTAGACATACCACAATCAAAAGATTTTGTCAATGCAGCTTATAAACTATAAAGTACCTTAAAGACCTGTTATTACCACAATTATAACAATTGATAGCATTATGGAGGTCCTTCATTATCTTCTTTGGCACTTACATTGTATTTTTTTAAGTCTCCAAGACTAATTTATTGGAATCCATTTCAGAATTACAGGAATGGGAGGGAATATAAGCACTGAACAGAACTGAGTGTATATCTTCTAGAGGAATGGGTAATGGAAAGAAATGAGAGAAGGATTAAGTAGACAGTTGATTACGCAGTTCCAATATCGAGTCTGATGTATTCTCTTACAAGTCTATGGTGAGTTATTAATAGGTTCAGAACACGTAAGACCATGTGACCAAGCACCCCAAAATTGGACACTGTGCACTTGTGGAGTTTCCACAGCCAAAGCAAGAGCAGCCAAGTTATTAGAACACTTACTAAAATACTACAACTGAGCTAACTATAGGCAAATGTTTTGGAGCTCTCTTAAACCATACTAATGTGCAGTGCTGGGCTGTCCCCAGGGATGCTGTAGTATGTTATTCCAAAAGCATTTCAAATAGAAATAAGGGCTTTCCACATTCTTAAGCTTAGAACACATTCTAAATATGCACCAGTAGATTTGCTTCTCCTCTTTCATCTTTCCAACGGTTGACCTCCTTCATGACTGTACCTCTCTCCAAAGAAGATTGTGTCAAATCACATAGATTATGTAAGCTCTTGGGGGCTGACACGGAGAAAGAACTATGGAAACTGAAAAGGCAAAATAAACCATCAGGGGAATTAAATTAGTGGTCAAACATATTTCTTTAATTTACTATTCTACCAGCTTAAGTTTGGACCCAATTTTCAGGTGGTATTTGTAAACATGTCTTGTCCATTTTCCACTGACCACTCCAAAGCACCTATCCTGGAAGAATTCTTGAACCATCATTCTATTTCTTAAAGCTCAAATTTAAGATGTACAGGATGAAAATCTGGTTTAATCCTGACCTACAGATAACTTCAGCAGAAGAAATTTAAGCACATTAAGAAAAATAAAACCTATAAAGATTTCCTGTGTATATCTCCCTACATTATCACTCAAAACCAAAGATTTAAATATAACTATTTGAATATTACTACTTTTTATTTTAGAAGCCAAGTTGTTCCAGAACAAATTGTAAGTAGGCTTTCATACATATTCACTTCCTAACATGACACCAAGATCACATTTGCTTTCATATTAAATTTCATCAATTCTACGATGTGGTCTGTTTTATAACACAACCCTATGTAAAAGCTGATAAATGTGAAAATTATCCACTGGAATTAACTAAATATAATATTTCTATTTTTTATGAGACCTCTTTATATCATTATTAAATTAATGACACAGATATTAACTATCTAAGGCTCTTTATTTTCATAACATTTCCTCAATCATGACTCATATAGCTGGAAGACATCTGTCTATACTCATATTACCAGAGAAATTATATTGCTTTGGTTTTTAATAAAAGGCTATACATTGGAAATCTTGGCTCCATTTAAATAAACAGAATTATTTGGATATCAATTTACATTTAGGAAATAAGTCTGAATGCTTTTGACTAAGATCTACTTCCCGAAAGGTTGATTTGGATTTTTTAAGTTTGTTTGGACTTACTTGTTTATTTTATTTGAACCTGACACTAACAATGTTGGTCTTTTTCACAGCAATGGGATATATGAAGCAGCATTGGAATATGATACCTAGATTCACATCCTAACTGTGCAAAGACACTAAGTGTACAACTTCCTATTTTGTATATTTTATTTGTATAACTCCAAATGAGTGGCTTTCCTTGTTCTCATAAATCCTTAAGAATTTTAAATCTTGTACACTATAATATGAGCGATCAGTAGCTAATTCTGTTCCTTATCAATCAATGCAGTGTTTAAAAACATCCCCTAAGGACTGCTTTAGTAATAACAACTTTCAGATAACAAAAAAGTTTTTTTGTGTTGTTTCAGATGGAATTACTCCCCAAACTGATCTTTAAACACAATTCCTATCAAAGTCCAGCAGACCCTATGTCAATATTAACAATCTGATCCTAAAATTTTGATAGAAATGCAAAGGATAGAGAATAGCCAAAACATTTTTTGAAAAGAAATCAAACTTGAAGTTCCCAAACTCAAAATATATTACATAAGGATAAACATATTTATGTATATAAAGAAGAATACGAATTATTCAAAAGTAAACTTGTATTTATGGTTGACTTTCAACAAAAGTCCTATGGCATTTCATGAGGAAAGAATGAACTTTCCAATAAACAGTGTTGAGAGAAATTGGATATATACATGCAAAGAGATTAATCTGGACCCTGACTTCACACCATACACAAAAACTAACTCAGGATAAATCATAGACCTAAATATGAAAACCAGAAGTATGGAAGAAGACCTATGCCACCAGTGGGAGAAAGTCTATGCAACTGTAAGTTAGACACAGAGTTCTTAGATACAACACCAAAAGTACATTCGATAAAGCAAAAAATAAATAAATAAATAAATAAACTGGATTTTTTTTTCAAAATTTATAAAAATTAGCTTTAGAAGACACCATTAAAAAACTGAATAGAAATGCAGAGAGTGGAAGAAAACAGTAGCAAATCATGTGTCTGAAAAAACATTTACACCCAAGTATATAAAGAACTCTTGAAACCAAATAATTTAAAAAAAGAAAACCTAAAACAGGCAAAAGATCTGATATGCATTTCACCCAAGATGATTTAAGAGTAGCTATGAGACAGCAGATGATAAGTTGCTCCATACAGCCATCAGAAAAATGCAAATTAAAACCACCAGGAGATACCACTGCACAGTCATAGAGTAGTTATGATCAAAATGAGACAATAATAGGTGTTGTTGAGGATGTGGAGAAACTAGAATGCTGATACTTTGATGGTAGGAATATAAACTGGCGCAGAACTTTGTAAAAGTACTTGCCAATTTCCTAAATACATTTACCAAACGACCTAGCAACTCCACTCTTAAATGTCTACCCCCAGGGTATGAAAATATATACCTATACAATGTATATTGTTATTACTGTTATTCTTACGTGAAAAAGTAAAAGCAACCCAAATGTCCACAACTTACAAAGAGATAAACAAAATGTGGTGTTATATAAACAATGGCTTATTGCGGTGCCTGGATGGCTCAGATGGTTAATCAGACTCTTGCTTTCCACTCAGGTCATGATCTCAGGGTCCTGGACTCAAGCCCTGCACTGGGCTCCAAGCTCACCGTAGATCTGCTTGTCTCTCTCACTCCCCATACTTATGCTCTCTTTCTCTCTCAAATAAATATATAGAACCCTTTAAAAAAAATTTTTTTTAAACAATGGTTTATTATCCAGCAAGAAAAAAGTGAACTACTGATACATGCTACCACTCAGACTAACCTCAAAAACATTACACTAAGTTTAAGCCTTAAACACAAGAGACCAAATTTTGTATGATTTCATTTTAAGAAACATAAAGGCAAATCCTTTGAAACAGAAAGTAAATTAGTGGTTTCCTGGCACTGGGGTCTAGGAACAGGGTGACTGGAAATGGGTATGAGTGACCACTTGGGGGTGATGGAAATGTTCTAAAACTGGGTAGTGGCTATGGTTGCACAATTCTGTAAATGTACTAAAAGTCACTGCATTGTACATTTGGGTGAATTTTAGGGTAGGTAAATCATACCAGTAAAAAAAAAAAAAAAGTAGAAAAAAAAGCATTCACAATATCCTTTATGTTACATTTTAAATAATGACTTACCCTACAAAAATCAGCTCAGCATATTCATGAATCTATCTTACTCATGAGAAATAGATTCTACTTAGAAAAATTTTTACATAGCAACATTCAACTTAAGATACTGATTCAACACTTTTTTTTAACATATTGTTTATTTATTTGACAGAGAGAGAGATCACAAGTAGCAGAGGGGCAGGCAGAGAGGGGGGGGGGGGAGCAGGCTCCTCGCTAAGCAGAGAGCCTGATGCGGGACTCAATTCCAGAACCCCAAGATCATGACCTGAGCAGAAGGCAGAGGCTTTAACCCACTGAGCCACCCAGGCCCCCCTGATTCAATACTTTTTAAAATATTACTAATTAGAACTGCCTGTTGTGAACTGACAAGATTTTAACTAGAGATCTACAGAGACAAAGGAATTATATATGTTAGTAGACAAAAGAGAGGATGTTAAATTAAATTTATTAAAAGACATACTTCCATAATGAATCACTCAGACATTATGCTTTGTTAGTTATATTTATACATAATCATTACTTGTGTGATAAATGATTCAAACTTTCTATTTTGTTGTAATAAAATTCTGAAATGCTATGTGTTCTATTTGCAAGCACACAACCAGAGCAGAAAACAACACAAAGACTTTATGCTAATTATACATAAGTTCCTTGGTCAAAACTGAACTGCCCATCTACGAACTGGGTATGCTAAAATATCTGCTGGTAATATAACACTTTTATAATGAAAACGTACCTATCACATTTTACTCACACACTTTGGGATCCAAGTAATAACAGAAATACACTATTTGCATCTATCAGATTGTTGATATGATTATCTGCCTAGTCATTCCTCTAAACAGGTTGATATGTTTTCGCTGTTAATTCTAATGAGTTTACCAGGGCTTATGACATCCAAATTTACATCCACAGAATGTAAATGAATTGATGAGATTTGCTATTTTATTTCTTTTTAGCTATTTCTGCCATTTGAGATAGCTTACCTTTTAATTCTGACATACCGCCAAAGGTCCTCTTAACCCTACCACAGTACCTTGCTATTCCAGAGTAGGTAATTTCTTGCAAGGAGTTTATAATTTTCTCAGTGATTTTTCTAATGTTCCACAGCAATGTGCCTCTGTCTTCATTTATCCACATCTAAAATGGCTGCCTCCACAGACCCCCCCTTCAAGCTGAATGTATGTTTCTTCCTGTGTTGCCAATCAATTTTATTTCATTACAATAACAATTGTGAAACAGCTGGAATAAGTTTCCTGTTACATTACCCATACAACTGCTGGTGGCACGTCGAAGCTATTTGCCTTTGTTGACTTCCAAATTCTAGAATGAGAAGCAAGTTTCAGTTTCTATATACTTTTTCACCTAAAGAGTAGAAAAACATTCATACTGGCATAAAGGTCCCACTATATCACCTCCCAACTAATGAGCACATATTTATAACTTGTTGAATAATGACTTAAAATCTATAAAATCCTTTCCAGCTCCATGAGATCTGAGTGGGTTCTGGGAGGATGTTAAAGGCAAGGACAGAAGGTATCCAAGTTCACTACAGGAGCTAATAAGGAGCAATAAATCCATTCAAGACACCTTGGGTGTAAAGTTTGTTGGATGTAACTCTAGTCGTTAAAGATGGTGAGTGCTAGAGTTTTCAAAGCCACTCAAAATTTAAATTCTAGTTAGTGAACACATAATGTAATGTTGGTTTCACCAGCAGAATTTAGTGATTAATCACTTCTGTACAAAACCCAGTGTTCATGATAACAAGTGCCCTCCTTACTGCCCGTCACCATTTAGCCTGTCTCTGACCCCCCTTCCTCCATCAACCTTCAATTTGTTCTCTACCATCAAGAGTCTCTCATGATTTGCTTCCCTCTCTCTCTTTTTTTCCCTCTTCCCATATATTCATCTGGTTTGTTTCTTAAATTCCTAGTGGCCACCCTCAAATTTTAGCTTGCACAAGAATCACCTTGGGTTCTTTTTAAATGCATTTCTTGGATCTGAGACCCAGTCTGGGATTCTGATGTAAATGGAGAATTCCCAACTCCCTCAGCCTCACACTTACCACAATGATTTTGATAAAGCTATCTGCACACCAAATTTTAAGAAAAAAAAGCAGCAAGAAGCATGAGCAAAGAGCCAGTGATGTGGGCTCACTGCAGAAAGTGGTCATATTTTTTAGACAAAGCCTGGCAGAAATAAGAGGGGAAAAAAAATCTGCGGCAAAACATCTTTATGTGCTTGTGAAGGGAAAAAACAAAAAACAAATACTTAGATCTTACTTTTTTTTTCAGTGGAAAGCAACAGGAAAGCAGAATATGTTAAATAATGCCAAAATTGGCCTGGGCTCATCAGCTCAATTTCCTAATCATTTGACTTAAAGCCTAAACAGTTAATAATTTATTACAGATATATATGCACATTAATTATGAAATGGAATCAAGTTTCTCTTGTTGGAAAAGTCAAGTACTAAACTCTCCAAGCCCCAAGGGCCTTCTCAACACCGTCACGCAATAATTCTGTAGAAATATCTGGGTAGCATTAAAATGGCTTAGTTCCCATTTTCTCACTTCTCTCAGTCTAGGGTTTGGAATGAGAATAAAGATGAGATGGAGACAAGATGATGTGCTCACCATGGCTGCACCCTAAATGCACTGTGAAGCAAGTTATGGTCCTTGCTTAGCCAAGGGAATCTTAAAATTTCCTTTCAGGAAACCCCCCAAATCATAATCCAAGAGGGACTACTGGTTGTCCCACTGCCTCTAAATATATCAAGATTACTTTCCTAAGGTAAAAAACTTCCCATCTATCAGGAACCTGGAACTCCTCTGATTATGCATTACTCTGTACAAAGAAATCCATGAAACCATCTGGGATTAAACTGTAACTGCAATTACGCGGAAACATTCAATTGTGCGTGAGCTCAATAAAAATATGCTGTTTTAGTGTTGCATAGGAAATACTTGAAGGCTCCTGTAAAGAATTTCCTGAATTTAAAAAGTATACCACACGGGGCGCCTGGGTGGCTCAGTGGGTTAAGCCGCTGCCTTCGGCTCAGGTCATGATCTCAGGGTCCTGGGATCGAGTCCCGCATCGGGCTCTCTGCTCAGCAGGGAGCCTGTTTCCTCCTCTCCCTCTCTCTGCCTGCCTGTCTGCCTGCTTGTGATCTCTGTCTGTCAAATAAATAAATAAAATCTTAAAAAAAAAAAAAAAAAAAAGTATACCACACTATGATTCAACTAATAAATTCCAAGTACGTACAAAATATTAATGTTAATAATTAAATATTTAATAAGCAAATATTATTAAACAAATTTATTCTCATAAAATTGGCCCATGCCTGAATTCAAGATATTACGATATAGATTAATATATGATTAAAGAATTTATTGACTTTTAATGTACAATGTTCATCCATCAGCACGATGATTCTTCTAAGACTGATTTTTTATTAGAATTCACTGTATGATTGCCTTAAATAAGACTGGAGGGTCTGCACAATCTACATACAGAAAATTCTCATGTGTCACCACTGGTAGGACAACCATCATATATGCCATCCTGAATCTTAAATCAGAAAACCATAGGATGCCTTAAAGAGATGCGTTCTTCAAGGTGATAAAGGCATACTGAACCCTGACTAAATCACAGAGTTGTGAGGGATGTGGGGAGGGCAAGAAGTTGAAGCAAAGGAACAGTTTCTTGAAGACTGTATGTATACTGAAACAAGGAATGACTTTTTTATCTTTTTTTTCTCCAGGCATTCAGCACAATATATCTATGTAAGTCGCCCCCTAATGATGACTACTTACAATGTTCTGCCCTTGAAAACAATATTATAAGGAAGAGGCTGATATGTCAGTCTTTTGCGCACAAATGAATATTCCTGAAAGGAAGGGTAAGCATTTCAAATTTAAGTACTTACAATACAAAAGACTCAACCAATTTGTTCTCCTACAATGCGTAAGATTAAGTGTTCTCCAAGCATGCCCTATGGATATTATCAATTTGCATAATTTGTGCCAACTGAATGAAACAGCAATGATGTCTGAGGAAATTTGCTTTAACTAGCTTACTAATAAATTTGAGAACAATTGTGAGTGTTTATTTGATACTCATATTTCCTTTTCAGCATATTCACTAAAATGTGACTATCTATAGATGGTAAGCTAACAGATGACTTATTTCACATATTTTCCACTTTCTACACTTAGCATTATTATTTCGTTATTAATATTTATCTTGTTAAAATACTAATACAGAAAGAGATCTGGAATAGAAATGAAAAAGACTAAAATTCTAATGAAAAAATGACTACCAGACATGAACACAACATTTACAGGAAAGGAAATAAGAATAAAAATATGAAAAGATGCTCAGCCTCACAAAAAATACCCCCAAAATGTCAATTAAAATTGCACTGAGGGAACTTTTTTTTTTTTTTTGCCTATTAGTTTTCACAAACATCAATGTCTTTAACACCACCCACATTGGTAAAAGCATAGAGGAAAGTTGTACTCACATACTCCACTGGCCTGAAGAGTATAGAGTGGTACCACCACTGTGGGGTACAATCAGATATCATCACCCAAAATTACCAGTACAACATGCCCTTTGACAAAGATTTACATTACATAAGCAAAATGGTGTATTTACAGAGTCCTATTTATTTAGTGCTGTTCATAATAGGAAAATACTAGAATTGATCCAGTTGACTTCAACACCAAACAGATTAAGTAGATTAAGGAGCATACTTGCAAATCAGATAAAGGGAACTATCAAAATAATAAAGGAGACTCTCTCTGTGCACTCATGTGGTAATCTCACATGTGCATGCATGTGTGTGTATACAAATAATATAAGCTTAATCAACTGCTTCTAGACCACACACTAGAAACTAATAACCCCAGCTGCGTCTGGGAAGGAATCTAGCAATAACTGAGAAAGGGTTGGAGGAAGACTTTTCATTGCATACAATTTTGGAGGCTCTGTTTGGTAAAGTTTGAGTCCTTATAATTTTGAAAATGACATTATTTTGCCTTTCAGTTTGCATGGTTATTTGGCTCTTAACTATAGAGAACAAACTGGAGGGAAGGTGGGAGGGGAGACAAGTTAAACAGGCAAGGAGCAGTAAGGAGGGCACTTGTGATGACCAGAGATTGGGTGTTGGAAGTGATGGAAGTGATGAATCACTAAATTCTACACCTGAAACTAATATTACACTGTTTGTTAACTAACTGGAATTTAAATAAAAACTTGAAAAAAATGATGAATGGTGTTGTGCTGAGTCCAGGATTCAAAATTCTATTTCCTTAGAACTCTAAAACAATCAACTCATGATCCTCTAGTGTCTGACACTCATTCCAGTGGAGATAATCATTCTCTCATTAAGAGAATTTTCTCTTTCTCTTTGATTTTCTAATATTCTCCCACAGTGTGTCTAGGCGTGGGTCTCTACTTATCCCACTGTGAGCTTTGAGCTTGGTGACTCGTCCTTCGATCTGGAGGTGCACGACTTCCTTTATTTCTGGAAATGTGATTGTGATACAGAAAAACTATCTGTCTAACCCACGTTAGACAAATCAACCCAAATCTCTGAATTAAATAACACTCTACACACCATCTTAAAAATACGGTCACCAAGGCACACAACATGCAGAATGAGCATAGTTCGTACATTCCTCCCTTGTCTTGCTACATGCAATTCTTTCCAATGATCAGCCTGTGTGTTAACCAGGAATCAGCTGCATTTGCTTGAACACACATAGGTACAATATTCTGTAATCATGTAATTTAATCTGACACTAAATATTAAACAGCAAAATACAAGTGCAAAAGCGTCCTTGTTCCCTTGAAAATTTTGGAAAAGCTTGAGAAAGGTTAAGTTGCTAAAGGAAAATGACTCTAATTTCATTCGGGATGAAGCAGCTGTAAAAGATATGAAATTTTTAAAAGTCCAGGATTCTACACATAATTTATGCTGAATGTGTCTTTAGTTTTTCTTCCAAATATAAAAGTCTACATTGGAAAGCTCTGTCTTTGTCCTCTCTGATCTTGCCTAGACACGCATATGTGGATTCCAATGCTGGTCATAACTGGACATGAGAAAAAGTCAAAGCCACTTCTGCTCCCTGCATTCCTGCTCCCTGCACTTCTGGTAAAGCCTCTGCCGTTCATGGAGGTTTCCTAAAGTCTCCGTGTTCTCCATGAATCCAGCCCAAACTGTTTTCAGTCTTTCAGGAGATATTCAACATGTCTGAGTTACTAATGGCATTCTTTTATAATATTCCTTTAGATTTATTTACAAGATCTTTTCTGTGGCTCCTAATACTTGGCTTGAACCAAGAAGGTGGATGTGTGAGATTAGTTGGCAATCTTTACTTTTTTTTATTTAGATGTTCCCAGTTCTGCTAGTGCACAACCATTGCCCCAACCCTGCCAGGACACTCTCCCCTCCTGCCTTAGTACTGGTACCTGAGAAAGTGCCTTGCTGGAATAGATATCCTAAAATATTTAACTCTTCAAAACGTGCTGTGGCATTGAATACTGTGATACAAGAAAAAAGGAATAAACTGCTCAAAACAATTGAATTTACACAAGGCTGAAGATTCTCTATAAAGAGCTAATCAAAATTACTACTGTATAAAACTTAAAAATTAAGGGGATAAAATTTAAGTAGTCACTCTTTATCATCCTGGAAGGATAATCCAAATATTAATGATAACCATTTCAACAGTCCATTGTAAGGGAACCACAGGTAATGTGTGTAGTCACCTAGTTTATTCTGCTTAGGTGTGCTTTTAAAAAAGAAAAACAAAAATAAAAACAAAAACTAATGTGTTGTTTTTTTTTAAGATTTTTTTTTTTTTATTCGACAGAGAGAGATCACAAGTAGGCAGAGAGGCAAGCAGAGAGAGAGGAAGGAGGAAGCAGGCTCCCTGCCGAGCAGAGACCCCGATGTGGGACTCGATCCCAGAACCCTGAGATCATGACCTGAGCCAAAGGCAGAGGCTTAACCCACTGAGCCACCCAGGTGCCCTAATGTGTTATTTTTGAGCCAATATAATTGTTGTTACTCTTTCATAAAATTTAATTTGTTGCATTTTTCTATTTCAATTTTTATAGACTTATTTAAAACATAATAAAGTACTGTATTTTTGTCCAGTGATTTTTACTGACTGCTGACTCGGAACCAGGTATCTTACAGTGTTGTGAAAATGAAGAGAAATGTTTAATAAAGTAGCATCAGAGCACTTGGGGCATACTACATTTGTAGCTATCTAAGCTATTGTGTTTCCTTGTTTCCATCTGTCACTGGCACACCAGGCTGGAAGCTCCTTGAAACATAAATCAAGGCTTTTTCATCTCCTTTTTGTATTCTCCATATCTGCACAATGTCTTGCCCAGAAGACTTATTTATCAAATGTTTCATTGCTTAGTATTAGGATATTTATGTGCCCACTGGATCTACTATGTGGCTCAGATAAGATTACTGTTCAATATTAGAGACTAAGAAGTGTAAACAGAAATAGGGAGAACACTTCATACATCTATTGCTAGATATGCAAATAAAATTTGTGTGTTTTATAAATAGGAAAAATAAGATCCAGAAAGATTAAGTACTTTGAAGAGGCAGCTCCTGATCATATAACCAAAATATCTATTCTAGCACTTCCCCTTTCGTTGCACAAGCAGACTGGTATCTGGAGAATGAATTGGCCAACCTTATAAATGTTTACCACTGTGCAGAACTGGGTAGTTGATGATCTATCTCCCCTGATAGAGACTCTTGGATCTTTTCAAATATACACTAATCCAAAAGGTGTGGAGGAGTTCAGATACCAGAAGACAAAGCTAGCTGCTAAAAGAGGGGAGGAGACAGTACACTTAGATATCTACTCTTTTCTAGGAAACTAATGATCAGAAAGCTTTCACTTACTGGGAAGAAGGAAAAAAAAAAAAACTGTTGCAAATGAAAAGCAGTTGCATTTATAAATAATTCACGCCCACAGAAAGTCAATGTGACTCCTCACATTAGAATTAGAGAATCACAGATTTCTGGAAATACAGAATACAATGTAGACTTACAATAATCAATAGTTTGGAACAGCCTATAGTCTAGCAGACAAGGCTTTTGAGGTCTGATCTCACCAGATATTTTAGGGTCATTTCCCCTTATTGGACCTTCTAGCCCAGTCACAGGAGGTTCTTATTTTCATTTCCTTGATAGGTCTCTACTTTTATGTCTTCAGCATCATCTCTCTACCTAAAACACTCTTTAGCCTTATTTTGCCTGGGAAAAGCCTCCTCATGCTTCAGTTGAACTCTGCTTTGGGATGCCTTCCCCACGTTCCCAAGCTGGATCCATCTCAGGAATAGGATTTGATTCAGCACCTTGCTGCTCCATAGATACCGGGTCATAACCACTTATGTATGCTGTCCTTCTCCTAACCTGTAAATCCCTAATGGAGGATATAGGATACATTAAACATCTAATAGAATTTCAATTCTATCCTCCAGTTTTTAATTAAATCATCCAATTCTCTCATTTAACTAATGAAAACTGAAGCCCAGAGAGGTAAGGGACTTGTCAGTTGTCAGGGTACAAGCCAATGTCAGAGCTCAGATAACAAAATTATGCTCTCTTTCCTAATCCACCCTCATAAGGGAAAAGGGGCTGGCATGGTAGAGTCTGGAGTAACAAACCCACTCTTCTTGGCTATCTGCCTAACTTTTAACTCAAACGTCTGACTGCTATACTGTATTACTGGCAACGTCATATTTCCTCAATAACAAAGACTTCCCAGTTCAGAACATATACATATGTGGCTAATAGGAAAAGTGAGTAAAAGTCCAACATGATAAACAGAGAGGTATGTCAAACTCCTATTCAGTCTATGAAAAACCTACTCATAATTCTAACTTTGCTCCCTTAAGTATGGAGAGAAAGCATAGCTCATTTGGAAAATGTGACCAAAAGCCCACATTTCAACACAGTGAAATGCTTTATCCCCTATTGCTTCTACCACACCAGGAACTTTCTATATGTAATTATTTAATCCCTGGCCAAAAACTAGTGGACAATGAAAGCCCCACAAAATGTTTCCCCCAGTGAAGTGTTCAAACATCAGTTCCACAAAAAACATTTTTAAAAGCTTTTCGTGTATTTTTTCCATGCCAACTTTTTTCACTCATGGCTAAAAATGTCCATATTTGAATATTCATCATTATGAGCATCTGGTAAAATATAGCCCTGTCCAGCAATTTACATCATTGGACTATGAGACCTTAGGAGGGCATAGGTAAAAATTTCCAGTTTCATTTTGTCTGGATTTTGACCATCTTTTTCCATTTCATGACTTTGGGTGGCTTTGATTGTGCAGATATTTTCTGCTCTCCATTTCTATTAGATTCTTCTAGAAACGAGCAGGTTGTTATCAGATAAGTCCTTGTGGATTTCATCAATGGCTTATTAGAAACAGCAAAATGAAGTCACAAATGAGATGAGCATTTTCAATATCTTCTGGGTTTTGTATTAAACCAGTAATAAAGGCCACAATATGAGGGATGTACAATAACGTGAAGGTACTTAATGCCTCTGAAGTGTACATCTAAAAATAGTTAAAGAGTAAATTTTATGTTATGTATACTTTACCATAAAGTAAAGGCCAACTTACAGGAGGTAACAATTATCCCCAAACCTGGGTCAGGGCAGAGAAGAGAAAATCCAAAGATGATCTCCATTGTTCAGATAGCGCAAATGGTTTCTCCTTTCCCATTCCAACAGGCCTCTCAGCAAGGCTCCCACCCCTACTACTTTCCACCATGGAGTGGAGAGGAGAAAAGCCAACTCCCACCAGGTAAAATGTAAACCTCAGGAAAGAAAAAGTTAAACCACAGAACCATGACTCTTTGCATACTGACTGGGTTCTAAGGTTATTCATCCGTCAGTCCACAGCTCCAGGTCTTTTGGTGACTCCTCCACTCCTGTCCCCACCCCCACCCCCGGCCACCGCTGAACAGGTGTCCAGCGTGGCTATGCATGTGTTTAAATTCTAGACAGCTGTCAGAATGTAATTCCCTAGAGAACTGTTCTGACAACTTTGAAGTAGGACATTAAAAAAAAAATTTTTTTATAATAAATGCAGAACTGGGGGTGGGGGCAGACCCGGGGGAGACTCTGCAGTGAGCAGATTGGCTGTCTTCCACACTCCGAAAAGACACCACGTGGTGGGCTTATTTTGGAAAACAGAAAGAAGTAAAACCAGTGGGAAGAGTTACCAGGAGGCAGTTGGATACAGTAATCAAAAGAAACCTAGAACCAGGTAGAAGAAGACTGTTCATCCACCCATTTAGCCTTTAGATTCACTCACTGCCCTGGAGATGTTCAATGGGAAGTAAACCGGTTAGACTTCCTGCGTAGTGGAGACAAGGGTGAAGTTCAGGGCGACCACTTTGGAAAGGGATGAGGGACGGTCAAACCAGCCCGGTGTGTGAGGGGCGAGGGCGGAGTGGCGGGAAAGTGGAGAGCTGGGGAAGGAAGGGCGCTTACCAGGCCACCTCCACAGGTGCTGAAAGAGGCCAGCGAGCCAGGGTGCCGCAGCACCGCTCCGGTGTAGAAGCAGGAGGCGTCGGGCGGCGCGGGAGGGCGGGGGGCGGCTGCTGCCCGCGTTGGACCCGGGCCGGGGCTCGGCCGCTGTTCCACCTCGAAGCGCGGCGCCAGGAAGCGGCCATCTCTCCGGAGCAGCAAGTACAGGTCCCGGGAGAAGGCCGGGATCCGCAGCAGTACCTCGTCGCCGTCCGGCTCGGCTTCCTGGGCCGGGGGAGGAGACGGGGGTGGCTGTGGGGGCGGCGGCTGCCACGAGGCCGGGGCGCCCGGGGACAGGGCGGCAGCCCCGCTGGATCCCCGCGGCAGTTCCTGCGATTCGAACTCCTCGTCCACCTCACCCGCCGGCGGCGATGGCGGCCGAGGCTGGGGCCGGGGCTCTGACTGGCCCTCCGCGGTCTCCACCGGCGGCGCCGGGGCCACGGAGCGCACCTCGCGTGAGCTGCCGGCCGCCTGCGCCCGGGCGCCTGCGCCGCGCGCCCAGCCTGGGTCCGCGCTGCCCCCGCTGCCGCCGGCCGCGTCCACTGGCTCCCTGCGCCAAAGTGCAGGAAACACGACTTCCCACTCCTCGCGGTCGGGGGCGAACTGCAGCCCTGCGGGCGGGGCAGACAGAGAAGTGCGGGGCTTAAAGTGCCGCGGTTCCAGTAGCACAAGCATTCCCAGGCTCACATTCGGTTCTGACACAAGGTTCTCGTGTTAATGTGTTGGAGACCACCCGTCTAGTCCCTGAAACTCTTGCAACCCCTAAAGACTCACGATCAGATTACAGACCCCAGCATTTTCAAAATAAAAGTACGATGATATGGGGGGAGGGGAGAAAATGAGTGGGGGAGCAAAGTTTGGTGACACCACTTAGTTGGTGAAGGAAAACCGGTGCAAAGACATTACTTTCTTAAGCATATGTCAGAGCAAAGCCTCGCTATCAATTGCTGTACTTCCCCGTTTTCCTCCAGGTGCTGTAAACGCAAATATTACTGCTCTCATTAGAGGAAAGCTAATCATTCCACGATGCTTAAAATGAGGTCGAGAGGAGTGCATTTCGCTCGCGAGCAGGACCCCCTCATCTGCACCCGCACGCTCCTTTTTATTGCTACCCACTGAGCCCTGCTCACCGCGCACCGGCTGCACCAGCCCTGCCTCCCCTTGCGTTCTCGGTTTCCGCTGGGGAAGTTGGAAAGCCAGCCTAAAGTCTCGGAAGAACTTACCTGCAATGATCCCATTCGACAAGACCCCCAGCTGGTAAAGGAGGCAGCAGCAGCAGATGTGAGTAAGGCGCATCTCGCGGCTCTTTCCGGGACCGCGCTACCGCGGCCGCGGCTCCCTGCCCCGCGCGCGCCTCCTTGCGCTATCCACCGCGGGCGCCGCCGCCTCCCCGGAGCGCAAGGAGGCCGGGCGGCGAGTTTGCCCAGGCCCTTTGTCTGCCGGGGGTGGGAGGGGGGTGCTGTGTGACTCCGAGAGGCTGCCCGAGCCCGGGCGGGGGTGGGGTGGGGTGGAGTGGAGGGAGGAGCGGGGGCAGGCAGAGCCGCGGCCCCGCAGCGCTCTGGCTCCCTGGCGAATTAGGTGATGAGTCTATTTTCTGTGTTCTGGACGTTGCGAGAGTTTCCGGAGCCCCACAGGATAGACCCAAAGTTCAGGAGCGTGCCGGCAGGCGCAAGGCTGGCAGTGCTGCCTCCGGACAGGAGGGAGGACTGCCCCGCGCGGGCAGGAGCGCCGCGGTGTCCGAGCCGTGGCTCGCCGCCTGCACCAGCGCAGAACTGCCAGGAGCGGTTCCCAGCAACCTGGTGTGCCAAGCTCCGCGCACGACTCGGGTCCGGAGTGCTGCGAGCTCTTACCCTGAGAGGCGCGGGAGCGAATTTGTGGCGGGATGAGGTGGGTGTGGTGGAGAAAAGATTCAAGCAGATCTGACAAGAAGAAGGGAGCAAGGGGTGCCCGCCTCTTGTGACTTTGTGGGACAAAGGTCCCAGAAAAGCACACACGTGCTTACACACCGAGTTGGGGTGGGGACCCAAATTCCCTCACCTGACTGCTGATTGGCCATTCCGGGGAGGCCGATTTGCATCCTTACTCTGCACCCACTCCCACCCCCACTCCCCAGCTGAGGTGTGTGCAGGTAGAAGCGCCTCCCCAGTCCATCCCACTCCCACTCCCTCCCTCCCCAATCTTCACCTCACACAAAGCAAAACTTACTACAGGGTTGAGCACAAAGCTGTGGCCCCACTTCCCAAAGACTTTGATTTTTCCATCCATCTTTGTCTCCAGGAATTTTCTAAGCTGAGAGATAATGTGATTCGTCATGGAGTGTGCTTCAAAGGTTCCCAGGACAGTAGACACCCTGACATTTCAGAGCCCCTTATACCACCTTATCTTTCAGGCTTCCCATTCATCAGTGCTATCAATTTCCATCCTCCTCCCCTTCTCTGGCTCTCACACACGCACACTCTCTCTCTCATAACAAGGGTGAGATTAAAGGGACTGACATTAAATATTGTATGTTAAAGATCTCATAAGGTGAGATTATTTTGCCTTTTTTACTTTTTGTACATCGAAAATGTATCTTTGCTCTTTCTGTCTTTTGGGGGGAATGCAAACTTAAATACTCTTGCTTTCTTTGTCACAGATCTTCAGGGTCCCCACTCCCTTTTGCACACCTCTTTCTTGGCGACACCAAACATTTTCACATCAGACTCGAGGGTTTGATCTAACTTTCTCTACACATCCTCTGTACTAGGCCAGTCACCTAAAAATTAGTTCATGCAAATCAGTATTTTTTAAAAGTCCAGCATTGGGAGATTGGTTCCCCACATCCTTTGTTATTTCACCTTCTGTTCCTTGTGTCAAAGGTGACTACTATGCCTTTAAGGAAGGCAGACTATCTTATTTCAAAGGAAAGCCATTGTTTGAATAAGCTGGGTCCTAGAATACTTTCTTTGAGTTGTCTTAGGCTTAAAAACAAACAAGAAGACACTCTAGATGTGTTTGTCAAGAGTGCTCTGCCTCCCAACCTTGTCTTGTAAAATTCCTGGAACTGAGCAACTAGGTGAGTGTGGATTTCCAGACATTCAAAAAATATCTGGGTTACTTAGAAACCTAAACACTCCTTATGGGACTCAATTATACAGACTTAAAACTAGGCAAGAAATCAAAGGCCGTTTATTTTTAACAAATATAGCAAGTATTAAGGCAGACAGCTAGTTTTACTGAAACATTTCCACCAGGATATACAAATTAAATACAATGTTCCTTATATCATTTGAACAATGACAATAAAAATATAAAAGTAAAGTTGAGGAGGAAAGTATATTGTCTGTATTTACTGGAATACCTTTGTGATTCCTTAAAACTAGATGAGGTTTGATATGATTTGGTAAATTTACTCAGAAGCACATGTTGTCAATTTAAGTTCCCATCTCTGTCCTTTTTTGTTCCTATTGATACAGGATCCCTATGAATCTCTAATGGTAGAGGTTAATAGTGATTGTTATGGTAAGTTTTGCCTAATTTCCAGATAATTCTGATCTTTCTCCCATTTGATGTACTGTTATATTTGTATATTTTCTAAGATTTTTTATAAATCGTGGTTTGGTATACATAGTATACATATTTCTTCTACTAACTATCATTTTTTTTTTTTTTGGAAAGGTAGGATTTCTTTTATATATATTTTTTACTTTTTTAAAATTTGATTTTTAAGTAATTTCTACACCCATCGTGGGGCTCAAACTCACAATCCCAAGATCAAGAGTCGTGTGCTCCACTGATGAGCCAGCCAGGCACCTCTCTTTCATATATACATTTTTAAAACAACACTCTGCCTAATTCATTGATTTACACTGAATAGCTGTGGAAATTCTAAGGAGATTCTCAAAGATCATTTAGCAGATAATAGAAATTGATTTCTGTATGGTATTTCATTCCCATTCTAATTCCTTAATCCAGATTTACAGCACTAACTCTGTTGGTGATCAGCTACTATCAGCGTGATTTATCCAGCTTCAGAAAGAACAAGCCTAATAGAGAAAGGAAGTTTTTGTGCTCTAACTAAAGAGACTTAGATGTGCAAATAAGAGCATCCCTTAAAGTGCCTTTGAGTGTGTATGCATGTATGTGAAAGAAAGAACTAGCCTGATTTGGAATTGAGTAAATTGTGCTTGGTGAAATCAAGGAGAAAAGGCAGGACTGTGACATGTGTGTGCATGACTAACCTCAGAGGGAAGAAAGGAGCAGCTGGGAAAAATATGTTGCTTTAGACAGGTCACTACATATGTCACCAGATGGTAGTTAGCATCAACCAAGCACAGCTTTTATGCACTGAAGGTAAGTGACAAAACATCAGAGTAAGTGGAACCAACTGTTCTTACCCACAAGGTGCTCACATGTTGCATTTTATAAACCATGCTTCTCTACATGAAAAGTTGGCTTTGATGACTTCAGCCCTTCCTCATTCCCTCAACTCACTGGCCCTAAGCCTCTCACAACCTAAAGCTAATCTTAAATCCTTTCCCCTCCAGAAAACCTTAAAATATTAAGAAAATACAAAGAATGCTTTCACTGAGTTAGGTGAAGAGGCTTCTATGCACAGTGAAGAGAAATCCAAACAGAACTCTGAAGATGAGCTGAGTAGGGAAGACACAGCAAAATGACTAGAATTTACAGACCAGAGTGTCAGAGAGAAGGGAGCAGTATAGAGAGTGTAGTAGTTTTCTACTGCTACATAACAAACTGAGTAATTTAAAACAGTAGACATTTATCATCTCACTGAGCATCAGGAGTCTAGGAGTAGCTACACTGGATATTTCTGGTTCAGGGTCTCTCACAAGATGGCAGCCAAACTCTTGACCAAAACTTTTATTTCTTAAGACTTAACGGAAGAGAGAGGTTCTTTTTTCTAAATCATGTGGCTGTTGGTAGGAAACTTGCCTCATGGACCTCTCCATCTGGCTGCTCTATCATGTATTCTCTCGGAACAAGTGATTCAAGTAAGAGAGTGCACCCACACTGCAAACTTTGGTCTTTTTATAACCCAATCTTAAAAATGGCCTACCATTATTTCTACCATATTCTGTTCATAAAAAGCAAGTCACTGGGACACTTGGGTGGCTCAGCTGATTATATATCTGCCTTCCATGCTCTGGTCATGATCCCAGAGTCCTGGGATCTAGCTGTGGGTCAGGATCCCCGCTCAGCAGGTCATCTGCTTTGCCTTCTGGCCCTCTCCCTGCCCCTGCTCATTTTCTCTCTCTCTCTTAAAAAAAAGAGAAGAAGAAGAAGGAGGAGGAGAAGGGGGAGGAGGAGGAGGAGGAGGGGGGGGAGAGGGAGGAGGAGGGGGAAGAGGAGGAAGAGGAGGGGGAGGAGGAGGAGGGGGAGGAGGAGGAGGAGGAGGAGGAGGGGGAGGAGGTCACAAAGTCCAGCCCACACTGAAATGAAGAAGTATAAAAGAATTCATGGATATATTTTAAAACTATCAGAGGACATCTATGCCTCCTAACCATAAATTATTTGCATTTCTTCCATATGTAGAATGCACTCATCCCTTCCCAGGGCCCTCAAAAGGCTCATCCTATTAAAGCATCCCCTCAAAGTCCAGAATCTCAATATCTCAACCACGTTATTAGGTGTGCATGAATGTTTTCAGCAACATACATTAGATAGAGCTCCTTTAATTCAGTCTTTCTCCCTCTATAGGCTTCTGAAACTAAAGGTACAGTATTTACCTCCCATACACCCAACATACTGTGGTGGGACAGGCAGGGATAGCTGCTCTAGCCGTTTCTGTTCAAAAGGAAGGCAAAGGGGAAACACAAAGGAGTCACTGGTCCAGGCACAAAGGGGCCTTTGCTCTGTGGGAATTCTAAAATCCAAGTAGGAAAATGTTTAAAGTTCCTTGATTATGTCTCAAGGTCTGGGGATAATTCTCCATGATACTGGGTCTTCCCCTGGGAAATGGTTTCTCCTCTGAGTCATCCTTCCATTTTCATGATAGATTATATGCATTTAAAACTGGTTAGTTTTCTCACCTGGCTTCCTGACAGTAGAATTTATGGATCCAACAACTCCGTATCATTTTATATAGTCTCTGCCCCTTTTTGTCCAGAAATATTTCTTCACATTTAACTGTTTTTCAAACTTTGCAAGTATTCTGTGAATCTTTATGGGTTTCACTTTCAATCCATGAGACCACACCCTCAGTCTCTTCAAGATAAACCCTTCTCTACCTGGAGTTTCTGATGAGGAGCTGATGAGAACACTAAGAAGTGTTCTTAGATTTGTTAGAATTCCTAGTGTTTGGTCAAAAGGATCTGGGAGACACAACGGAAACACTTTAGAGGAACTTCACTCCTACACAAAAATGCTCTGAATGTCCAAGTGTAATCTCAATGAGTTCTTAACAAAGGATTTTATAGTCCTGCCTTTGGCTTCATCATTATGCCATGCTTTCCTGAAAATGCGCAATATTTCCTTTGTGTTCTGAGGCAATTTCTTCTTAATTTTAGCATTAGTTTACAGAAAAAGAAGTTTAAAAGGTCTAAAGCCATCAGGTCCTGGCAGCTTTTTGTGAACAACCTTTAGTTTCTCTCCCTCCTTTCACATTTTCTATAGGCAGGAAAACACCAAGCACCAACTTCCAAAATATTTGGAAATTCCCTTAGCTTGAAGAACATTAGGTCCATTTTCTATAGCCGACAGCAGTCTTCCTAAATTGAATGTCAATGATGTAAAAATATTCGCTTTTCTTTAGTTTACAATAATATTTACCTCATTTTCCTACAACCCCTCAGCTGTAGCCTAATCCAAGCTCATGTGCCTTAAACCAAAAGCCTTTTCAAAGTATTAAAGAAATTACATTTGTAGTTTAGAAACCTTGGAAAAAGAGATCTCTAGTTCCAGATGCTTTCAGTGAGTACTGAACATTTATTTTTAAAGTAACACCAATTCTACATCATCTTTCCCAGAAAATAGAACTTTGCAATTTAATTTACAAAGCTGGCATTACTGTCATACCAAATCCAGAGAAAGCCAGTACAAGAAGCCAACATACAGATTAATATATATTATGAATACAGAAATAAAATCAACAACTAGCAAATTGAATTCAGCAGTATATCAACAGAATAACATAATATGGCCCATGAGATGTATTTGAGGAATTCAAGGCTGGTTCAATATTCCAAAATCAATCAATGTCATCCATTATAACAACAAGCTATAGAAGAAAACCTGTGCGACTATACCATCTGATGCAAAAGAGCATTTAACATAAATAAATTCAATATTGATAAAACTCATAAATTCATAAATATTGAATAAATTCAATATCTGTTTATGATTAAAACTCTCAGCAAACTGAAATAGGAACTGAAGGGAAATTCTTCAACTGGAAAAAGAATATCTGTTTTTTAAAACTCAGATGAGAATGAAGGACTGAATAGTATCCCTCTAAAATTGAGACCAAGGCATGAATGTCCACTCTTACCACTCCTATTCAGCATAGTCTTTGAAATCCTAACTGGTGCAATAAAACACTTAAAGGAAATACCAGTAACGCAAATTAGAAAAGGATAGATAAAGCTGTCCCTGTTTGCCAATGACATGATTGCCCATGTAGATAATTCTCAAAATAAATGCAAAATAATTCCTAGAGTAATGAGTAAGGTCACAGGATACAAGGTCAATGCCAAAAGTCAACTATATTTTTATATACTAGCTATGAACAACTGACAACTAAAAATAAGTTCAAATACCATTTACATTAGCTCTCAATGAAATACTTAGGTGTAATTCTAATCAAATACATACAGGATCTGTATGCTGAAAATCACAAAACAGTAAAAAATAAAGACCTCAATAAATGTAGAGATATAGTGAGCTGGAAGAATAAGCATATAAAAGGTGACAATTATGCCCAAAATTTCCTTTTGTTTATAGCAATTCCTATCAACATCCCAGCAGAATTCTTTTATAAACATAGACAAGTTGATTTTTTTAATATACATGGAAACCATAGAAACTAAAATAGTGAAAAAAATGTTGACAAAAAATAATAAAGTCTATATACCACCTGAGGACCAAATACCACCTCATATTAGTATTTAATCCACAGCTACAGAAACCAAGAAATTGTGGTATTCCATTGATCCATGGAGCAGAATAGAACCCAGAAATATTTTCCACAAAAGTACAGTCAACTGATTTTTGACAAAAGGTGCAGAAGTAATTCAATGGAGAAAGGATGACCTTTTCAATAAGTAGGGTCACAACAACAAAACACCAAGGACAAAATAAAAACACTCAACTTGAATCTCATATCTTATACAAAAACTAATCCAAAATGGATCTTAGATTTAAATACAAAATATAAGACTATAAAACATGAAACTTCTAGAAGAAAATACGAAACAAAACTGTTGGTCTTTGTAACTTAGGGTTAAATAAAGAGTTCTTAGATGTGCTCTTTGGAAAAGAACAAAGAGTGTTTTTCTAGAAACAGAAATAAATATTAATAATAATAAATCCATTAAAAAGTGATAGATTCAACTTCAATTAAAAGCTTTTTTTTTCCCCCCATGGGGCGCCTGGGTGGCTCAGTGGGTTAAAGTCTCTGCCTTCGACTTAGGTCATGATCCCAGGGTCCTGGGATTGAGCCCCACATCAGGCTCTCTGCTCAGTGGGGAGCCTGCTTCCTCCTCTCTCTCTCTGCCTGCCTCTCTGCCTACTTGTGATCTCTATCTGTCAAATAAATAAATGAATTCTTAAAAAAAAAAAAAAGCTTTTTTTTTTTCCTGAAAAGAATGTAAAACTGGGACACAAACTGGGAGAAGATATGTGAAAACTGCATATCTGAAAAAAGACTTAAATTCAGAATATTTTTAAAGATCTTTGAATTCACTACTAAGAAAACAAATAATCCAGCTAGAAAATGGGGGAAAAACTTGAAAAGCAAGTATATGCAGAACCAATAAGCACATGAAAATGGATTACATATCATTAATTGGTTAAAAAAATGCAAATTAAAACCATGATTAAATATCATGAGATGCCTGTTAGAATGGTTAAAATATAAAATACTGACAATTCCAAGTGCTGACAAGGATGTGGAATCAACTGGAATTCTCATACATTAAATGAAGTATTGAATGGATCTCAAAGGTATGATGATGAATAAAAGTCAATCTCAAAATGTTATGTGCTCTATTATTCCATTTACATACTATTTTTGAAATGAGAAAATTATAGTGGTGGAGAACATATCAGTTGCAGCCAGGGATTAGATTTTAGAGCAGACTGTATCCATATAGAAGTGGCAAAAGGAAATTTCATTGTGATAATGAAGTAGTTCTGCAGCTTAATCCTGGCTATGGTCACACAAATCAATAATGATAATATTTCACAGAAACATACGCATACACACACACATACAGAGCTGGTGAAATCCAAGTAAAGTCTGTAGTTTATTTATAATATTATATCAATATCAATTTCTTTGACTTGATAATGTGGTATGGTTATATTAGACATTATCACTGATGAAAAGTGGATGGGGTGCGGATAAGAAATATCTGTACTATGTTTACAAAATTTGTAAGTGTAAAATTATTTCAAAATAAAACCTGAAGTAAAGCTTCTTCAAGGTACTTTAGGCTTTCACTAACACTCTCCCCATTGCTCACTACCCAGCTTCAAGCCACATTCACAATTTAAGTTGTTGTTACAGAAATACCTACCTCAAGGGGAGCCTGGGTGGCCCAGTTTGTTGAGTGTCCAACTCTTGATTTTGGTTCAGGTCATGATCTCAGAGTTAGGAGACTGAGTCCCACATCAAACTCAGTGTTTGTCACAGAGTCTGCTTGTTCCTCTCCTTCCACTGCTCCCCTTATTCAGGTGCTCTCTCACTCTTTTTCTCCCTCTCTCAAATAAATAAATAAAATATTTAAAAAGAACCCCTACTTCAAGATATCAAAATATGTTAGAGCAATATAGTGCTACACGACAAATTACTCTAAAACTTAGTATCTGAAAGAAAGAAAAAAACAGACAAACAAACAAACACTTATTTTTCTAACACAGCCTCTTAGTGTTAAGATTTCAGGGACGACTTATCTGGATGGTTGTGGTTAAGATTTCTTGTAAGTTTGCAACTCAGAAAGTGACCAGAGCTGCAGGCTACAGTCACAGATGACTGGCCTGAAGATTCTGGCCTCCTTTGGAGCAGCTACCCAAGAGGGAGCAAAATAGTATACCAAAGAAAGAAGCCACAGTGTTTTAATAACTTAACCAAGGAATTGATAACCTATTGTTTCTGCCACAGTCTCTTTGTCAGACATGGATCACTAAGTTTAACAATGTGAAGGGAAGAGAATGAAATTCTACCATTTGATGGGAGGAGTATCAAAGAATTTGTGGACATATCACAAAGAGAGAACTGTGGATGTTTGTTGAGCAAACTCTGAAGTAATTGTCTGTATTCTGATTTCTACAGGTATATGAAGAAATTACCAACAGTCTGGTGGGGAGGATGGGAGGCAGAAAATAGAACAATATTTCAACTGCTGCATATTTCCACAAGCTAGAGTAGAAGGTCCTCATAATGCAAAGGTCATTTGAGAGTGCTCTCAGAAAATTATATGCTAAGGAGTGGGGCTAAATTAACCCTGTAATTAAAATTGATTTGAGCTCATTCCAACAAGGATTAAAAGTAAGTCTCAAAATGATACATCTGATTCTAAGCAACTTAACAGGCTACTAGAACAAAGTCCACTATATTTAAAGTTATTATACGAAAAAGCATCAAGGATGAAAAACTCTCATTGTGTGGCATACAATATAAAATTGCAGGCATGCAAGAAGCAGAAAAATATTACCCATCACGAGGAAAATGTCAGTTAGTAAAAGTAGATCAGGCATGATAAAAGGAATGGAATGAGCCAACAAAACCATGAAAGCAGCTATGAAGTTATGCTGTAACTTCACAAGAAGATAGACAAAAATATGAACGTGATGACGTGGGACATAAAAAAGACTCAACTATAAATTTTAAAGATGCAAACTAGAATATTTCAAATGAAGAACATACCGAGTAGATTGAAAGCAGATAAGACCCTCAGAAAGAAAGATTAGTGAACCTGAAGACATAACAATAGAACTATCCCAAGTGAAGCACAGAGATAAAATGAATATCAGAAAACCCCAAAACAAGAAGAAGTGTCTTGAATATTGGTGAGTTGTAGAATAATAACAAATGATCCAATATATGAGGAACTGCAGTTATAGGAGAGAAGGAATAGAAGGGGAAACTATTTGAAGAAGTTAGACTGAAAATTGTCCAAATTTATTGAAAACTACAAATGTATATATGCAAGTGTGCACACATTATGAAAATTATGCCAATACATATCTTAATCAAATTGCTAAAAACAAAAGACAAAGAGAAAATCTCAAAAGCAGCCAGAAGAATGACACATTATGTAGAGAAACAAGAATGACAGCAAATTACTCAACAAAACCTATACAAAATGAGATAGGAAGGTGGGAGAATGGGAATCCTTGAACAGATACAAATTCTATAAACCTTTTCTCCTAGTCTGTGGCTTGCCGTTTTACTTACCAAACAATGTATTTTGAAGAGCAAACACGTTGGATTTCTTTAAAGTCTACTTTATTCGTTTATCCATTATGGTTTATCCTTTCCCATTTAAGAAATTTTTGCATGACTCAGTATCAAGTGTTTCTTTTTTCTACATTTTCTTCCAGAAGTTTTAAAAGCTTTCCTCTTATATTTGCCTAAGTGTAAATGTAACCCATTTTTACATAATTTTAGTAGATAAGGTGATAAATGGTTCATATTTTCACATATGGATATCTAACACGATTAGTGATTAGAGAAATAAACATCAGTTACAAATTAAAAGCATCAACAGATAATGGTACACACACAGTAGATTGGAGAAAATTTAAACTATTCATAATACCAAATGTTTGCTAAGATGTGGAATGAATGGAACTCTCATGCATTACTTATATATATGCAACATGGTTGGATAGCCACTTTGGGTAAAAAGCTTGACAGCTTCTTATGTTTCTTAAATATATGTTTACCATATAACCCGGCAACTCAGTCCTAGATACTTACTAAGAGAAATGGATGTGTGTGTATCCAAAAGACTACTGGCATATTCATACTTGCTTTATTCATGATTTCCCTAAACTGGGAACAAACCATATGTCCATGAAGTGGTGAAAGGATAAATAATTATCCTGTACCCTTCCAATGGTTTTTCACTTAGCAGAAAAGGGAAACAAACTCCTGATACATGAAACGATGTGGATGCATCTCAAAAGCATTATTCTAGGGTGACATTATGTGAAAGTCTAGAAAAGATAAAACTAAAGTGATAGATAGCATATCAGTCCCAGGTACTGTTGGGGGCACAGAGGACAAAAGAGTATGAGGAAATTTTTTGGGTGACAGTAATGTTCTATACCATGATTGTACTGGTTACACAACCATGTTTCTAAAAACTCATTCCAACTGTACCTGTAACATCTGTGAAATTTACTGTATGTGAATTATAACTCAACAAACCTATTTAAGGAAAGACTTCAGATGAATATGGGACATTCCCAATGCTTCAATTTTAGGTATTGATAAGTATATGTATAGCAAATAGGGATTTTCCTCCAGGGTTCCCCAGGTAAGTAAGAGCTACCACCGTCTATCCACCCAGATGCTCTGACCAGAGCCCAAGAAGCCATCCTTGATGTATCTTCTTTATCACCAACATCCCATCAGTCATTAAGTCATGGTGCCTTTTCTTTTTTAAGTAGCCTTTAAATTCATTTACTTTCTCTAGCACTTCTAGTCTTAATCTGATACAGCTATCTTTCCTTGATAACACCACAAATCCCAAGGTGCCTATCTAGTGTTCAGCATGTCTGCACCATGATCCAGTCTTTAGACTGCCGACGAGTGGTAATTTCACATGAAAATCATATCCTTGGAATGAAATCCTTCAGCAGCTTTCCATTGTTCACAGAACAAAATTCAACATCTTACATAACCTAAACACTTGGGTCATGTGAGTCCTTTCATATATTCAGTTCCATCCCATTCTACTCCTCTCTTTTTGATCTCTCCAAATACTTAAAACATGCTATGATTTCTCCAGCCTCAAGACAGCACTGCTGTTCCCTCTGCCTAAAAGATGTCCCTTCTCATCCTGTGCTTTAGCTCAGATAGCTCCTGCTTATTCTTGACACATAGCTGTCCTCTTGACTTCTGCAAGCCTCCTAAGGATCAAGGAGGTCTCATTGCGCTCTGCCATAGTAGGACTTTACTTCCTGCTCATAGTCATCCCTGATCTAGCATGTATTTGTAATTGTTCAATATCTGACTTGACCCAAATCCCTTGAACTGTCCCACAATTCTACTTTCTACAAATAATCACTGTGTGCCTCTGAGACTATTTTAAAACAAAAACATATATTAGTGGGAGTTGGAGAGGGTGGGATAGGGTGACTGGGTTATGGACATTGGAGAGGGTATAGAGAGTGCTGTGAATTGTGTAAGACTAATAATTCACAGACCCATGCCCCTGTGGCAAAAATACATTATATGTTAATTAATTAATTTAAAATATTGACAAGTCAATATAATACTATATGATAAACAAAATTTGAAAATATAAATATACATAGACTTCTCCCTCTCTTGTCTTCCAAGTGGCAAGCTAAATTCCTCCTGTTCAGCACATGGGCTAAACAGTCGCTTAACAGGATAAAAGCTGATCCTTCAAATCTATGCAGGGTAAAGAACTTTTTTATTAGAAAAAATAACATATCTGGGAAGGAAAGAAGAGGTAACCAGAAAGAAAAGATCCTATGAAAACTAGCTTGGAAAGTTTCATTGAACTTTTGGATGAAGTGAGACAAACTGTTACAGTGGCAATTTCTATGTTGTGACAAATGGGCTTTGGAAAGATTGATAAATGAAGAAGATTATTACAAGTCTCTGTGATGTGTTATATGGGTTTACAGCACTTTAAAGCATATGAACATTTTATTGCTATTTCTTTGGAGGAGGGGGAATGTGGGACTTGCATTTTATTTGTGACTCTAACATGAGGGCATGAAGTGTCTCAGGTTTATTTGGACTTTGAATAAAACTCAACACAGGAATTGGTTCTACCTAAGCAGGTATTTTAAGTTTTTTGTTTGTTTGTTTAAAATAGTAACCAAGGCCAAGATTAAAATCTAAAAATGGGGATCCTCAATCCTTGAAATAGTAAAGTCAGTTACAATAAATTCTTCAGCTTCATCAACCCCAGAGACTATACTTCAGGCTTCTACATATAGCACTTACATGTCATGTGGTAAGTTTCTGTGCCACTGGAAGTTTACAGAATTATTCCCAGACAAAAAGGACCCTTAGCAAGAAAAAAAAAAAAAGAACAATCCTCCATTTCTCTCTCGACTAATGATCAAAATAAAAGTAGAATTTCATATTAGTGGGCTATGAGGGACATTTCCTTTGTTGAGGCTTTGGCTGCCCATCATTTGACCTCCCTTCACTTTGTCATGGAATCCCACAGTTGAGAACACGCTGGGATGGGAAGGCATCAGTTCCCACTAAAATAGCCCCAAAGTCCAGGTTCTCATTCTCCTTATCCACTGGGGAGCAGGCTCCTGACCTAGGTCTAGCTATTTGAATGTTCATAGCTGGCAGAGCTGGAACAAGTAGCACAAAGGAAAGAAAAACAATTTGGAATTCCTTTCAACAGCAGTGGCCAGTAGCTACGGTGGCAGTCGTGCCAATACTTTGTTCTGTGTCCCAAGCCAGTTGCACAAGCATCCCACCCAGCTATTCCAGAGGCTGGGCCTGGACTACAATGAAGCTGCCCAGCTTCCTGGGGTTTCTGCCTGCTCTCAGAGCTTGGACTGCTAGCCTTCCCAACCATTAAGCTACACGGCGACATGATTTTATTAAACACTTTTCTCCTAGAGCTAACCAGAATCCCATTTGGTGGCTGCAAGCAAGAACCGTAACTTAAATGGTTGTCGCGGAGTGGGTTACAGTCCAAACAACCTCAGAAAAAGCTAGGGAGTTGGGCATAGTTGGGGTTGGAGGCACTGAACATTCTGTAGGTATTCATCAGTAGGAATCTGTCAGACCATAATACACAGTGACAAAGTTTCTCTTTAAATTATTTTCTCTGGTCTACTGAAATGAAGTGTGCACAAAGATCAGAATTTTTTGCAACCATATACTTACTGCATGGAATTTAAGACGGGGTGGTGGGCAGCCTGGGTGAGGGGGGTACCTGCATCTAACAGTCCTATACAAGGTCAGTGAACAACCCAAATCCCCAAATTCTCAGCAAAAAGCACTTGCTGAATTCCAGGCCTAGGAGTGGACTAAAAGACTATCTAACCTCTACCCATTCTAGAATTTCCTTCCTTTGTTGGGAAGAAAACCCTGAGGGCAGGAGATTAGAACACAGAAGGAAATCGATCAAGTGAGTCAGGTGTCCCTTGCCTCTGCTGCCCAAAGACCTAGAAGGTGCTCCTTTCTCCAAAGCCTTGAGAAACAAACTGATGAGCAGATTATCATTAATCTCTAAAAATACATTAGTGACTGTTCTTCAAAGCAAATTCTGTTGTGGGATGCTGGTGAAATGGTCTCTCTGACCCTAATAGGGCAACTAGGTTATTAACCATGTAATCTAAATGCCACAGAGATTTTGGTGATTTCTAATTTATCACAGGATTATTAGAAGTGCAAGGGGTGGGCTACTTACTGAATCTTGTTTGATCGTGTTTAAAAACAAAATAGAACGAACAACAAAAATATCCCTGGTGTCTAACAAGCCATTATAATAGAGGATCATGGTCTTCTTACCAATTTCCTACACCTGGCTCAATACATAGCCCCAGTCCTTTGACTGAAGGGAAGCCTGGACACCCCTGAGAAGATCTATGCTGACACCCTCTGTAAGCTAAGATTCTATTTTGCCTGCCAGAAAAGAACCTGTAACTATTTACTATGATTACTTTGCTTAGAGAAATAAAAATGCCCAGATCTTTTGAATCTTACTGTTGGAAACTAATTCTAGCAAAACTCGAATACCTGGGGTGTCTGGCTGGGTTAACTCATCAAGCGTCTGTCTTCAGCTCATGGCAGGATCTTGGGGGTGCTGGGATGGAGCACTGCGACGGGCTCCCTGCTCAGTAGGAAGTCTGCTTCTCCCTCTCCCTCTGCCCCTCCACCCCGCTTCATGTGCACTCTCTTTCTCTCTCACTCTCTCTCAAATAAATAAAATCTTAAACAAAATAAACAACCCCTCCCCTAACCCAATAACCGACGACCAACACCCGCTTCAATTTACTTGTTGGTGTTGGGTTTCTGAAAGTCACAAATGAATTTCCATCAGAGTCTGCTTATAATAGGCCCAGCAAAATCCTGAATTCACACTGTGTTAGACTATGGAAACTCTCAAATATATAATATGTAAATATGTATCATGCTACAGTATGGTGTAACAAATATACTTCCCAATATATAAGGACCAAAACACAATAGAAATATTTCTCTCTTTTGTAAGAGTCTGGGCAGGTGTTCCTTATACTTTTCCCAGGTTCCTTGCCTCCTGGGACTCATTTATGTCCCACACCTTTGCTGCCAGACCTACAAAGGGGAGGGCATATGAAGAAGCAAACATGTTTCCGGGGTGCCTGGGTGGCTCAGTGGGTTAAGCCGCTGCCTTCGGCTCAGGTCATGATCTCAGGGTCCTGGGATCGAGTCCCGCATCGGGCTCTCTGCTAAGCAGGGAGCCTGCTTCCTCCTCTCTCTCTCTCTGCCTGCCTCTCTGCCTAATTGTAATCTCTGTCTGTCAAATAAAATAAATAAAATATTTAAAAAAAAAAAAAAAGAAGCAAACATGTTTCTAAAAATACTCAGAAGTGGTACACATCATGTCTGTTTACATTTTATCCTTTCAAAATCAGATTATAGGATCATCTCTACATGCAAGGGAGGACAGGCAATATTGCAGACTGGCAATCTCTGCCACAATGCTGTGTATTATTCTCCACTTGTTAATGTGTACTAGGAATAGAAGTACTGAGAACTGGCAAAATTCCCACATTAGTTTCCTATCACACAGGTTAAGGGCTACTGTGGTAAAACACCAAATGGAAACCACTGGACTCCTCTTCCAAACCAAAATTATAAATCAAAGAAATCCTGAATTACTGTCCAACTACAAGGATTCGTGCCTCTATCAAAGACTTAGAAGATGCAAAGGTGGTGACTTTTTCTTTTTCATATTCCTACTTAACTCACCCAGGCAGATGACAGATGGGTCCTGGAAAACAAATGATCATAGCATATTTAGTTAATCTTAGCTGCAAATCTAGATGTGGCCTTTTTACTTAAGCAAATAAATATAACCTCTGATAATTAATAAGCAGCTACTGATTTGGTTGTATTTCTTTTCTTTATCCATATTAATGAAAAGCAACGGAAACAAGTTGTGTTTATCTGAAAGAGATCAAAGTACAAATTCCTGCTGGATTGTGTCTACCTTCTAATGTTTTCTGTAATTTGGTCAACAGGGACCTTAAATTTTCTATTCCTCCAAGCAACACGCTTTTCCTTAAATTAGTACTGAGGCTGACAGAACACAGACAGCATGACGTAGCTAGTCTGGACAGAAAGCACATATATTAAAGGGTAGGAGGTGAAGGACCTACCACCTCCATTAAGTTCCTGGGAGCCCAGCAATTTGGAGCTTGTCAGGATCTCCCTTCCAAAGTAAAGAATTATTTTGTTTTACCTTGTACCCCAAAGTAAAAAACAGCATTTTGTAGGTTCTTTGGATTTTGGAGAAAACATACATCTCCTTTGTGTTTGCCTTCCCAACCTATTTAACTTATTGATGCCAAGGATGACATAGTTGGAGTATACTTTAGAGCAATCAAAGTTTCTGCAATTGGTCTTGTTATGGCACAAATGCCTCTGCCTCTTTACCCTATAAGCCCAGGAAATTAAGAGGGGGAACAGGCACGTGTGTATTATCTCGTCCTTGTATGGAGTGGTAGCAAACCATGATAAGAAAATCAAAATGGAAACCCTTACAAATCTGGAGCATTGTCAAGTCCTCTTCTGCAACTAACTATTCCCTTCTTTAAAAAAAAAAAAAAATCTCTTGGCTGTGGTGCCTGGGTGACACTGCAAGTTGAGCGACCAACACTTGGTTTTGGCTGGGGTCATGATCTCAGGGTCATGAAATCAAGCCTGGCGTAGGGCTCTGTATTCAGTGTGGAGTTTGCTTAAATTTCTCTTTCCATCTCCCTCTGGTCTTCCCCCATGTGTCCCCCCCCACCTCAAATAAATAGATAAATCTTAAAAAACAAACAAACAAACAAACAAACAAACTCTTGGCTTTCTACTAGGCCATTAAGACTGAATATATCTGACTACAGAAAGGCAAATGTTCAGATAAACTGAACTGCCCATCACAAACCAAGTGCTCTTCTGTTCTATTGGAACATTAACACCACAAAGCAAGGCACTGTCCTGTCTTCCTCACCAATATCCCCTAGATTATGGAATAAAACCAGGCATATAATAGTTGTTTAGTAAATTCTTGCTGATAGATAGAGGAAAGGAAGAAGGAAGGAAGGAAGGGAAGAAAGGAGAAAGGAATTGAGTTCAACTTGCCTAGAAATGCTCAACAAAGAGAACTTGCTTACACACGACTACATGCAAACTGGTGCTCACAGTCCATTTTCATCAATGATTCTTCCAGAAGAGGAGCAAGCTTATTCATCTCACTGAAGCCCTTTCCACGTACCTTATCTTGTTGTTTTTGGGAAATTCTCAAAGAGCAGTTGGTAACTAAAGAGGAACAAACTCAGCCGGATTCATAGGTTTCTCTGTGCACTTTGCTGGCATCAGCCACACGTGAACTGTGGCATTGGTACAGCTCCACTCTGGAGCCATCCTGAAGGACAACAGGCTAGATTTCAAGCAGCACATCTTTTTTTTTTTTTTTTTTTTTTTTGGTCTAGCCAGCTGGAAAGATGTATGGCCTAAAGTTTCTACAATAATTAGTGAACTGGGTTAATGGTTTGCCACGGTTGTAAGAAACTAGGAAGAAATCTGATGAAGGGAATGGTGAGAAAAAGCTTGTGTAAGAATGATGGGTATGAACTTCTTCACCTGAAAGTTCTAGAACTTTCTGGAATGGAAGGCATGTGTCCCGTGTGAAAGCTCCTCAAAACTCCACTCTTTGAAAGAGGAGCTCATTCCTGGATTTTACAAAACAGCGCTCTCTGATGACATCAGCCAGCCTTTTCCTCCACATATGCATGCGTGATCAATGACCACATTACTGAGAAGCACTGCAGCTTGTATGGAACTCTTCATTGACTCGCAGAATCTATTTCCCTCACGAAAGTTTATCGAGCTTCTGCTACTGCCAATTATCAGATATGCCAGTCGCAGAAACATCACTACATATCTGAATAATCTATGACTGGGGAAGCCTTTGCAACAATATAGAAAGGGTAAAAATCATCAAGAAAAAGAAGGACATTTGGCTTCAATTATTTTTTTTACTTCAATTATTTGACAATGTATATATTATGAAATATATTTTATAAAATCAAAAGCAAACAAAACCAAGTGTTAATATCCCTAATATAAGAAAGAATGCCTAGAAATTAATTTTAAAAGAACACCAGCAGTCAGGAAGAAAAATGGGAAAAGGACAGAATAAGTCACTGAGGAAAGAGAAAACACAACTGAGAAACAACCACAATTGCTCAGCTTCACCACTAGGGTGAGTAATGCAGATTATTAAGAAAATAATCCTGTTGTGATTTTTTTTTTTAATCCCCCCAAATTAAAAAAAAAAAAAAAAGTGGTAAGAGTCAGTGCAGGTGAAATGTGACAGGTAGAAGCAGTCTTACCTTTCTTCTGAGACCCTGTGTGCTAAGCCCTCTTAGGAAATGGTGCTGGTCATTTATAGCAAAACTTAAAATGACACATTCTGTTGATCCAGTGAAGAAATGTGTCTTAGCGAAAGAAAAGCCCAGGCCCCTAAGGACTTTACACAAATTTTATGGCTCTGTTGTTTATAGTGGTATAGAAGTGAATGAAAGTCTTTATGTTCACTATTAGGCAAATGATTGAATACTGCACATCTTACTATGGAAAAATGTCACTTACTTTTTAAAAGCATTTATTCGGGGCGCCTGGGTGGCTCAGTGGGTTAAGCTGCTGCCTTTGGTTCGGGTCATGATCTCGGAGTCTTGGGCTTGAACCCCGCATCGGGCTCTCTGCTCAGCAGGGAGCCTGCTTCCCTCTCTCTCTCTCTTTCTCTGCCTGCCTCCCTCTACTTGTGATCTCTCTCTGTCAAATAAATGCATAAAATCTTTATATAAATAAATAAAAGCATTTATTCTTTTTCCGATGGACATGGAAAAGGGTAAACAGCATAATATAAAAACTTTAAAAAGTCATCATGCAATATGTGTAGCACTTCCTCTGACATGCAGTGGGTGTATATATGTTTATTAATATGCAGGAAGGAACGGCAGAACATGCAACAAACTCTTGATCTCACACCAAAGACAGGTGAATGTACATAAAGTGTACTAAAGCTGTGGAGAGGGAAACTTTTCCTAATGTTTTCTAATGTGTCATTTAATTCTCTATAACCTTTAAAATCTACTCAAGAATGTATAAAGAAAAAAAATTATAAGTACTGAGTGCTTCTCTGTTTTATTTCTACCTTTACTTCATTGACTCATTAATGTTTATTGAGTGCAAGTACAAAGAGAAAATCCGTCATTCTCGAACTGCCTTCTAAAAGAAGACTTTAAGTATTACATACCACGAAGTGTTTAGGAAAAGCTCTTTTTTAAAATTTTGTTTTGTTTGTTTTTACTATGATTTAGCTGTTAATTATTTGGGCATGTGTTTTAAACCTATGACTGATGATGCCCTTGAGGTTTGTTTTTTTGTTTTTTTAGTTTTTTTTTTTTCCCCCCCAGCTTGGGAGACATTTGTTTTAAATTTTTTACAATTTAACAAAAATACACTTGATCCACAGAAGAAACTATCCTGGCCAGAATACCTCTTACTACATTAAGGTCACATATCATATGACTATTTAAATTAGAACCAGAAACTTATGTCTTCCTGTTTCTGGAAAGCCTTTCAAATGTTATCTCAGGATAATAAACTTAAAAAAAATTCAAGAAAGATTATAAACTGCTTTTGCATCTCAGAAGCATACATAAATGAGCTATATCTTGATTTTTATTTTAAAATGCTTTCTGAAAAATGGTGTCCTCTTCTATGAGGACAACAAGGTATTCCTGTTCATCTAAATAGTTAATTTATATCACATTAAACTCATGATTTTCAAACATTCAATGTGTAATTCTACACTATATCTACAGGCTTAAATAAAATATTTATTTATGTATATATACTCAATATACATACATATGCATGTATTTAAGATTACTTCAAAAGCTTTTTAAAAAAATTTTAAGGAAACTTGCTCTAGGACAAAGCCCATTGTAAAAAGGCTCCAATACAATACAGAAAAACAGGTAAAAGAAAGACATCAAACAGCTATGAAAAAATAGTGTGTTGTTAACAGGTTTTACTTCCTTCATTTCTGCTTTTTGTTATCCAACTAAAATAGTTCCCTGTTCTCTGAAAATGAGAAAAGATAATTTTTGCGCTTAAAATATTTTTATTATAGCACAAATATTTATGGATTTAATTGCAAATTCTCTGTGAAAAGCTGTCATGGACTTTCAGTGATCTGTACTTAAATAATGTTAAGGGATTTATTATAAATTGAGTTGTGACTTGTTTAATGTAAACTACCAATGAGAAATCAGAAAAACATTACACTAATGTATTTACTTTACATACAGTGTTCTTTAAGAATAAAGGGGGAGAAATGAAAAGAAATTTATAGATGGACGTAAGCCTCAAAGCTTCACACTAACTGGCCTAGTTTATTCAGATTCCCTTGGCTGTCTCGGCTGGTTCTATTATAAACCCCCCAGGGCAGGGGCTGTGTCTGTTCACTGTCAGCACTCAACGAATAATAAATAGTACTATTAACAGCTGTACCTGTGGATAGACTTTGTGTGATTATTGGTTTTTTAATAGCACTATTCAGTGGAACACTAACTGGATTGTCATTCAAGATTTTCTTGATTTTGTCATGTAGGTATTGTGCTGAGGAGAAATGCTCAAATTGATCGTTTATACTTTTAAAACTATGTCTTAATGAAAAAGCAATTTAGTAAATTGTTGAGGGCTGTTTTGTATCACAGAGTGTTGTCTTCCTGTAGAACAGTTCCATTTAATGCAATTCCCCTGGAAGTTTAGTCTAAGCTGAAACACAAAATTGTTGCTGCCTGAAAGGTTGCATGCTCGCCTAATATGCAGTTTCTAGAACAAGCATTCTTAGCTTCGGATACAAACGTTTTCCCCAATCTTTCCATCCAAATCCAATCACTGAAAATTAGAGGCATTATGCAGAAATTAATTCAGATGTTTTGATTAAATTTAAGGAAATCAGCTTAAAGGTACATTTACATACACACACACACTTAACCACAGTTGAGTCAGTAAAATTACTTTTACTGAATTTTTTCTTATTTATTTTATTACTCAAGCAATCCCAAAGAAATACAAGTAAGTTTAAAACACTTGATTAGTCAAATCAGTCTGAGTTCTTGTATTAGTAAAACTAAAGATATAAAGCAACATAAGTTCATTTTCAGAGATATGAAACATGATGCATATAGAAAACTTCATCAATTTGAATTCTAATATTTCCAGTAGCTTTGATTCTTTCCTATGGTTTCCAGCTCTATGTTAAAATTGCTCCTCTATTCCTGCATGTCGTCTATCTTTTCAATCAGAGCCTTTAACAGATAATCCATAGTTATTGTACGTTCCTGATCAGTTCCAGCCTTTGGTTATATCTGAAGCTGGTTTTGATAATTACTTTCTATCTTCGGACTGTGTTTGTTCTTGACTTTTCAAATGCCCTCTAATTTTTGTTGGAAGCCAGGCATAACGTATAGTACAGCAGATCCTGAGACACATTTATCTCATGCTTGGAGATGTGTACACTTTTTCTTCCCTGCATGAAGGTTTGCATTGATTGAGGTAAACATGCGGTGGGGTTTGAAGTCTGGGGTTACCATTTTACCCTCCTTGCCCTGGAGGCTTTGTATTCCTTTAGCGATACCCCATGTTTCGGGGTGGGCTAGTTCACCAGGGAGTGCTTCTCAATGTCTTTGTGCTAAGAAGCTGCTTCTCAAGGCTCGCCCACCTGTGTCTTACTGAGTGTCTGATACCTCAGTGGGGAAGTAGAGGAGGAAGGGCATCATCCTCTGACGTTCTAAGTCAGCCTTCATCTTGGCAGTCTCTATGAGCAGGTGGTGCATGGCCTTCACAGTTGCCTCTCTGCCTCTTTTACCCATTGTTCTGGGGCTACCAAGCACTCCTGCTCTGGCCCTAGGCAGAGCTTTTTCCTTCTTCTTATTCTCTTCTCCTAGAAATGAGAGCTGTTCATGCTCTTTTCCCTGCAAATTAAGCTTCCTCTCTATAAGAAGGACTGGGGACAGGAAGGGGTGGTGGCATGGGAGGGTCTGGTTGTGATTTCTGACATTGCCTGTTGTTCCTTTCTCCCAGCTTACATGACTAGGGAGCATTCTCAAGAGTCCCCTCAGTCTTTCCTTTGAGCATCTGCTGAAGTTCAAGAAGGAAAAGGTACAGCCCCCTGGAGTTACACACTCAGACACTAACCTACATTTTAACTGAATCTTCCTACAAGGTTAGAAGGCATCTGAAGGTGTACGCTCCAGGGAAGCAACTACCTTTTTGTGCAGGAAGTTTGGTCGAATAGAATGGAATGTGAGATGAGATGCCAGTGGATCCACCATTTCGTAAAGCTTTAATTAGTCGTGCTAGCTGGGACCCTATGAGAAGGAAAGGAAAACCCAAATTCTTCATATTTATCTATTCTTTTGAGAACAAATTGCTGGCCTTTCTAGAATGAAAGAGGTCAAATATAGTCAATATGGCACCAACTGACCAGTTGGTCTTCTCCAAGATTGGTGCCAAAATTGCAAGTGATTGTTGGTATTTACTCTTGACCATCTGGACCTTTTTACCTTGGTTTAAAGTATATCAGCTAGTCAGAACAAATGCTGTTGGGCAGATAGCCTCCACCTCGGCCATCAGGACCATGTTATTCATGTGCCTAATGTAGCATCACTAGAGTGGCCAATGAGAGAGGTAAGCTGATGTCCTGGCTGGGTTATTCTCAATTCTGGCCTCTTCTCTGAGGAATATTTTCTTGTGAACATTAACATACGATACAACAATATTCACATTCCATACCCACTTTCATATATCTTTGTACTTCTGCCTAATCTTTTCCTTTCTTTTCCTTCCAGGCCCCTATCAACCATCCAAAGCACTGATCACCACCAATTAATCTTTATATCTAACTTTAGTCCTCTTTTCTTTTAACACAGTGCAGATAACCAGATTCATAATCTGAAGAGCTACTAATTAGAAGGATTTTCTCTATCTACTGTCAGGTCACCCCTGAGTTAGGTGGTAAATCCATTATCTATTTTGTACTTATATCCTGAGTCAGTCCCCCAAAACTCTTAGGCATGATATGAGGGATTGATGCTGCCACAGTGGTGGTGGTTCCTTGAGAATTAGGGTACCTTCTCATGCAGCTTGTTCATGCTCCCTGGCACTGCTCATGCCTGATTCTGGATGTTTCCCTTTCAAGTTGAGATGAATTATCAATGGGAATGCCCTACTTATGAGACTCACCAACAGTTGGAACTGACAGAATCTAGCTCATGATAGACACTTGTGGCCACATGCTCATGTAATGTCCCACAGTCAAGTGCTCCAACTCTACCAATGCCCACTAACATGCCAGTGGTTGTTTCTTAAAACAGGGGTTTCCATTACAGATGGCATATGCACCAGAACCCCCAAACTCTTCACTGAGATTCTCCCAATGGGACTTGTCATAAGCTCTCTACAGCCCTTTCACACTACTGACACCTCCAACATCACAAAGGTCTATTGAACCAAACGGCCCAACTTTGGACCTGCTGCAGAGGCCATTCCTTGTCCAGAAAGAAACACAGCCCGGCTGACTCCTTGATTTTGGCCCAGTGAAACCTGTAGGTTTTGAATCTACTGTAGGTTCAAACTGTAGGACTTCAAACCTGCAAAACTCTAAAACAATAAATTGTGGCAATCTATCATGGCATCAATAGAAAACTAATGCAACAGAGAATACAGAGAAATCAAAAACAGTAATTAGGGGTGCCTGGGTGGCTCAGTGGGTTGGGCCTCTGTCTTCGGCTCAGGTCATGATCTCATGGTCCTGGGATGGAGCCCCGCATCAGGTTCTCTGCTCAGTGGGGAGCCTGCTTCCCCCTCTCTCTTTGCCTGCCTCTCTGCCTACTTGTGATCTCCATCTGTCAAATAAATAAATAAAATCTTTAAAAAAAACAGTAATTAAAATGTTACTTCATCTATTAGGACAACTGTAAACTATGATAGAAAAAGTAAGAGTCTGAGTTAGGAGATAGGGTACTGATCCATATTCTTTTTTTTTTTTTTTTTTTTTTTAAGATTTTATATATTTATTTGAGAGAGAGAGAGAGAGTAAGAGAGAGCATGAGAGGGGAGAAGGTCAGAGGGAGAAGCAGACTCCCCATGGATCTGGGACCCCAATGCAGGACTCAGTCCCGGGACTCCAGGATCATGACCTGAGCCAAAGGCAGTCGCTTAACCAACTGAGCCACCCAGGAGCCCTCCATGTTCTTTTTAAAACTACCAATAGGGTGCTCTGGTGGGTCATTTGGTTGAGCATCTGCCTTTAGCTCTGGTAATGATCCCATAGTCCAGGATCAAGTCCTGCCTTGGCTCCCCATTCAGCAGGAAGTCTGCTTCTCCCTCTGACCCTCTCTCATCTTGTGCTTTCTCTCTCTCACTTTCCCTCAAGTAAATATATGGAATCTTAAAAAACAAAAACAAAAACAAACAAACAAACAAAAAACACTACCTATAGAACATTGGAAAAATAGCTCATGGATAGTGAGGATGGTAAAAACAATTAGGTTTATCAAAGAGATTTGTCTAGAATATTTAGAGAGTCAAGGTATAATATTTTGAAGAATGTAAATACTGATGGATTTGCATTAAATACATAATAGGAAGAGATTCTGATTAGAAGCAGTATCATTCTTAGTAATGGAAAAGACAACTTAAATACAACCAGCTGTACATGGTTTTTTCCTAGTTCATACTGAAAAAAAAATAAGAAGAGGTAAGCATTAAATTCCTTTCTGTCCAAGGCTGGTTTTGAGTAGACTACTATTTTATTTCTTCAGACTATTATACTCCATTTAGTTAATATTAAATAACAAACCTAAAGCAAAGATGTTTTATTTATGAATACTAGGCAAGCCAAAGGACATGAGGCAAATTACCTTGCTGCAATGACAGCTTCCAAGTACAGCACCAAGGAAGTTTTCCCAGAGGACACAGAACAGGAAGGTCTGCAGATGAAATGTAAACACTGAGGTCATAGTTAGAAGGTACTCTCAGGGACAAGGGGAAACAGAGCAAGCTAAGGCACATTAGACAGTGCTTATGTGGGGTGCAAGAACCGTAGTACCTGAATCCTAGGGTGTGGCATAGTCGTATGGCCTGCCATTCTCTCTCCTACCTCTGCTTCCCTGCTGGTGATGTGATGACTGATATCAGAGCTTAGCAAGAAGGCCACAGCTAGAAGGTATCCTGGACCAATGTCAAAAACTTCCTTTATTAGAGAGTCACAGAGACAAATGTTCTTGTCAGAGCTGGAGCATGTCAATTAGCCTTCCAAATGACTTGGATTTTATTTATATTTCTTGGGCAAAGGAGACATGGGCCAGAATGGCTGTCGCCAATGGGGGACCAAATTAAGTACTCATTAATATTGAGTGTTTCATACATTTCATGTATATTGAGAGCATTCTCAATTTGTAGTGTATTACAGATATTTTGTACCTGGGGCCTCTTGAATATTAGGTAATTTTTTTTTGCTTGTTCTTTCTCCTTTCTTTTTCTTTATTGAGGTAGAAATGAAATGCAAAACTGCACATATTTAATGAGCATAAGTTGACGAGTTTGGACACGTGCATACACCCTTAAAACCATCACCATAATCCAGGTAAGAGACCTATCTGTTATCTCTAAAAGTTCTCCTGTACTTCTTTTGTTGTGGTTGTTATAAGAACATTTAACATGAGATCTACCTTCTCAACTAACTTTAAAGTATACAATAAAGTACTATAATTATAGGTACAGCAAATCTACAGAACTTACTCATCCTACATAAATGAAACTTTATGCTCATTGAACAACAGCTTTCCTCCCCTCCTCCCCTCAGATCCTGACAACCACGCTTCTGTTCTCTGCTTCTATGATTTTGACTATTTTAGATACCTCATATAAGGGAAATCATGCAGTGTTTGTACTCTGTGACCAACTAATTTCACTTAAAACAATGTCTTTCAGGTTCATCCACATTACAGATGGATCACAAGTGTTGGTAAGGATATGAGGAAATTGGGGCCCTTATACACTGGTGACGGGAATTTAAAAATTGTGCAGCCACTATGAAAAGTAGCATGGAGGTTCCTCAAAATTAAAAATAGAACTACCATGTGATCCAGCAATTCTACTTCTGAGTATTTACCTGAAGGAAACAAAAACACTAACTCAGATATATTTACCCCCATACTAACTACATCGTTCCTTATAATATCCAAATATTGGAAACAGACCAATGTTCACTGACAGATGAATGGATAAAGTCAGATATGTTCATACACTGGAATGCTGTCCACTCCTTTCTATGTTTAGGATTAATATGCTAAGTACTTATCATTATTGGACACATCTCATGAATTGTGCCTACATCTAACAAAATCTTTACTTACTAGCTACCTGTTTATACTTAAAATTTCTTTATCTGTGTTTTACAAACTACAGACCTGTTCCCGTTTCATATAAAATTCAATATTCTGAAAAGCAAAGGTACATTATGCCAAGCCCCAGAATTTCCTTTCGTGTAAGGTGACATGACAGTCCTATAAGAGTGTTATCCTTCGGTTAAATATGAAACATTGTAATTGGTCTGGAACATAGAAGCAGTCCATCAAAGTCTGGAAAAAGCTGCACAAGAGTCAGAGACTTCCTCTCTCTTGGTAAGCTGAACTATAGAGTCAGAGGTATTTTCTTCGTAGTGGGGAACAGAGAGCTAAAGAAAGGAAAAGAGACCACAAGTGGGGGAACATGGGAGGAAACAGGATCCATGTGTAAGCATGAGCCAAGGAGACCTTCATGGGAAAGCATGAGTGATAGGTCCAACAGAGGGAACAGTAAACAAAGGTGAAGATATGGGTGGTAAAGAGACAGAAATGTAAATATTAATAAGATGAATATTGGTAAGCTTCTTATTCTGAGGGGACAGTTAGAGGCCATCCCTTTGGATTTTGAAAAACTGTCCAATCTCCAAATTTTCTGAGGTCTAACTCTTCTGACAAGGGTAATTTTCATGAACTACTTTGGGAGGTTTGTCTACATTTACATGAGATATAGCCCAGTGATAAGATTCCTGTTGACTAGTTTGTGCATTCACTATAATGGAATGGACTTAATTTTTTCAAGATGCACCCATATAATGACCTAAGTGTCTTCTCGGGAAGAATTATCACAACTTTATTGACTGTGGAGTATTACTATAATGTATCAAATAATTCCCACATAAATGTTTAAAGGGCACCAAGTAGTATTTTGTACACAGACTTTTTGTTTTTCCTTCAAGGTTAATGTAAGCATCAACATAAATAAAGCCAGTGTTGTACTTCCTTGCATTCTTCAGTACATCTAGCATGTGGTGATAATATTAGGAAACTGACATAAATGATGATGATAGAGCTTGGTAAAAAGAATTGGTTTTGGAGAGGATATCTGCCATTTGGAAAGTAAATGTCAAGTGGACCATTGTTCTCTCTTCCCATTCTATGGTTGACATTATCAGTTAATCAAGGTTTTGCTTCTCCCCAAATCCAGGTACGGTCCTAGCTAGACATATTCACAGCACTGCAGTTCCGGTCTCATTACTAACAAATCTAAGCCAGCACTCACAATTAAAGCTCTTTGCCAGCAGCAAGTTATTTCCTCTTTTGGACTTTTCCTTCTCGGCTGGCTGTTTTCTCCAAGTGATTAATGTAACCTCATTAAGTTAATGAATCTGGTACTTCAGCATTTCTTCAGGGGTAGAAGAACTAAAATTATCGGCTATCTACTACTCTGTACACTAATACATTTTCTTAATTTATTAAAGGTGTTTATAGAAACTTAAACATGATTTAGAAAATCTCAACCTCTAAATAAGTACCAACCCCTAGTCTTAACTAAAGAAGAAAGGAAACCAAGAAAGTTTAAAAGAATATTACAGATGGCAATGTCAAAATTAACAACTTTAAAAGACCAAACTCACCTAAAGAAATTAAAAAAAAAAAAAACAGACCCTAGAAAAAATACTTCCAACATAAACAGATTCCCAAAATAATTGATATCATTAGTAAATATATCATTACTATAAATAAATCAGAAAGTCCCCTGAATGACTGTTTATGAGGTGTTAATAGAAGAAGCACAAAAGTGAGGCCACACTTTGAAATACTTTTTCCCCTGCATGTATACTAGAATAAGTCCATATATGTGCAGAGTTTCTTTTTTTTTTTTTTTTAGCCTTAAGAATTCCCTTTTAGAGTGATAGTACACTTAAGAAAAAGGATGACTGTAATATGCATGAGTTGGAATTGGTTGGAAAAAAAAATGTGACAATTTCCATCTTCTGGGCCAGGTAGAAATGGAGAATATAGTAGTTACACAGGACCTATGTAACTTTTAAGTACTCTTCAAATATTTTTCTATTGGTTTGCTTATTCCAAATATCATAAGATCACATATGATTCTAGGCAATATTAGCCAATGGCTTCTATCATCAAGCAGACATAGATGACAGAACTACACAGCATGATGTAGTCCTGTCCTCCCCCTAACAAAGGGTAACATGAATGTGGCCAAGACTCTGAATCTAATTAGAAGTTTACAGGATAGATAAGGGTCAGTGGAACATAGTAAACTGCACCATGAGAATGCAATTTGCAAGATACACACTGTGGGAAACTGTACATGATAAGCAGCCGGTTTTTGCAGTAAGAAAAACTAGAGTGAGGAAAGGTGAGAGGAAGAGAAACTATAGATTAAAAATAGAACAAATTAATAAAACTAAAAAAAAAAAAAAAGAGGCATACCAACCAATTACAATTTATGCACTTTAGTTGGATCATAATCTGAAAACAAATTATTTTTAAAAAATGACAATTCAAGAAAATGAACCCTGGGATGCTTGGGTGGCTCAGTGGGGTAAAGCCTCTGCCTTCAGCTCAGGTTATGATCCCAGGGTCCTGGAATCAAGCCCTGTATCCGGCTCTCTGCTCAGCAGGGAGCCTGCTTCCTCCTCTCTCTCTTCCTGCCTCTCTGCCTACTTGTGATCTCTGTCTGTCAAGTAAATAAAAAAAATATTTAAAAAAAGAAAGAAAGAAAGAAAGTGAACCCTGATGAGTTCTTTGATGAGAATGAAAATTTTTAGGTATGTTAATATCTGTGATGACCAATTGTACTGCTTTTCCCAGGACTGAGAGATGTGTTTTATTTTATTTTAGATTTTATTTTATTTGACAGAGAGAGAGAGAGAGAGTACAGGCAGGGGGAGGAGCAGAGAGAAAAGGAGAGGGAAAGGCAGACTATTCAAAGAGCAGGAAGTCCAGTGTGGGGCTGGATCCCAGGACCCCTGGATCACAGCCCCAGCCGAAGGGAGACAGCTGACTGAGTCACCCTGGCACCCCAGGATTGAGAGGTTTTTTGAGACTTGGAACTTCCAGTGCTAAAACCAAGAATGTCCTGCACAAATGGTGATTTCCATCAAAACTAGCTGGTATAGGAGTTGCGACATTGGTGAGGCTAGAGATAAACTCAGTAGACTTCTGGAGGAGAATTGTTGAAGTGTAGGAAATATTTGAAAATGTCCAGTACTTTTAAAAAGTTACATGGACAAATATTGTTATATGTGGAAAGATGGAGTGGACTTTACCAATATACAGAAACTTCACAAAAGCTTTATAAGTGGCTCGCTCTCTTTCTTTCTCTCTCTCTCTCCCTCTCTCTCTTTCTTCAGTCTTTGTTGTTGTTAATTTTTTTAAGTAAGTTCCCCTCCCAGCGTGGAGCCCAACATGGGGCTTAAACTCACAACCCTGAGATCAAGACCAACAATCCAATGCTTAACCAACTGAGCCACCAGTTTTTTTTTTTCAAAACAGAAAGAAAATAAAACATACTATCATCCAAGATAATGCAATGCTAACTATGTCAGTAAACTTGATTCTTGTATGTAATAAAATGAAATAGACCGGTGATAACTTCTGGAAAGTCCATCTATCACTGTAAAGTTTCTTGTGTTATAGTACTGCTAACAGACAGTATTTCCTGGGTGCCACAGCCCTGTGAGATCTCCTGACATAGCCCAAGTATGCAAATTAACCATGAGGAGGCAAAAGATTCTTTGTTTTTATAGAGTTCGCAAGAGGAAGCACTCACTGATCCACATATGTATCTGAACATATGATAAGTATATGCATTTATCCGAAATTTAACAAGATCTATACATCCACTAATATCAGAAATGGAAGCTTGTAGGTGAATCTTCCTGAAAGGGATAGCTCAAAAATTTTCACAGAATCTGAAAATTTGTGGGAGTCTATTTTAAACACCACAGGTATACCTTTGATGTTTGCTTCTTTCTTTTTGTACGATCCACAGAGTACAAGCGAAGAATTGTGTAGTTTACTTCTTTTCCTAACAATATTGAATCAACAATGTAAAAAACTGAAGTTATTGTAAAATAACTTTCATAATCAAATCAGTGGCTTAGTGATTTGTGTGGATCATGTTCCGAATAGAACAGTCTAGCAACAAAGTCCAAATTTCTTAGTGGAAGAAAATCACTTAAATTTTATTATTTATTTATTTAATGTATTATTCATTTATTATATTATATTTATAATGTAATATTGGTGTATTATTATTTAATTTATTTTTATTAATTTATAATAATTTATTATGATTATGATTAATTAATTATATTAATTTATAATTTTAATTAATTTATAATTTATTAATTATTAATTAAATTAATTAATTACACTTTAACTCAACCAGCCATCCTACCTTCAAATGATGTGGTGAATATCCTCTCTGCTCTGTTTCTGGAGAAAGATTCCATTATTCCTGGCAGATCAAAAACAACAGCAACAACAACAGTGTTACAGATTTATGTTTTTCAAATGCATTTATTCATAAAACTGAGATGCGGAAACTTGCAGAACAGGTTTTATGGGACCACATGAGTTGTGAGAGCATTTGCCATGTCTCACACTGTGTCTTCAAGCTGTTCTTTAGGGGCAAGCAATCCAGGGCTCAAAATGGCACCAGAATATTTTGAAAACATCAAGGAGTGACAGAGCAATGAAGCATAAAAATACAGGTTCTTAGAGTCATCCTGAAAAACAGGCCAAGTGCCATGAGCTTCACATTCATACAACCCCCAGACAATCTCTTTCTGGGAAGCATGAAGTAGAGAGTGCTGTGGCAACACGCTTTCTGGCTGCTTCCCACTTGGTTGAATGAGGACATCCAAAAGGAAAGGAAAACTGAACCACAGAAGACTAAAGAGCCCCCCCTCCCCAACTAACTTGTTCTCAGAATTTGCCAGGCTTTAAGTTCCTGCCTCTTATTGTGACTTGCTTCTGCATTCTTTCTTAATCCCCTGCAGTTACTTGTCTAACCTGACCTACCCTTCTGTCAAAAGCCAGCCTAACTGCTTCTCCTGAAAAGTGTCTGACGATATTCCCTCAAGTAGTAATTACTTCTCCTTCCCAGATATTTTCACAGGGCTCTCCAGATACCTTTGTTATGGCATGTGTGACAGGTAGCTTTAATCCATTATTTCTTATACTTGTGAATCTTCCACTAAAGTGGAAGTGACCATTTTTTAAAATTCTAATATTTACAACAGTTCTACTATCATAGAATATATTTTAATAATACTGGTGGAACTGAAATAATATATGGAAATTGGTTGCTTGAGTTAAGGTCTCCTTAGAAAACATAGAGAGAGCTGGTGGACTCTTCAGAATTTATTGAGCACACACACACACACATGCAAAGGAAAATGAGCAAATAAAATATATACCTGAGCTACTGGTTTAGTTTACTTATCTTTTACTCATTCTATATTTAAGCTGCAAATTTGAGAACTCAGCTAATTAACACAACTGATTCATGGGTTACATATTTTCTTTTTGGAACGTGATATAAAAGTTAGGAAAGTAACTACTCAGATGTAAAGTTGAAGCTCAGAAACTCAAGTTTCGAACATATCTTTGTCATTTGTTTAAACTTTAACTCAACATTATCAAAATGTTTACTGAATGTGCCAGGGTTATAAATGCAGTCAAATGTCAAAGTTTGTATTTTGCTCCTATCCCTTTTATTTCCATATAGGAAAAATGCTGTTTAAAAAAGCCTTTCGGTTTACATTTCCAAATGACCTCAGAATTTTAAAGACTGGTTAGATAAATTGCTTTTAAACTATAAAACTTTGCATTCCAGACCAGAAACCATTGTCATACATCTGCTTTATGATAAAAGGACAGAGTTATATCAAGATCAAATTACGTTACCCTTTTCAAAACTGCTAACACGAGGGTAATTACTATGTTTCTGTCATTTTCTTTCTCTATCCTGACTCTTTGTTTCTTGACTTTCTTGCTCTCTGTCTCCCAGGTCAGCAAATGAAATAAACACACATTTGTGACTACCTTCCTGGATCAATATAAACCTTTCCTGGGAAGCAAAAGCATGAAACAAAAAGCCTTGCAGAAAGTATTTCACTTAACTATTGAAGCATTTTTTATATGTGTGTATTATATTTCTAAATTATATTTGAAAAATCTATCATTTCTGTTGTACAAGTTCTTGGTAATAGAGGTCAATGTAGACACATAATTTGTTAAACAGTTTTAATGAGACATAATTCATATACTATGAAATTCACTCATCTAAAGAATAAAGTATAAGTAAAGTATAAATTTTTGATTTATTCACAGAAATATATAACTATCACCACAATCTAATTTTAGAACATTTTCATCACCCCTAAAGGCAACCCTGTACCCAAACAGATTTCTCTTCCATTCTGTCTTTCAGCCCCCAGTAACTACTAATCTACCTTTTGTTTTTATAGATTTTTGTGTTCTGGACACCTCTTATAAACAAGTAATACAATATGCAGTGTCTTAGAACTGTTTTTTTCACTCTCCATATGGTTGAAAAGATTCATCCATATTGTAGTACTTCATTTCTTTTTTTTTGGCCAAATAATCTTTGTTGTCTGGATATACCACACTATGTTTATCTAGTGATCCTTTGATATGAGTTATATACATCCTTTGGTGGTTATGAATAATCATTAGTGTATAGGTTTTTGTTTGGACATATGTTCTATTTCTTTGGGGCAGCCAGATTATTCAGAGAATTTCACAAGAATTCATGATTATAACTCTAGTTTGTTGGGAATAGTATAAAGAACACATTCACAAAGAAACACTGTGAAACATGACTCCTTTTTCGTACACAGCTAGATTTAAATATCATATAAAAAATGTGAAAGTCTGTGTAGACAGAACTTTCAGTGTTGCAGTCATAGTGCCATGATTGGTTACACCATTAACAAAAGAGTAGAGTTCAAAAGTAAAGAGAAGGAACAAAGCAGGCAAATTAAATTACAACACATTTCCCTTTTTTCTTGGATGTTGATTTGGAGATATGGCTAGATGGACTGGAATAACAAAGTTCTCATGATGTTGGTTGAATTATATCTCCAAAATATGAATGTCATGAAGTAATTAATTTATTATAAACAATAAAGGAAAAGGAAAGAAGTGAAGTCAAATAGAACAGGGCTTATTCAGATTTAAACATTAATATGTAAAGGGACATGATCCAGAGTTAAGCCTAAGAGACACCTGTGGTTATAGCTCAAGAACTCAGTTATGTCTGGGGACACCCGGTGGCTCAGCTGGTTGAGCATCTAATAAAATATGTCATGATCTCAGGGTTCTGAGGGGGAGCCCTGTTTCCTTATCCCTACTCAGCAGGGAATCTGCTTGGGATTCTTTCCTTCTCCCCTTGCCCCACTGCTCACGCACTCCCTCTCTCTCAAATGAATAATAAATCTTAAAAAAAAAAAAAAAAGAAAGAAAAAGAAAAAGAAAGAAAGAAAAGAAGAAAAAGAAAGAATTCAGTTATATCTGGAACCCTGATATCAATTTAGCCATGATCACTAGGACAATGGCCTTGGAGCTGCAGTTTCCTTTCAAAATGAAAACACTGGATTGGAAAATTATGAATTAGTCAGGCGGTATCCACACCCAATGGCTTTGGAGTGAGGTGTTAAAAGTTTCCAAACCGATATCCAAAATATTTAAAGATAATCCAAACAGACAGTTCCGTTCCCCACTTGACTTTCCCAAATTCTTTCCCCTTCTCCAGAGCTAGATCATTTACAAATTTATATGATTGGTTTGTGTGACTCTCAACACAGATTCAGAGACTGTTACAACTCAGTAATCATTGGGTCAGTGATGCAACACTCTCATTTTACTAATTCTAAAAACCGGTTATGACCTGTGCAAGGACACCCAGCGACTGGGGACCTACGCTGGCCAGACTGCCTGGCTCTTCCAACTCCATCATGACACTTTTCCGAAGGATTCCTGGGAGTCCCGGATCCAAAGGTCTGTAGCTGCAACTCTGTCTCTACACAGAGGACTACAGATTTTTTTTTAAATAGAAACAAAGTATCATTTACTAACTACCTATTAAAAACAAAAAGTTGCTGAAAGACACTAAGGTTTTAAGTAAAGGTTATCACTTGCTAAATTCTTCCTTTTTTCAAACACCTGGAACATCAGTCAATACATCATTCCGAATGAAAGAATGGATTCTTTTTTAAATTACTCATATCACGCAGGGAGGTTAATGTAAATATCTACCAATGATTTTTTTTTTCCTTCTTAGAAACCCTCAGCTATGTCCTTTATTGATGGCATTGCTCTTGAAGAAAAGAGCAGTAGCAAATTACTTGGCTTTTAGCAGTTGCCTTCTGATTATTCTCTCCAAGGTCACACTGTGTTTCTCCTTCGTAACAACTTCAGCCATCTGTAAAGATCATAGTTACTGATGTGTTCCCTTTTTATCTGTATGTTTACAATCTGACTTCCTAAGCTAAAATGCTCATTCCTTGGCAACAGGAATTCTGCTTGCCTTGTTCTCTGAGGTGTCCACAGTGTTTAGCATAATGCCTGTTTCATGGTCAATACCGTTTGACAAATGAAAGATATTAATACATATACCAATAAAGATTCTGCACGGGTGAAGAACTCCATAATTTTGTGCATTCCTGTGAACGTCTGAATATGTGTAGACATGAAGATTGACGTCCAGATATTTCAGATGTTTCTAGGTCAACCTGGGGGCAAACTAGTTACATTCTTATTACGAATTTCTATACATAAAGATGATGTTATGGACTTACAAGCCATTATTAATAGCGTGAACTATTAAAGTACTAAAGTACAATTTTAATGTCCAATGAATGAAGCTTATCTTTATTTAAAGGTGTAGGTCAAAGAGGGTAACTCTGGAATTAGGCCTACATTCAAATTTAGGTCTGCCAATTCTAGTCTACTTCATCTTGGGTAAGTAAATTCATCTCACTGAGTCTCTGGGCTTTAGAAATATAGACATCAGATATCATATTTTCTACAAGTTCCTGATACAGTATGAAAATATTCAACCAGTCACAAATGTCTTCATTTATTGCAAGAATTAAGCTTTAATAATGCTACAAAATTAGTGATAACCAGCATTGAATACAGTAGGTATCTGACAGATGTATTTATTTTTATTATTATTGATCCATGGCAACCCCAAAGATTCACACTATCTAAACAAAAAGTGATTATGCCAACCTAGTCACGCTGTGATCATATGGCCACAGTGTGGACAGTGCTGAGATTTTTAAATTATCTGCCCTGTGGGCAAGGGCTCCCTGTGGACAGACAGGACCTTGGAAATGTTATCATCTCTTGCCAACCTTTGTCCAGGCCAGCAGAGTGGGTTTCAAAGTAATGCAGCCACGATGATAAACGCCTGGCTTAGTTACAGAATTCTATTATCAGCCTTCCTGGTTTTTGTTTTGCCAAATACAGCATGAAAAGTAAGAGATGTAGTGAGTTGCCCGTCAACAGAACATGTCCAAACATAAGCTATACAGTAAACTGGAAGAGGACAGTGTGAACAAGGTTTGGTCTTTGCTGCTTTGCTTTTAAACTCAGAACACATTAGGGGTAACATTTGGGGGGTCACAAATGCTCTGCAGTCATTGCCCATAGGTGTTTTACTTTGTTGGAAGTCATCATAGTATTGCTAATTGATTCCTAGGTGCTGCATGTGTTATGGAAATCCTAATCAGAAGCCCAGAAGGCAGAACTGTAAGACTAAGGGTTCTGTTATCTCTGACTGCTCTTGGCACTTAAAAATTTCCAATGAAGTTTATAATGGAGTATCTTGCCAGATTCTCTGAAGGAGGATCTTTTGAAGTACTTTCCGTCTTCTAAGGACCGGCCGATCCTTCACTAAGGCGCGCTGACAGACTGCTCTGTTACTCTTCAGTGCTCTCTCACTCACCCCATGGTGAGGCACTTTGATTTTCTCCTGCTAGATAAGGTCAAGAGTTAGTTTGTACAGGATGCTAGAGAGCCCTATGTTCTGGGGATAATTTTCACTTTCCTTTTTCCTGTCAGCCTTAACAGCCCATTCACCTTTTATACATTTATTTCTAAACAACCAATTGAACACCCATTATGGGTCCCAGTTCTTCACTATAGACTCTGGAGATTGTCAGTGTGGTAGGAAAATGAGAAATACTCACAACACATGTGATAGATGTCGCAGGAGGTAAAGAAACCTGAATACTAAGAGTGAGGTGCAAAGGAAGTCATTTCTCTTGGCACGGGCGACAGACAGTCTCACCAAAGCTTTACTCGGGAAGTGAAAACCTAGCAGGAATTCTTCATGTGAGCATGAGGGCCAAGAGCTCACCTGTCTCTGAGGCCCAAACCCACAAGCTTCCTGCAGAGGCAAACAGATCAAGAACTTGGGCACACCAGGTTGGGTGCTGAAATCGGCTAATAAAACTGGATAAAGAACACGAATTGTTCACATTTGGGGAGTTTTGCAAGCTGGTCCTTAAACACAGCCATTACATTACATGTCGCATAATATAAAGTTATGATCAAATAAATCGTGTTAAAAACAGAGATAATAGCCAAGCCTTATAACTTCTCACTTACTTTCATGCAAGTCTTATGAATGTTTTTATTTTCCTTATGAATGCTTTTGAGGTTATTTATATACACTGCCTATAAATGGTAAAAATTCTGAATAATAGTTTGCTACTGTGCATCTTTTTCTGACCCTCATCTGGTGACATCTTGTTAGTAGCTTGAATTTGGCCATGATGGGAGCATTTATGGCAGGAAAAATCTGCAAACACTGCAAATTGAGTTTTTATTTATTGTTTTATTGATCATCTGGGCTTAAGAAAGTGATAGAGGATATGTTTATGCAGATTACACTTAAAATATATTGCACTTATTGCTATTACATTGTAAATAGAGCAAAAAAAATTGAATAAGGATACTTCCAATATCACAAAACCCTTTACTAATTAAGCCAAGTTGCTTATGTCGTTGACTAGCAAGTGAAGTCCCAACATATGCCATCATTGTTCAAGTTCATCTTAATCACTAATGTAAATAAAAATATCATTAACATTCCCATCAGAACTAAAGCTGTTTATCAACTGCAGTCAGAACATGGCTCAAGATAGAACAATGGTTCAGCAAAAATCAATTGGCTATCTTGAATTTATAAAAGTATTTCATGTTTATTTTATCTGTAAACTGTATGCTGTGCATGTATATGATGTATGCTTTATACCACAGAAATATACTGACCTCAAGTTTATATATATATGTACATGCACACAAAAGTATATGTATATGTGTGTGTGTATTATACACATATCCCTTTTTTCCCTCATGGAGAACAGGTTGTTAAACACTTACAGACTTACCACTGTGCACACGTGTTATTGCACTTAGTATACCAGGCAGAAAGCTCAGTGAAAGCTAAGAGAGCCATTTAATAATTTAAGAAAGGAAATTACATGACTATCTACCTTTTGGCAAACTCCATTTAACTGAGGTAAGGAATGAAGACAAGAAAAAATTCAGGAGAAGATTCATTTAGTTCAGGTATATAAATATCGAGGACCTTAGGTTAAATCAGAAAACAGAAAGAGATGATCGGAGAGACACATTCTAGTTAGAGTTGTAAGAACACGGTGGCTGATTAACTGTGAGAGAGGGACAACAGGAAGACCACCTCAGATGTGCTGCTCCAAAGAAGAGTGGAAAGCAAAGTAATTACAGGTGAAACAGTTAATTTAAAAACCATACACACATGCACACACACACACACACGCACACACACACTTACAATTTGGGGGAAAGGTTTAAGAGCTTAGTTTAGGACCCAGTTTGAAATATTTAAGATATTTAAACAGTTACCTGGCTCACAGTTGATAAGAGTCTGAATGACTGGAAAGAGATCTGGTTTGAGGTAGAAATTTTGAAGTCTTGGAAAATAGACAGTGGGAGAAGACAAGAGTTATGGGAGTTACAGAAGGAGGCATGAAAGAGAAGGTGAGAATACATTCAGTCAGTAAAGCATGTGACTCGTGATCTTGGGATCATGAGTTCAAGCCCCACATGTGGTGTAGAGCTTATGAAAGAAAGAAAGAGAGAGAGAGAGAGATAACCTCTATCTCCCTTCATTCCTTAAGAAATGTAGGGGAAAAGGGAGAATATATACCACAAAAGGGGAAGGAAGACAAGATTCAAACCTTGGAACCACCCATTTCTAATGGTGAGATGAGGAAGGGGCTTGAAAATGGAGATGGAAAAGAATGAAGACGAGATGCGAATCAGGAGAGTGGTGCCTCAGAAATGAAAGTTTGAAAAAGTTGCAACCACGGGTATCAGCGAGTAGAGAGAAAAAAAATGCAAAAAACAAAAACCAGTTTCACTGAGCACAGTGGGCTGATGTTAGATTATCTGTTGTGGCAACACTAGTAGGATCCTGTTTCAGTTATCAATTGTTGCATAACAAACTACCTCCAATTTAGAAGCTTAAAACAATCACAGTTTATTATTTCTCATGATTCTGAGGTTCAGCTGTGTTCAACCTGACAGTTCTGCTCTACATGGAGTCTGCTGGAAAGCCCAAGATGACCTCACTTGCATGAGGCTGCTGAAATGGCTGGGAGCTCCCTGGGCATCCCTCTTTCCCTTTGGAGTCTCTCACGCACCAGAGACAACTGGTCTTCTTTAAATGGCAGCCAGTTTTCAAGATAGCAAAATGTGAATGTACAGGTCTGTCTTACACATCCCACATATTGGTGCCGTGATATTCTATTGGTCAAAGTAAATCACAGATCTAGCCTAGGTTCAGTGGTTGAGACCATACACCTCACCATTGATGGAAGCAGCATCATACGTGAGCAGGGACGGGAGAAATTGTTGGTGACCATCTTTGTTGATACTCTCTGTTCTTTTTTTGTGCAAATTGGGTATTTTTAAGTCTTGCCCTCACTTCTTATTGTAGTCCAGACAGCTCCAGAATTAATGCAACATCCCATTTACATGCAAGAGAAACAGAGTGAGTGTGTGTATCTAAGATCCAAAAATGAGCTCCTACCCAAGTGCAGGTCTTAGGAGTCATGGAAATGAATACATATGGCTAATGGCAAGATTTGGATTAGGATGCGGGAAAGGGGCCAAGGAAGAATGAACACACCAGAGATCCTTATCTGTATAAAGCTACAGAAACACAAACAGAGTTTACTAACTTTCCCACCTACAAGTCTGGGTACAAACGTCCTAACAGCCTCATTCCGTCTCTTTGCTTCAGCGCCCAGACATCTTTGGATCACTTGTGGCCAAGAGGTATCAACTAACTGAAAATGGGAGAGGGGACTTTTTGTACTAACAACAGGCTCTTTGTCCACACTCAGTATGGACAGCAATATCTTAATAGGCAGAGAAATACTATAAATAGGACAACCTTTTGCAAGACAAGTTTTTAAGACAAATGTTAGCCTCATTATGCATCTCTATGCCATAGCACATAGGCTAGTGGATGAGTCTTCATGCTGATCGTGCATACACAGATGACTAGAATCTTAAATTTTATTCATGCATTTCTAAAGCAAAGTAAGCTCTGCATATCTAGAGAGGTTCATTGAATCACTGTTTTATTTTTTATTTTTGGCTTTCAAATGTGCACACATGGGCTGATTTTATTATTTAGCATCATTTCTTAGGAGTAACTAATTTCCCTAATAATAAAATAACCCATAACACAAATGATTTATACATGTAAGTACTGCATGATATATGAAGGCAAACAGGCTGAAATTTGTGATAAAATACCAGACCCCATAATTATAGGGGTTTAATTATAGAGTCCATTTGTTGAAGTCCTTAATTATCATGGTTGGATATAGTCTAGCTGGCTGTGAAATCTTGAGCTTCTCAGTTTAGGATTATGTTAGGACTAACAAATTTTTACACACACACAAAACCACTTTTTATATGTTATACAAACAAATCAACATTCCTGTGTAAATTAAAAACCCTGAATTTTATGAGAAGAAAACCTTACTGGCTTTGGTCTCATCTATTCTTGATGGATGTGAAACTGTGAGCTAGTAATTTAACTGCATTGGAATGCATTTTTACAACTTCAGTTGTAAAAAAGTGAGTAGAAATAGATCATTCCAGGGGCATCTGGGTGGCTCCGATCCTTAAGCATCTGCCTTTGGCCCAGGTCATGATCCCAGGGTACTGGGATAGAGCCCTGCATCTGAGTCCCTGCTCAGCGGGGAGCCTGCTTCTCCCTTCTCCCTCTACTGTACCCCTACTTGTGCTCTCTCACTCTCTCTGTCAAATAAATAAATAAAATCTTAAAAAAAAAAAAAAAGGAAATAGAGTATTTCAGTGGTCTTTCCCCATCTCTATAAATCTGCCATTCCTTGGTTCTGAAAATGATTTAGAAGTAACCAAACATAAAAACAATACAATTTCCAAGAACAACTTAATCTTTCTACAGTATACCCAGCTAATTCATTTTATAGGCGTCAGAGGATCAAAATGTCAGCATTAGAGGATGAGAACATCATCTTCAACTAAGTCCCAATGAATCTTACCCAAGGCACCTCACTTTTCGACATAGGAATATTAAAAGGCAAAAATCACTATCCAAACTTTCACGTGAAGAAGACGAAAAATCATGACTTTTCAGAGGAAAGGTTTCCACCACAGTCACACTTCACCTGCTTATAAAGTCAGACTGTTCTAGATTTTAAAAGTACACAGTTTCTCTCTACATTTAGCTTGATTTTCATTTGTTACAAAGACTTTCATTCTACTCTCATTGATGCTGATGGCTTTTGCCATCTTTTGACTACTACCAACATAATTTTTTTAATGAAGTTGTGTAGAACAAAAAAGGAGAGCTTGGATACTGACAAAAGAAAGCAAGGAATTGGCCATGGAAAGAAGGAGGCCTTCTGTTGGAGGGCCTCCCAATCTGAACCTGTCTGTTTGGAATGGCATGGAGTTGAATAGCCTCAAGAGAATCTAGAGTCATGCAGAACTGAGTTTGAATCCCAGATACACTACTTATGAACTTCATGTTCTTGGGAGAATTTCTTCTTAACTTTAAACCTCTTTCTTCTTGGAATAACTTTAGCAGCAGTATCATGGGCTGTTATTGGTGGGAAAATAGATTGAGGGGGCCTAGCTCTGAGCTTGACACACAGTTCATGCTCAAATATTTGCTGTTGTTGTTATTCTAAGTACTACTACTACCATCATCAAAGTTAGGATCCAGTTGATCTTTCTTTAAAAAGTCAAGTATCAATGAAATAATCATGAATGCTGATAATATAATATTTATACATAACTAATGGCATTATAAAAATCATTATTTTTTTATTATTTTATTTTAGTGTCATACCAACCCTTAACAGGAGATCTATTCTACTAACAAAGTTGACTACTTCAGATACATCATGTAAGTGGAACTATAAACTAATTGTCTTACTGTGACTGGCTTATTTCACTTCACATAAAATCCTCAAGTTTTATCCCTGTTGTTGCATTTTATAGAATTTCCTTCTCTTTAAGGCAGCATAGTATTCTCCTATGTGTATAGACCACATTTTCTTTGTCCATCCATCAGTAAACACTGAGGTTGTTTCCACATCTTGGCTACTGTGGACAGTGTTGTAACAAACTTTGAGCTGCTGCTTTCGGTTCTTTCAGATCAATACCCAAAAGTGGGTCTGCTCGATCATGGAGTAAAAATAAAGGCCACACACTGCCAAAATAACACTTAAAACTAACCCAGGACTTTGACTCAGAATATATAAACAACACTGTTAGATCAATAAAAACAATTATCAAATAGAAAAGTGATTGAAAAACTTCAAAAGGTATTTCACAGAATCAATGCACATGAATCCTAAGTCTATGTAATGAAGCTTAGCTATACACCTATTAGGGAAAGGAACTTAAATCTATAAAAAAGTCAATTTTATATTTAGCAATTTAATAGTAATGAAAGTTAAATTAAAACCCATCAATATGGGGCACCTGGATGGCTCAGTTTGTTAAGCCTCCAACTCTTGATTTTTGTTCAGGTCGTGACCACAGGGCCATGAGATCAAGCCTCACATTGTGCTAAGCATGGAGCCTGCCTTAGATTCTCTCTCTCCTTCCCCCTTGTCCCTCTCCATGCCACACCCCACCCCCACACTCTTGTGCGCTCATGCTCTCGTCTCTCTAAAAAAATAACAAAGAAACACCTATCAATATATGTGTGTCCTACCATGAATGGGATTGTGACTGACATATTTGTGTTGGTTGGTTGGTTGATTGGTTGTTTGACTGGTTAGTTGGTTGGCTTTGGCAATTCTAATAAAGATGAACATGCTCATTGGCAGTTATTCATTGAGGTTGACAGGAAAGCTACTTACTGGAACTCAAAGGAAATATCTCTTATTGTGAGCAATGAAAACATATATTTTAATGTTATTATCCATTAAACTGAAGTGACTCCTTTTGTTCAATTTTATCTCACAAAATTTTATACCACAAAAAATATTCAAAAAAGAAAAAAAACAAAAGTAAAAATAAAAATCATTACTATTCACACGTTTGTCTATGGATGTGATTTGGAGAAAAGATATCAAGGTTAACTATTATGTTCTAGGAATTAAAAAGATAAATCATTACAAATATTTGTGACACAAGCTATATCAGTAAGTCAAGGTTTTAATTTTATGTGCAATCAGAAAGGACTAGTGAAAGAAGTATGTGTTAACAACAGTGTATGGAAGGAATCACCATGGTGTTTTTCTTTAGTGAAGGAAATTCTCTTGGAGAGATTAGACAACTACTCATTATGTAATTAAATTTTCTGGTCACTAATATAATATATGATTCTTGTGAAAAATTTTAATATAGAGAAACATATAATCAAATATTACCAAGAAATCAACTATCCAGATATTATTGTTTTTACTTTTTTTTCCGAGATGGTTTCTATTTCCATCTTTTATTTTTATAGTCTTTCTCTGCATAATTGGTATACATACTGTTTTAAAAATACCATATTCTCTCATAACAATTTATCAGAATTAATATGCTTGATTATATAAAAATGGATATATACAGCTAATATTTTATTATGAGTAGCATTCTGAAAGAAGCTCTTGTAGATTTAATTATATGCCTAACTGACTGTTTCTCTAGGAAAATTCTCTTAATGGGAATTGTTGGGACACAGTTGATCCTGTTTAAGGCTGTTGATATTCTATGACAGGACTATTTTGAAGTTTCTTTGAATTATTAGAACAATTTGGGGTTGGAAAGGGTCTTCTAGATTACTCCAGCTCATACTTTTTTCTTCTTTTGAATGTCCTACCAATTGCTACACAAGCATAGAGGGTATTGTTTGCACTGACACTTAAATATCTCATGCACAGGATTCTTATGTCTAAAATAGAGAAGTTGTAGGTTGTAGATAATGTATCATATAAAGTCTTAAGTGCATCACTAGTTACACACAGAGATGTGTTGTGTAGTGTGCACTGCATATTCTCTGGTGTGCACAGTAACTCAATAAATATTGAGAAGAGTTAGAGAATGAAGACAACTCAGAAAAGGGAGAGCCAACTGCCAAGAAGAAATACTTAAGTGAGGACTTTTCAATACCTGATAATAACAGAAAAGAGAATAATACTTCGGTGGGTTTTTTTGGCAAACGAAATGGAGTGAAAATGTCCTAAATGGTACTTTGCAGTTCTGTCTTTCTGCTAACCAAGAAATAATATGCCTATTTTTGGATAAAAGAGTAGACCTAACTCTACTGATGATATTTAATGCCAGAAGAATGGCTAAAGTAACCAAAGGGAGAATATAGAGAGTGAACAGAAAGTCTAGGATCCAGCACTTGAAACTTGCAAATTTTATGGTACAGATTAATAAGGAGAAGCAAGAAATGCTCAGAAGGAACAGTATACAAGGTAGAAAGGCTCATAAAACCTAGAAGAGGAGAATATTTTGAGAAAAACATAGTGCAGTTGTGTCAAATGCTGCTGTGAATCTGAATAACCTCAGTAAAAAAAAAAAAAAAAAAAAAAAAAAAAAGAAAGAAAGAAAGAAAAGAAAAGAAAAAAAAGTCAAATGGCAATGTATGCAGATGTTAGGTAATGAAGAAGCAGAGGGAGGACATACTGGTGCATTTTCCACAAGTCTGGTGACACAAGGGGAGGACAAAAGGGAACCCTAATGGAAGGGAACGTGGATCAAGGGGACTTCCATTTTGTCTACAATGATAGGCATTGTCCATTTCCCTCCAAGAATGATTTGCAGAGAAGAGAGAGCAGTGAATCAGGAGGGATAGGTGCGAACAAAAAGTGAAATCCTAGGGACAGGGGGGAGGGGAAGTCCAGTGGTTGAAGCTGTGCCATGACCCCCTCCAATAGTACCACCATGGGGAAGGGTTAGTACACGTTTTTCAACTGTAAAAATGTGCTAATTCTATCCTAGCTTCTAAAATCCTCCATGTGAGAATAAGTGATACTCCCTTATTGCACCAAGTCGAGGTGAGCCCTACTAATTCCATTTCTGAGCATGTGATAGTGAAAGGCTCGGCAGAAGGGCTGTGATAAAGATCAAAGTCAAAACAGGACTGTTAATATTGTGCATACCTTTTTTTTTTTTACCATTCCTGGAGAAACTGCAGAAGCATCTAGGATAAATGTGAAGCAATACTAAGCAGACTCTAGGGCTACAGCCGGAGAGTAAGCAAAACAAATGTCCATCATATCAAGATAATGTAAAGTACTGTGGACACAGAACAGATGTGAAACCGAAGCACTTTGTCTCAGGAAGCATGGCAAGTCTACCTATTCAAATAATCAGGCCAACATCTTCCCGAAAACACAGCCCATGAAAACACATTTACTCACATTTCAGATAAACCTAAATGAGAGCTTCAGCAGTTTCCAAAATCGCAGCAAGTTCCCCTCTTATTAATGCCATAGAGAGGGGTTTTTTTTGGCATTTAAAAATGAAATGAGATTATGTGTGTGAGAGTAGGTAAACCAATGCCTGGTACATGGCATGCTTTTAACGGTAGGCTAATTAAATCCAAACCTTTACCCCAAGGGAAGTAAGCCAAGGAAATAAGGGACTATGACATTTGACACTTTATGAGAGCTTCTGTGGTTAGGACTACAGTAACAATATTTCATTTGATTTTATTTTTCTATTAAGGAGACAAAATAATTACTATTTAATAAAGTTCTAATACTGGGGAGAGGAGAGTAAATTGGCAAAATGGGACTTCTTGTAGATTTGAATTGAACTAATTTTTGCGCACATGCCACTTGGTTCTTGGTTAGGCGAAACAGTAAGTAATATTCATTGACCCAATTTATAGACTTGCCTTTCTAAGAGAAACACTTCAGTCCATGTATTTCGACTTCGCTTATCAGAACAAGTTGAAATGAAAAGCACTAATCCTCATTAACTATCAATTTCACTTTGAAAAATCATTCGGTCAAATTTGCTTTAATGAAAGTGAATGAAAGAACTTCCTTATAAATCTGAAAATATGACATTAATAAGCCTTGACAGTCACTAAAATTTTATGAGTGACTTTAATCCATATTCAAACTATTATCTATTACATACACTTAGGTTAAATATGTATTTCCAACTGTTAAAATGTCAGCTAGAATATATTGAAATATTTTAGGGCTTTAACGAAACACATCTCTTTTCAGCTTGTAGCTTATCTTCTGATCTACTTGCACAAGACTGTATGCTTTAAGGGACTGCTTTTGTGCCAAAGAGTATTCTGTTCTAAACAACGTACTTTCATTGCTATGATAGAGTTTATATGATGTCATGGGCTGTGGGTTATATTAGTCTTAAATTACTAAAATATGACTATAATTAATTGTTTCAATGTATTTTTTCTCTTTTAGAGAAAGGACAGGAAAGTTTATGCATCATGAGCCGGGATTTACTGCTGACTTGGATGCCTAGTGGAAATTATACTCATCAGTCGGAACAGCGGGGACATGAGAGAGAGACAACAAAGATCTTGGAAAACCAGTCTCCCTTTTGCTCTGACTCGGGAGTCTTCCCAGAGGCAGGGGACAATACATCCACCCCTCAGCCTACATATTAGTGAAAGACATTACACGTAGCTTGATTAAAAGGTGACTGAAAGACAAAATGACAAGTCTTCAAGTCACAAAATTCAAAACGTCCAGAGTTCTATGAACAAATGGTGTCCTGAGATCAGATGCCACTGTTTCTTCGACACCTCTTATGAAGAGAAAGAGGACCTCGCTGAGGAATCACTGTGTTAAGTCTATTCTCCAGTCACAAAGGATATGAATCATTGAACTCAAAGGGCACAAAGCCCTTGCATCCCCCTGTCTTGCAGCTGCCAACCTGGCGTGAGCTGAGCGACATCTTCTTTGAAGTTATCTCCTCATCAGTATTCAGTGGGGCTGCAGCTTTCCTGGCATGCCCTCTGCTCCTGCCGAGGCTCACACTGAGAGGGAGGCACCTGATTATAAATGAGAGGACTGAAGGGTCTTCTTTAGATGTGACAGGTTGAAAAGAATGTTTGTGGAAGTGGTTACTTGAGAGCAGCCTCAAGGGCAAATTCCCTCTAACACTTAAAATGAGAGGCAAAGATCATTTAAACAAAGTGAAGTGACCATGGATTTGGATGTCTTGGAAGAATTTAAGGCATTTTCCAGTAAGTTTAAAGTTTGATTACTTTTCTGCAATTAGAGGGAAACACAGTAGGAGAGATCACCTATTCCATCCTCAATTTCCTCTTCTGTGAAGCAGTAAAATTGTTAAGAATATGACAAATTTTTAAAAAAATCTCATCCCTAAAAGCTGTTACTTAACATCTAGTGACTTAAATTATCAGAAGGAAAAAACCCTACATTTTAAGGCATTTTAATACTCTAAAGATAATCAGCTGAAGAGGAAATAAAGTATTCCTGTATTTCTCCAATACAGTTTCTCAAAGATATAGGTGAAAATATGTTTGAGCAAAAATATAAAAGATATTACTCAAGGGGTATCTGGTTAAGCATCCAACTCTTGGTTTTAATCTGTGACCTTGGGGTTGTGAGATCAGGCCCTATGGGGAGCTCCAAGCTCAGGAGGAGTCTGTTTGGGAATTTTTCTTTCTCCCTTTGTCCTTCCCCTTTGCACGGGTGTGTATGTATGTGTGTGTGTGTGTGTGTGTGTGTGTGTGTGTGTTCATCTACTCCTTTTCTCTCAAATAAATAAATAAATCTTTAAACACACACAAAGAGAGAGATATTACTCAAGCCATACCTATAGCAGACCCACGGGTCCTCTCTGTGAAACTAGGTGCTAATGAGAAAAAACTAACCATAAAATTTAAGATTCTCCCTGGTGTCATTTCAGGTACAGAATGTGATTTGTATTTACTTGCCTAATCAGAGCTTGTTGTAAGAGTCACACTGCGTTTAACTGGCAATGTATATTTTACTGTTAATTGTCAAACAGTCTCAGCATCAGATTGAATGGTCATTTCACATTTAAATCATAGAGGAAAAAAATCTCCACTCACACTGTCTTCATTTCAATGTTCTGGGATAACCGGATGACTTAAGAAGTTCTCCATTTCTCTCCTATCTGCTTCTCTTGTCCATCTTTTCTTTTCTTTAAGATTTTATTTATTTATTTGACAGACAGATATCACAAGCAGGCAGAGAGGCAGGCAGAGAGAGAGGAAGGGAAGCAGGCTTCTCACCGAGCAGAGAGCCTGAAGCAGGGCTCGATCCCAGGACCCTGGGATCATGAACCTGAGCCAAAAGCAGAGGCTTTAACTCACTGAGCCACCCAGATGCCCCTCTTTTCTCTTTTTTTAAAGACTTCATTCATTCATTCATTTTAGAGAGCATGAGCAAGTGAGCGAGCTGGGGGAGGAACAGAGGGAAAGAATCTCAAGTAGACTCCCCACTGAGTGTGGGGCTCAAGGTGAGGCTCAATTTCACGACCCTGAGATCATGATCTGAGCTGAAACCAAGAGTCAGATGCTTAACTGACTGAGCCACCCAGACACCCACTCCCGCCCATTTTTGCTCATGCCCTTTGACATCCATGTTCCCTATACATTAGCAATCTCTAGCCTCCTGCCATTATTGAAACAATCTTGGTCCCTCTCTCATCAGAAGCAACACACCTATTGCTTCTGCTCAAATCTTCTCCAATTTGCTGGGCAACTCCATTGCACCTTTCGTCATTTGGCCCACACCTTATCATGGGTTTTCACAGATTCCTACGAGTAGGACTAATCATTCTCCTCCCTTTAACTCAGCGCTTAGTGCCTTGATTAGGGCACTTGTCATGTCCTACTCAAGTTTTTATCAGCAAGGCAACTACCCTGTTATTTCCTTCTCATCTTGAGGCCAGTTTTATTTCAATATTGATGCATGGTGTCATGTCATGATGGTGGAGAATCAGTTGTATGGAATCAGAATCTAGAAAGATGTCCAAACCCCACCTCCCTACCCCACTCATTCCCTATGTATTAGGGAGTACTCCCTGGATGGTATCCTTGAAGCCTCTGTCACTGGGTTCGAAGTAAGGAGGCCTCTGATGGAGCCAGGGAGAGGAAATTCCTTGGCACTCCAACACACCTCTGCTAAGACATTCTCTAAGTTTCTTCGAACTCAGTTCTTTCATAAGTTCTCTCAGGATGGCGTTACAAAAGTGGGTTTGTTTACTTTTACAAGCCTTAAACATTGTGTAAGTTGCTTGGTTTTTAAGTGAGTGCAAAGTTGCTAAAGACGTTCGGTTTTTGACCTTTTGGGGCTGCAGGTAAAATTAAGATAGAAAGTCATTTAGAGAAACATGTTACTGCCAGGCAAGAATTCTAGAAAAAACACACTAAGTTTCCCATACCCTCAAAGTGGAATTTGAGGGCACGTAAAAATTGCCTTGTCTCCCTAGTGGGCGGAAAGTTAGAACGAGTGGGCTTCTGTGACATTTCCCTGCTAGAAGCTGCCCAGAGGAAGGAGGTAGGTTGGACAGCCCTTTGGGGACTGAAGAAAGGCTCACAGCTCAATAGAGCATCCATACAAGGGTGAATTGAGTCAATGCAAAGGCATATTGGAGGGACAATCAGGAACCAAGACTAACCAGCAGGGTGACACTGTGTGAATTAGGCAAATGCCCCCGGGGTCCAAGCAGGGCACAGACTAGAAGCAGGCTTCAGGTTATAGGGCAGCCCAAACATGTCCCCATGTTGAGCAGCATTACCTGAATGTATGACATCTTTCTTTTGAATGCCCTTCCTTAAAATGAGTATCTGTCAACATACTGAGAAAACTGTAATAGATTTTATTCCCGAACACTCTTCAAAACTTAATATTTCAAAAGCAAGAAACCTAACCAAACATAACTTCATTTACATATCCATTAAATACTCATCAGCTTTCTCAACATGAGGAAAACACTGAGAATTCATCCTCATCTCCAGGGATGGCATGAAGACGGCTCACAGTGTCATGAAGATGTTTTAAGATTTTTGGGGTAGTGCTGCAAAACAGACTAACAGCCTTTGTAAAACCACGTGTTATTGGCTGACATGGAGTAAGGTGTCATAAAAAGTCCTTCTACTGGCAATCTGAGGCATGTGTTTCTAAAATAGGAGATCTTTTGAAGTTGATACTTCTTGGTGTGGAGACATTCTTAAGTGTTGGTTACTGTGCCCATTTATATCCTGGGACAAGAGGGCTAGCATGATTTTCTACCTGAAGAACTCTGCCTTCTTCACTGTGTGTAAATACACTAACTCCCAGATCCTTGTTACCGTAAGATCTATAATCCTTTTTTTTTTAAGTGATTTTCCATCAGATAACTTTTTAAGAAAAGATTTATTTATTTGAGAGAGAGAGAGAGAGTTGGGTGGGGTAGGGAAAGAGAGAATCTTTAAACAGACTTCCTGCTGATCGCAGAGTCTTGACATGGGTCTCCATCCCAGGACCCTGAAATCAAGACCTTAGCCGAAATCAAGAGTTCCACACTCAACTGACTAAGCCACACTGGCACCACAGAATTTATAGATCTTTTTAATAAAATGCTAGCACATTTTAGTCAGTGTCATATTTATACCAAGTCCCATATAGGCTTTGCCTTAATGGTCTGTTAAGTTTTTTATAATTGTGATTTTGGTGACTAGGAGAAATTGGGCATCTAGTCTGAGGAAACTCATCTTCTCTGTACATTTTTACAATAATTCACCAGAGAATTTCAAACAAAAATACATATTTTAGTAAGTCTCTTTTCTTATGATTCCCCTTTGGGGGCACCTGGGTGGCTCAGTGGGTTAAGCCTCTGCCTTCCACTCAGGTCACGATCTCAGAGTCCTGGGATCGAGTCCCACATCGGGCTCTCTGCTCAGCAAGGAGCCTCTTTCCCCCTGCCCCCGCCTCTGCCTGCCTCTCTGCCTACTTGTGATCTGTCTCTCTCTGTCAAATAAATTTTTAAAAAAATCTAAAAAAAAAAAAGTGATTCCCTTTTAACTCTGATACTTGCCCTAAGCTCTGGCAGATACTTGCTTACCTCCCTGACATGGCTATGGACCGAGCTGTTTAGAATGGGGAGGGGTTAGGAGAAAATGATTTGCTAATTCCTAATAATTTCTATACATGGATTTGTTTTTCTCTTTCTCACTCTCTCAGATAATTCCTTAGAACATACCCACCTTCCATCTTACATGCTTTTTTCCTCAGTCATCGTAAATTAGTATGTATATATTTATTACATGACCATATATTAAATTATATATAAGTAAATATATGAAATATAAACCATCCCTCCATTGTCATTTTTATGTCATCCCACTCTGTTTAGATCACTCTCATTTCTACCATTTTTGTTTGTTCTCTTACCACCTGGTACCTCTGATCTTCCATCTGAGATCCCTTCTGAAGAGATGTTTTTCCTCCCAGTGGTAAGCTCCACCTGTAATAGTTTTTTCACCATCTGTTTCTCTGAAAATATCTTTTTTTTTTTCTTTTTTCTTTAATTTTCTAAAGGCACTTTCAGTGTATATGGAATTCTGCTGGGCACTTGTGTTCTGTCAGCACTTTGACAATATCACTCAGCTGTCTCCTGTTTTCCATTGTTGCTATTGAGAAATTAGGTTTTAATTTAACTGTCATACATTAGACTATAATCCCTAAAGTTTTCTTAACCTTCTGATTGCTTTTCAACTTCCTCTTTGTCTTTAGTTTTCAGCAGTTGCTGATGGGATTAGGTGTGGATTTTCTTTTGCATTTACCTTGCATGTTACTCAGAGTCTTTTTGAAAAAAGTTTTTTAAAAAATGGTTTTTTGTCTTTCATCGGTTTCACAAAAATAATATTCACCATGTCTTCAAATTGTTCCTTCCATTTTTCTTTGGTCCTTCAGGATTCCAACTGCAGTTATGTTAAACGTTCTTTCCCTGTCCTCCATGTCTCTTGCGATTTTCCCCTCTTTGTCTCTTCATGTGTCATTCAAGGTACCTTAGCTCTTACACTAAAATTCATTTTCAGTTGCTTTTAACTTATTCTTACACCATCCACTGAGTTCCTCCCTATAGTTATTTTGTTTTTCACTTCTGGAATTTCTGTGCATTTTTTATAGTTTGCAGTTTTCTCCTGAAAATTTTAATTCTGGCTATTATCACCTTATACAAAGTATAATTCTTTCAAAATTTGTTTCAGATACGCTCTAGTTCCATCCATGTTTGGAGCCTCTGTCAGTCTGTTTTCACATGTCTTAAGTGATTTGGGCTGCTATAACAAAACAATGGCTTTTAGACAAATTTGTTTCTCATAGTTCTGGATGCTGGGAGTCCAAGACTGGAATGTCAGCATGGATGGGTGAGGGCCCACTTCCTGGTTGCAGACTTCTCACTGTATACTCATGTGTACGGAGGGGAGCTCTGTGGGGTCTCCTTTACAAAGGCACTAATCCCATTCATAAAGGTTCCACTCTCATGATATATAGTCACCTCCCCAAGGCCACACCCACTATTACCATCAACTCTGTAGGTTTGGATTTCAATGTAAGAATTTGGGAAGACCCATTCAGACCATGGCACTATGATTTGTTCTTGCTGCTGGTTTTCAGTCATGCTGTTTTAGCTCCTCATTTGTCTGGTTATGTTAGGATAATTTGATGATGATGATGATGATTTGAGAGAGAGAGAGAGAGAATGTGCATGAGTGGGAGGGAGGGGCAGAGGGAAAAGCAGGGAGAATTTTGATCAGGTTTCACACACAGTATGGAGCCCGATGTAAGGCTCAGTCTCACAACCCTGAGATCGTGACCCATGCCAAAATCAAGAGTCAGATGCTTAACTGACTGGGCCACCCAGCTGCCCCAGATTATGTGTCTGAGAAATTCTTTGGAGAAATAATTTGAGACTATATAGGCTGTCATGTTCCAAACATGTCATCTTATTTCAAAGTCTTTTTGTTTTCCTTCTGCTAGCTTCATGAGGTACTAGAAATCTGGGATTGCTTCAATCCATCTGAGGGACTGAGATTAGTTGGATCTGGGCTCTGATTCCTGGAAAGAGCTCTTTACACAAAGCTCACTCTTAGACCAGGGTGGGGCTCTCTTCACTTAATAAATGAGAAGTCATCTGGACTCCAATCCCCATCTCCTGGTCTAAACCAGACAGTCAAAGTGCCTAATTCACCTCTGAGCACTTTGGTCCTCCTGCCTTGAGTGGCATAATTAGAGGGGAAGATCAACCCCAAATTCCAAACTTATCTCACTGGTGCTCTATCCTTTCCCAAATTCTGTCTGATAAATTTTAACTCTCTTTTCCTATCCTCCAGCATTTTCAGAATGCATGAGTTTTCCCCCAGGTTTTCTAGATATTCCTGTGAGAATTTGGTCCAGATTATTTTATCTACTCTACTAGAAGCAGAAATGTCTTCAATTATAGTTTTAATTATTCTCATATTATTCAAATATCATTTGTGATCCCTCATTTTGAATATCTCACCTTTGATTCATTTTAAATTTGTTTTATAAAACATGTCCCCAAAGCCAAGGCATTATCATATACAAATGAGCATTTGTATTATCATATTATCAAGGCATTATCATAAGAACAAATGAAATTTCTTCTTCACTTGTAAAACTGTGATCAACAGATAATGAACGTATTCTTATAGAAATAGGTTGCATTTCTAATTATTCAGAAAATCTATTAATTGGAAATATTCAACAGAGGCAGCCTGATGTGAATGTCTAGCTACTTGAATCAAGATTTTCCACTCATAAGATGAGTGACTTTGGGCAAGGTTTTTACTTACATGTGTTTCATTTTCCTCTACATATTATGTGATAATGACACTTCCTTTCATCAGTGGTTAGGGTTTAAATAATATATTTACCACATCTTCTCACAAAATAATTAAAAACCTCTTCTTTTTGTAGGACTGGTAGTTTGCTATTTTTTTCTTCTTCTTGTGGCTCTCTAAATGACCCATTATAGGAGAAAATTTATATTTTGGCCATTGCTTCAAGCTAATTCTCTGTCATTATTTTCAGATCTAAGTGGTCTGAGAAATCAGATCACTTTTATTTTCAGAAAAGTGAAAATGAATGGTAAACATATTTATTTACTAGTTGGATTTTATCTTCACAGGGCATATCAACAGCAACAATGCTCTGAAGTGTTGCCACAATTTCCTAGTGTTCTCTCTCTCATCTACCACATATAACTTATGAAAGCTATTTTTATTTGCAGGGTCTCTATTATTGTATTGAGGTGTTTTTTTTTTAAGATTTTATTTATTTATTTGACAGACATAGATCACAAGTAGGCAGACAGGAAGGCAGGGGGGAAGGAGGGAGGGAGCAGGCTCCCCGCTGAGCAGAGAGCCTGATGCGGGGCTTGATTTCAGGACCCCCGAGATCATGACCTGAGCCGCAGGCAGAGGCATTAACCCACTGAGCCACCCAGGTACTGCTGAGGTATTTTTTTTTAATAGAAGAAAGGAAAGAGTAAAGTTTTATAATTCATCACTTTTTTTAAACAAAAATGAGTAAACATGGTACAGGTCACAAGAGTGTGCAGGTGACACACAGGTCTGCAAATTTTAGAAAACTCAATTTGGGACATGATGGGGAGTCTTCTTCTTCAAGTTTAAGAATGCTTTGTGGACTTCAGATGGTAGTAATGTTTAACAAAATAATATTTACCTGAAGTTTAGGAATAATTAGAAAAATTTACTTTATATTTTTATCTTTTAAACAATTCCATGAACCAGAAGGAAATACATTTCTAGTTATAGCAATTCTTGACCTCTCTCATTAATCTTTATAGATTTGAAAAGCAGCATAAACAGCAAAAAAAAAAAAAAAACCCACTTTGTACTCTGACTAAATACTTAAAAATAAATCGATGCAACTGTACACCAGGCACTAAGAGCCCTTTCACATGTAATCTATCATTTGATGCCCAATACAAATTTGTGGTATCTGACTTGTGAACTGCGCAAACAGATAAGACCATAAATAAATACAGATAACTTGCAGACATAGCTCTTTTTTCAAATCATGCCTTTCCTGGCTCTTCTCTAGTTTTATTTTTGTTCAAGTCAGTCACATGCCACCTAGTGATATTATAAAGAATTGCAACTTATTATTTATTAATATACATTTTCCTACAGTGGATACTTTTCCTGTAACAACTTTCTTCTTTTCTTCTTCTTCTCTTTCTCTCTACCCTACCCCGCCCTACATGCTGAAAGGCTCTCAATTATGTGGTGGCAGTGTGTGTTTAGCCATTGATGTGTGCTTGCCCCAGGCGACTCCAGCATAAGTTGTGCTACTAATTAATAGATAAAATCTCAGCTTTGATAGTCACAAAGGAAAAAGGAAATGAGAAGAAAAGAAGTCAAAAGAAAATTTTATAAAAGTAAATATACTGAATGTCAATTACAGTTAGATGAAATACAAAAGGAAGTAACTTTTAATGTATTTTGGTCTTACTGTGTGCGTAATACATAGCTGCATAGCTTGTGTTATTCTTCCCATCCCTTCAAGAAATCCTAATTATTTAAACATTCTCAAATTTAAAATTTCTCTCAAAGAAATAAAAAATACCCTTGTATTTGCTTAATATAATTTAAGCACAGTGTTTTTGAAGTTAGCTGCCTTGTCTATATCTTTCTATTTTCCAGCATCAAAGAAGAGAACCTATCAGATTAGAGATTGAAAGAAAAAAATGCTATAATTGCAATATCCATGTAATGAGGTATCCATGTAATACTACGTATATTTTCCCAAATATTCCATATTGACTCTACTGTAAAAAAATCAAAAAGGTGATTCTACACTGATCCAGTTCACTTACATCATGAAAAATAACAAGGACAAGAATTACTACTTTGTGCTCAATGACTCAATAAGGCCATAGTACCTCAGGGTATGGAATCTTAAAGTACTTTTTAAAAGTGCATGGCCTTCAGGACTTGCTATATATAAACATACCAGAGAAGCTACCTGTGATGGGTTATTTGGGAAAGTACCCAAAATACCTCTCCAACATATTAGCTAGACTTTTGGATTTTTTTCACTTAAGGGGTGCCTGGGTGGCTCAGTGGGTTAGGCCTCTGCTTTCAGCTCGGGTTGTGGTCCCGGAGACCTGGGATAGAGCCCTACGTCGGGCTCTCTGCTCGGCGGGGAGCCTACTCCCCCCTCACACCCCCCCCCCCCCCCCCCCCCCCCGCCTCTGACTGCCTCTCTGCCTACTTGTGATCTTTTTCTCTGTCAAATAAATAAATAAAGAAAATCTTAAAAAGAAAAAAAAAAGAAATTTAGTTTGGGACTATACAGTTAAAAGGGACTTTAACGTGCAAGTGATCCCACAGTAACAACTAATGGATGTACAAAAAGGATGAGCACCTCCCTACCTGCATCACAGCCTTTCCTCAAGTCTCGTGTCATAGCTGTCCTTGAGTCTGAAATGAAGCAGAAAGAAGGACATAGTGAAGAGTGGGAAAGTGCAAAAAAGCAGATGCCAGAAAAATTCTCTGCCTACTCGACAGTGTTTCCTCAAGTGACCTTCATGCCTCTTGCATAGTTAAGAACTGAAGACTCTTCTAGAACTTCGTCTTTTACTTTCAAGCATGCCCTTGATGAAGGGAGGGCTATCGGCCTCGGCCAGCCTCTGTCTATGTGCAGAGTGACAGGAAGAGCTGGGGGCCGATAACATCCTGTGACAGTTCTCGTGGTGGGGCAGATGTGAGGAGAATGGCAACCGCATGGGACCACAGGCCATCTTCCACATGCCTGCCCTTGGCCCTGGGTCTTGCCTTGGAGTTAATGTGGCTGAGTCACTGATGATACAGTCCTCAGGATAACAATAAGTAGCAACCTTTAAAAGGAGTATATTGTATGTATAGGAGACCAGGAAGAGAAAAGCAGATTTAAGTCCCATAATAATGGGAAAGAAGTATTAACACCACATCTATGAGGCCATTCATGTCATTCCATATAAAGCCAGTTTCGCTACAATTTTCTTTTTCACAAATGGCTTTGTCTCTAGGAGGATGAGCGACAGTTTATGCCAGCAAAATACATATTTTATGTATGTGTATGAGCTCTCAGTCTCTAAGAGAGAAAACATTATGTGCATTAATAACCATTTATGCCAATTTAATTAACAGAGAAATAAATTACTTAACATTTTTAAAGAACACATGACATTATGTGAAAAGAAATCATTTTATATAAAATCTGTAGTGTTTCCTAAGTCTATTTATTATCTGTCTTACACACACATAAACACCATGCACACAAACTTCCTTTTTCATCTTCAATATTCTTTTAAATAAGCGAACTTCACAGGCCTCGTCTTGATGCCAAAATGAACCCCTTTCATTTGCTGATTGAGATCTGGCTCAACAGCCTATGTTTCCTGCTGGGTCCTTACAGAGGGAGCATTCATATTTTATCCTAATTTATTCATTATCAAACATCAAACCTTTGGAAGATAAAACCAAAACGGAGTGAACAATGCCGGGAGAATTGACGGGTTTGTTTTCATCTTCACTCTCAGATGAAAGAATTCTTTAGTAGCACTACCCACTCTAACAGTACACCATCCAGGTAATTGGGGGCAGGGGGTGGGAGAAATGACAGGCTGGGCCAAACCAACCTTCTGCATCCACTGGGGTGCAGGATAATCTCCAACATCAAAAGTATCTAATGCAACCCTGAGAATCCATAGCATTGTATTAATTGACCCAATCTTGCAATTAAGTATCAAAAATCCCCAAGCTACTTGTGAGCATTTGTAAGTTACACACCCAGATCTCTGTATATGCAAAACAAGAGCCAAGTCATACTCTCCCTCTGGGAGGAAAGCTTTAATGACAGCTCTGGCCAAGCATCAGATTTTCAGTATCAAAGACCCCAGTTTCTGCGTCAGTGCTGCTGCTTCAAGATGGCATTAATAATGGATAAGTCACATATTTTTATCCAGATAATGGGATATTATCTTCCTCAAGCATTTGAGAAGATGGATGAAATCATAAGGTGAAAGTTGCCTACAAATGTAAAGTCATATATACGTTGATAGTATTGCTTGCACAAATCTGGTAAAGCAGCCAAGACAGCAAGGCCCTTCATTGTAAGGGGCCTCAAGGAAGAGGGATTTAACATACTATGGGATTTAACATACTGTTGGGATTTAACATACTATGTCGGTATTGTAATAGCTCAAATATGTAGATTTCTGCCCTACTTAAAATTCCAAAATTAAAAACTTATTTTTGGCTTAAGATACGTCATAATATGTTAATGGTGTCCTAACAACGTGAAGTAAGCATAATTCAGTGAATATCCCCTCTTGTGATTGTCACTAAAAATCAGGAAATAGCAGTCACAACAAGGCAATGGTACATGGAGTGGAAAAAGAGGTAAATTCACAACCATTCTGGGCAGAAGCCAGAGTTATCTTTAGAACCCTGACTGGTTTGAGATTTTCTGGGCTGTTTCACTAGAGTCGACATCATTTTAGGTTAGTGTTGCTGTTCTGATGTAATCAGGGAAACCCTTAGAAGTCATCTCTGTCCTATATTTGGCTTACATGATCATTTGCAGAAACAATGAACATTTTATTGAAAAGGCTGCTCAACGATGGGCTGCCAAATGATTTGATGAATATCCCTTCTCACTACCATCCAAGGGCATCAGGTATTCCTGAATGTTGGAGCACCCTCTTTAAAAATCAACCTAAGGGACACCCGGGTGGGTGGCTCAGTCGGCTAAGTGTCTGAATCAGCTCAGGTCATGATCTCAGGGTCCTGGGATCCAACCCTGCACAGGGCTCCATGCTCAGCAGGGAGTCTGCTTGCTTCTCCCCCTTTCCTCTGTCCCTCCTCTCCCACTCGTGTTCTCCCTCAAATGAATAAAATCTTTAAAAAAATGAAAATCAACTCAAAATGATTTCTGGCTATCTCCATCACTTCCTACTGGTTCTCATACTTTATTAAAGCACTTTGGTCTCTTAATGTGGATCCAAGGAGAGGAGGACCATCTCCTTTTAGCCACTTCCTGTATAATGATCAGCTCAAAAGAAGTAGAGGGTGACATAGCAGTTTGGAAAAAAAAAAAATCAGGATTCTGCTAGGGCCATTTCTGGATTTGATACTCCTTTCTTTCCCTAGTTATAAACTCAAGACAGCCTGGTTGGTAAGTTCTCTAGATGACACTTGGCTAAAAGGTGATCGAAGGAATTAAAAGTTAATTCTGGTTTGGCTATCTAGATTCTCTTATTGGAGTGACATGATTTTAGAGCATAAAAATAATGCTGCATATACTGGTCACCAAATAGTGCCAAATAGTGATCAGTGGGTCTCTGTTGGATAAAAAATGCCCTTTCTCTTCTTGTACTTGTCACTTCTTGACATAGGTTTGGACATAGATAGGGGATATCTGGGTCAAAGAGGAAGTCAGAGCAGCTAAGATTGGACATTCTGATTCTGTGGTGACAGAGAGATAACAATCTTTGCACCAGGGTCTGAGGGAATACCTTGGACCCCAAGAATGATAGGAAAGACAAGGATATGTTTTTTTAAAAAATCAAGATAAGAAGGTAAAATCTTGAGCTTGGAAAATCTGGAAATGCTGCTTAAAAAGGTGAATCAATTCAAGGAACACTCTGGAGTATCCTGGATTTGTATGATGATCATATAAAAAATGGAGACACTTGTTTGAAGACATGAACAGACACTTCCCCAAAGAAAACATACAAATTGCCAACAGATACATGAAAAAATGCTCCACATCTCTTGTCATCAGGGAAATACAAATCAAAACCACAATAATATACCACACTACACCAGTCAGAATGGCTAAAATTAACAAGACAGGACACAAAAATGTTGGTGAGGATGCAGAGAAAGGGAGGCCCTCTTACACAATTGGTGGGAATGCAAGCTGGTACAGCAATTCTGGAAAACATTATGAAAATTCTTCAAGAAGTTAAAAATAGAGCTACCCTATGACCCAGAATTGCACTACTGGATATTTACCTCAAAGATGTAGTGAAAAAAAGGGGTACCTGCACCTTAATGTTCATAGCAGCAATATCCACCATAGCCAAACTGTGGAAGGAGCCAAGATGTGCTTCAACAGATGAATGGATAAAGATTTATACATTCATATTTACAGTGAAATACTACTCAGCCATCAGAAAGGATGAATACATACATTTATACTGATGTGGATGGAACTCACTTAGCATAATAAGTGAAATAAGTCAATCCAGAGAAAGACAATTATCATATGGCTTCATTCATATGTGGAATATAAGAAATAGCATGGAAAATCATAGGGGGAAGGAAGGAAACCTGAATGGGAAGAAATTAGAGAGGGGGACAAACCATGAAAGACCCTTAATTCTGGGAAACTGAGGGTTGTGGAAGGGGAGGTGGGGTATGGGGTAACTGGATGATGGGCATTAGGGAGGGCACGTGTAGTGATGAGCACTGGGTGTTATATGCAACTAATGAATCAATGACTACTACATTAAGATCTAATGATATATTATATGTTGGCTAATTGAATTAAGAAAAAGATTAAAACAAACAAAAATGGAGATACTTGTTTGATCCTGGATCATGGAAACAGATATGAGCCACTAAAGATTAAGCCACAGATTATGGGACACATAACCTGCTAAGCCCTATATGGAGTCAATTTAAAAATAAAGAAAAACAAATTAGAGAAGAGATTTCTTTTTTTAACATATAAACAAATATTCACTGTTTTGTTTGATTCTTTCAGCTCTCTAGGATTAATTTATCTTGAACAGATGTCGATTTTAACAAGATATCAGTTTAATATTTGTTTGGAGATAAAGATTCAAGTTGATTTTTTTAAAGGTGCACAAAGGAAGGTGATGATCCTTTGGGCTTTAAGGAAGAATTCTAGACAACTGAAGAAGAATTCACTACAGATCACTACATAAAAAGATGAGTATAAATCTATTTTCACTTCCATGTATTATAAATAAATGTACACCAGTATACATACTTATACATACATACATATGTATTTCTTTACTGCACACATATGTGATATATATATGTATATATACAGACACCTATATACTTTAAATGATATCATTGATTGAAAGGCAGATATAGTTTTCTTCCAAATATCTTAAATACACATCACTGATTAGAGCTTTTTAACTTTATTTTCATTTTTAAGATTAATGAGAATTTTAAACACTTTAATACATTATATTGGAAAAATACAGTGGTATAATTATTCTCAAAGAGAATCAGCAAGTGCTAAAAATAATGGATTATAGATAATTTCTGTTTATTTTTTTTAAGATCTATTTTATTTATTTATTCATTCATTCAAGAGAGAGAGAGAGAAAGAGAGTAGGGGGAGTGGCAGGATGAGGGAGAGGGAGAAGCAGGCTCCCTCCTTAGAACGGAGTCCTGGGGCTTTGATCCCAGGACTTTAGGATCATGACCTGAGCCTAAGGCAGATGGTTAACCAACTGAGCCACCCAGGCACCTCTAGATTTATTTATTTTAGAAAGAGGGGGAGAGTGAGAGCAAGAGCAAGAAAGAGAGTGAGCGCATGTGAACGGGGCACAGGGGGAGGGAGACAGAATCCTCAGACTCCCACCTGAACATGAAACCCCATCGCAGGGCTCTGTTCCAGGACCCTGAGATCATGACCTGAGCTAAAATCAAGATTCAGGTGCTGAACAGACTTAGCCACCCAGGCACTCCAAATTTTTTCTGTGTTTAAAAAGCAGGTTAAAACAGCTGTGTAAGAGTGTAGTGCCCAAAATCTTTGCTATTTTTTTAAATCTTTATCTTATTTCATGGATTGGCCTGTAACTAATACTTACCTAAAAACATTACAGTAATTTGGTCTTATCTCAAAGACAAAGTAATTTGGTCTCATCTCAAAGTGCTTTGACTTCTTTCTCCTGCCTTCTTTTCCTTCCCTCTCTCTGCCTTGTTTTGAGAGTAGCAAAACTCTTCCAAAGCCGCTGAGAAATAGTTTTTCCTTATACTATCACAAGACATTTCCTGAAATACTAACTCCATTGTTACTAAATATCAATATACCAATCACCAAAAGGAGAAAAAGATGCAATTATTTTCTAAGATCTAGAGGGGAAAATACCAGAAGAATTTTTGAGGATTTTACTTACTTTTTTCTCCCTTGGGACCACAGGTTGATTCTTAATCTGTTGTTTCTGAATTAAAAAAATATTTCTAGGGCTGCCTGAGTGGCTCAGTGGGTGAAGTGTCTGACTCCTGATTTCAGCTCAGGTCATGATCTCAGGGTTAGGAGATCAAGCTCTGCATGGCAGATGGCTCTGTGCTCTGCGGGGAGCCTTCTTGAAGATTCTCTCTTTCATCCTCTCCCTCTGTCCCTTCCCCCAATCTCACTCTCTCTCTCCCTCTCTAAAATAAATGAATAAATCTCTAAAAAAAAATACATTTCTAGACCCTAATTTCCATGCTATTTTCTTTTTTTTAGAAATTGGGCAGCATAGAACTTCTGTTTAGAGGCTGTATGAAGTTAGAAATAGAGGTATACAAACTAGGAGTAAATGATATATGTATAAAAACCTAGAAAATTGGAAAACCAAATTTACTCAAAGAATATGGTTATGGGAGCACCTTTAAAACAACAACAACAACAACAACAACTATCTATTCTCCATGCCAGAGCCTTCCAGCTTTAAAGTCATTTTATTCCCTGAAAAAATACGTTTAATACAAATAAACTTGGTGCTAAAAGAGGTTCCCATACAGTTCCAAATAAAGATTTGCATATTTGTGAATACACTGGGTCTTATCTTAAATCATTTACAAAAATTCATGCCACAAAATGCCCGATGAAGGTCAAGTGCTTTTAACAGAGGATTCACACGTTATCACCACCATTCCTTTGGGAAGATACATTTTAATTTTGGCAAAAAGGTTCACAACATTTAAAAATTGGTAATACAAAGAGCAAGCTGTGTCCTTTATCTGATGAATAACTTCAATGGAGTTTTAAGTTACTACTCATGTTTCCGCTGCCCATTCAGATCACGTTTCCATTACTTTCTGTTCCTGTTGAAATTGATGAACGATTCTACGCAAAGGAAGTCTTTGGGAGGTACTGTGGAGGTTTTCAAGTCTCTCTTCTCTTTCTTCATTTAGGGCAGTTTCTTCCAAAAGCTAATGAAGCAAACACATTTAGGAAGAAAGGCTGAACTCCTGATGCTTAAAACTTTCACTTGAGGATGGAGAATTTAGTTCCCTTTCTACAAAAAAAAAAAAAAAAGTACAGATGGAGAATCTGAACTTCTCAGTTGAATTCCAAGATGCTTCCCACAGCAAAGTAGAGGGGATGTAGTACAAACCTAACATTCTCCTATCTGTTGCAATGCCTATTAGTAAGGAAAATTCCAAGAAGAAAAACCAAACTCCAAGATCCAGGCATTTAGAGTGCCTACTCTAAATGTGGAGCTGTCTTTCTAAAAAAAAAGTCTTATTTACTTGAGTTATCTTGGTGTGCCTGCACAGTGTGTGATTACCTACATTTTTCTGTATTTGTGGATACTATCCATGTTTTATGACATGCTGAAAATATTTGATTATACATATGCTTTATCTTATGCACATTCTTTAAAAAATAACAAAAGTAGATTTAATAATTTAATTATGAGAATTGTTTTGAATTTCAAAAATAATATTGGTTCACAAAAATAATTGCAACACTTTGGAAAGTTTTACAATGAAAACAAATTCATTTTGCTTTTCTCTAATTCATAATTCTCCAATGTGAAATTCTATGGAAAGTTACTGAATGTATTTTCAGACAGTTTGACTTATATACAAATAAATAAAATAGTTTTATCCTGTATCAAAATAGCTTCCACAAGATTTCTGTATCATTTCACTTGATTTTTCTGACCACTGTACTTTATTTGAGACATTCTCAGCTTATATTACCTAGAATTAGTCATTTTGTTTTCTTTTGAAATATCCATCCTACTTCTTACCCAGATTCATCTACTAATGTCCTACCCTTCCTTCCATTCTTACTTGAAGTACCACTTTTTCAAGGACAATTCTGCTGCAGTGTGAGACCAGGGCAGTTGGTTCCCAAAAGGGGAGATTCCTTCCTCCTGCACAGCACCTATCAGAGTAATCATTTAAAATTTACTCATGAAGTATTTCGATTGAGAGTCCTTCACTATTGCAGCACAATCTTTAAGGGGACAGAGAATATATATGGCTTGAGCTTAGTTGTAAGCTCAACAAGTTGTGGACTTTCTGGAAAAAAAAAATAAAACAAGAACTTAAGAAATAATCATTAAATAAGTCAGTGAATCAATGAGTAAATGGATAAAAATTCTCCTAACAGAAATCAGAGAACAAATTTCATATTGTTCAGAACCTCTTCATTACATAGTTTAGATATATCTTTAAACTCTCTTACATCTTATTGTGGAGCAGTTATCTTCCACAATGAGTGCTAGGTATTGCTAGTTCATGTTTATGAGGATGGATGTGGGAAACTTAAAGTACAAATTTAAAGTACTCCATCTAATCAAATTTGTGACAATACATTTTGTGACACTGAATAATAACTGTAAATAAAACACAGTCTATAAAAATACTTGGGCCTAAGATGATAGTAAACAAACAAAAAAAAGAAATCTCAAGTCTTTATTCAAAGAAACTACTACAAAACAGATGAAAATATGGGAGGGGGTAACTATGAGAGAGAGAGGGAAACAAACCATAAGAAACTTTTAATGATAAAGAACAAAATGAGGGTTGGTGGAGGAAGGTGGGTGGGGGATGGGATGGTTGGGGGATGGATATTAAGAAAGGCACTTGTTAAGATGAGCACTTGGTGTTGTAAGTGATGAACCAGTGAATTCTACTTGTGAAACCAACATTGCACTGTATGTTAACTAACTAGAATTTAAACAAAATCTGAAAAAAAAAAAAAACACACAAACACCCAACTTGATCCAAATGCATAAAAAAGAAGAAAATACCAATTGACACTTTCCTTTGAAATTTGTTAATCAAAGAACAATAATTACTCTTTGTTGAAATAGCAACTGTAGTTTAGGGTACTAACTAGCCCCATTAGATAAGGGAAAGTAGAGAATTCTATAAAAGAATCAGGAAGAATAATCAATTTTTGCAAATCTTGATTGACAATATAGATTCTGACAACAATTAATCAATTGATGTTCAAACTATAAGACTAAGATGAATGGTTGTTGAGAACCATAAATTTGTGTAATACCAACTTATAAACTAGAGATTACTTTTATTTACATGGGAAAAACTTTAATTATACATTGGTCCTTATTTAAAAAAATAAGAAGAAAACTAAATCCATGGTGTTAGGTTTCTCTTGGTTTGCATATTTTGGGGCAATAGGGCAAGTTTGAATTTAAAAAATGATAATATAACATATTAAGAGACTATTATTTTATTTTATTTTTTATTTTATTATTTTTAAAGATGTAATTTATTTATTTGCCAGAGAGAGCACACAATCAGGGAGAGCAGAAGGCAGAGGGAGAAGTAGGCTCCTCGCTAAGCAGGAAGCCCAATTCAGGGCTTGATCCTAGGCCTCTGGGATCATGACCTGAGCGGAAGGCAGATGTTTAAGCAACTGACCCATTCAGGCATCCCAAGACACTATTATTTTAAATAAGGTAATATTACTTGGGGTATGGAAGAAAATACTGTTTTTTTTTTTTTAAAGACGCACACCAAAACTGAGGAATAAAGGCAAAATAAAGATATTTTCTAACACACTTAAACTGAGAAGTTTGTTACTAATAGATCATTTTATCAAGTAGGAAAAAAAAAAAAAAAGACCCCGAAGGACAGGTGTGAGATGTAAGGAATGAAGAACAGAGATAAAGGAAAACCACACAAAGATTTGCCAGTGCGCGGCACTTGGGTGGCTCAGTCCCTTGATCATCTGACTCTGGATTTTGGCTCAGGTCATGACCTCAGGGTCCTGGGATCCAGACCCGCATTGGGCTCTCTGCTCAGCAGGGAGCCTACTTCCTCCCCTCTCTCTCTGTCTGTTTGTGATCTCTGTCTGTGAAATAAATAAATAAAATCTTTAAAAAAAAAAAGATCAGATAAATTAAAATAATAATAGGTTGGGAATATGAATTATAAAGTAGAATGAAGAAGTTATGTGGTTCTAAAGAGTTTCTACTTATAAGGTGTTTCATGGAGCAGAAACATCACCCTCAGCTGGGAGTTTATTAGAATGTAGATTTTCTGGTTCACTCTAGACCTACAGAATTAAAATAAAATTGAAATTTAGTTTTCAACAAGGTCCTTGTGTATTTCCATATGAGCTTCAAACTCTGCAATCATTAATGTCTGGAAGCAGGTGAAATATTGTTAACTCTAGACTTTAATTACTTTTGTTTGAAATAATTTTAAATTATTGATATAACCAAGCCAATTAAAGAACAGAAATTAATTTCATATTTTCTGAACTAGAAGAGGGAGAAGGATGAAAAGGGAGTAACTAAAAAGACAAGAAATTAGATAAAAATATAGACTAAGCAAATCAAGTAGAACCAGAAAATGTGATATAAATTCAAACAACAGAGTACAAGCATTAACCCTTTTTTTTAAATAATTTTTTAATGTTTTTAAATTAACATATAATGTATTATTAGCCTCAGGGGTACAGGTCTCTGAATCACCAGGTTTATACACTTCACAGCACTCACCATAGCACATTCCTTCCCCAGTGTCCATAACCCCACCACCCTCTCCTGACCCCCTTCCCCTTGGCAACCCTGTTTGTTTTGTGAGATTAAGAGTCTCTTATGGTTTGTCTCCCTCCGGATCCCATCTTGTTTCATTTATTCCTTTCCTACCCTCCAGCCCCCCCCACATTGCTTCTCGACTTCCTTATATCAGGGAGATCATAGTTGTCTTTCTCTGATTGACTTATTTCACTCAGCATAATACCCTCTAGTTCCAACCACGTCATTGTAAATGACAAGATTTCATTTCTTTTGATGGTTGCACAGTATTCATTGTATATATATACACCTCTTCTTTATCGATTCATCTGTTGATGGACATCTAGGTTCTTTCATAGTTGGGCTATTGTGGATATTGTTGCTATAAACATTCGGGTGCACGTGCCCCTTCGAATCACAGCATTTGTAAGTTTAGGGTAAATACCCAGTAGTGCAATTGCTGGGTCATAGGGTAGCTCTATTTTCAACTTTTTGAGGAACCTCTATGCTGTTTTCCAGAGTGGCTGTACCAGCTTGCATTCCCAGTATAGGAGGAGTCCCCTTTCTCTGTGTCCTCGCCAGCATCTGCCATTTCCTGACTTGTTAATTTTAGTCATTCTGACTGGTGTGCGGTGGTGTCTCATTGTGGTTTTGATTTGTATTTTTCCCTGAAAGCATTAACCCTTTAAAAATTCTTGTGGTGCCTGAGTGGCTCAGTTGGTTAAGCATCTGCCTTCAGCTCAGGTCAGGAGGCTGGGATCTTGGGATCCCACGTTGGGCTCCTTGCTCCATGGGAACCTGCTTCTTCCTCTCCCTCTGCCTGCTATTCTCCCTGCTTGTATTCTCTCTGTCAAGTAAGTAAGTAAAAAAAAAAAAAATTAAAAATAAAAATAAAAATAAAAATTCTCTTGAAAGGCAATCACGGTTTCTCACTCCTCCTTGTCTGGGATGACATGTATGGTTCCTGTCCAAATGGTAGGAGTTAGAGAGTTTTTCCCAAAACTGTCTCCACTCATTTTCTCCATCTATTTCTGCCTGTTGATTTGAGAAAGAAAGACAGAAAACCAAGGGTAAAATCTATGGCCGACATAGGAACTCTTGTCAATTTCTGATGGTGAGTATGGATTGCCATTGAACCCTTTCTTTCATTTTACAGCTGCTCTGTGTGGCTTAGCTTTCTGGTATTTACTCATATTTTGGGTAGTACTTCTAGCTTTTGGAGGTGGTAGAGATCGGGGAGTTTCATTTTCCCTGAGAATTCCAATACTTTTGGATAATCCTCACATATGAACTCATGATTTGCCCATTGTTATGTGACAACTTATTCCAAGATCTAAAAGCCTAAGTCAGCAAACAGTCATCTCACAGTATCTGAGAGTCAGGGATCATGGTCTAGGTTAGCTGAGTGGTTTTGGCTCAGGGTCTATCCCTGGGTTTCTGTCAAGGTGTCATCCAGGACTGTAGTCATGTCAAGACTTGTATGGCACTGAAGGATCCACTTCCAAAGTTTTCCCCTGACTGTTACCAGGCCTCCATTCCTCATGGGCTCTTGGACCAAGACTCTTAGTCCCTTGTCATATGGGATTCCTCATAGCACTAATAACAACATGGCAGGTTGTTCAACCCATGGTGAGTGACCAGAGAGAGAAAGAGAAGCACTGTATTTTTTAACCTGAACATGGAAGTGACATATCATTTCTGGCCTATTCTATTTGCTAGAAGTGAGAAACTAAATCTAATGTATAATCACAGGTATTGGAATTAAGCATTACCTAGAGAAGAAAGGATTATTAAAACATATGTTGATGTAGTTTTAAAACCACCACAATGTACATGAAGGATTATAATATAGAATGATGGCTAGATATTGTATGTTTTTACTAAGAATAAAAATGAAGATACAGTTATAGTAATACATAAAATGGCAGATAAGACTATTTCTGCTCAATAAATTTCTTCAAAAATTTCATTTTCTTATTACAAAAGAGATTCATGTTCATTATATTGGAAAGTATAAGAAAATATGAGTAAGAAAAGGATGTATGCTCCTATTTTGAGAACTGCAAATAACTCTATATTTAGACCATCCCAATACCTTTTCTTCCAAACACTTTTATATACACATACTTTTATATGCATGTGTATGTGTTGGCAAACCTCTCTTACTTGCTCCATACCTCTCTTTCTTCCCAATGGTTTATGGTTTTGCATACTTTCACATTTAAAGTTTTCTTAGTCCCTGAAAGAGAGTGATAGCTTCTACTTAGACATAAATCTGAAAGGCATACTGTTTTGTTTTGTTTTTCTTTTTTTGTAGAAACTTGATTAATTTCCAATGGCATTGTTTTCCTTATTAAAGCTGAATAAATATGAGCTGATTGGTGATTTTGGCTGACTGCTTTTTAAAAAGTGAGCTAAAATGGCAGATTTCCTTTTTTTCTTTTTTTCATTCCAATTTGGGTTTACTTAAGAGAGACCTATCAGAAAATGAAAGCCAGAGCAAACTGCCAAAGATAATGCCTAATCACCATCTATCATAATTAAGCTTATGACAGTGCTAATCTTGTGGAACACTTGGGACCTGGCAGTTATTGGAAGCCTCTCAGTTGTACTTTGCCCATTGTTCTAACATTTTCCAGCATCATTCTCCAGCACAGAGTTTAAGATTCATTTCTTTTTTCTTTGCATTTGAAGTGACTCCATTTCAGTTTTGAAGGAAAATCATTCTAGAGCAACTGTTGTAATCAAGATCTGTGAATGCCTGAGTATGAGTCAGAGTGAAAATACAAACACTGTCCAGCTTCTTCGTATTTTGATTGTAGGTCCATTTGCTCACATGTGTCCTTGCAGAGGCATACATATGGTGCTACACTTTTTGTTTTTGTTAGTTTTGTTTCCACATAGAGAAAAAGAGAAAAAACTTTTGACTCACCGATTTCTGAAGCATAATGGATACTAGGAATTATCTTGAGCTGCTTGTAGCAAGGACTTAGACTTGTATTGATTTTAGATCTTTTTCTCTCACACAACATGAGCTAGGATGGTGGCTCCATAACGTTATCAGGGCCCAGGTTCCTAATTTAACCTTCTGACTCTACCACCCTTAATATACAATTTCCATCCTCACATTCATTACGCAATCACAAAATGGGTACTGGTCTGCCATAATCTTTACTGGATTCCAGATGGGGAGATAAGAAAAAAGAGTAAAGCAAAAGATCCCCTGGAAGTCCCAGAGCTCTTAAAGAACTTTTCCCAAAACTCACTCAATAAATTCCACTTGCATATCATTAGCCACCACATAAGCAAGGGAGAGTAGAAAGTGTGATTTTGGAGATGGGCACATCTCCAAAGGTTCTGAAAATAGCCAAGAAGTGGGGAATAGACGGTGAGCAGGTACATAAGTCATAAGGGGGAATATCTGAAAGTTGACCACATAATTCAAAGGTTAGGAAAACTAAGTACTAACATTCATTTTGTGTGTGTGTGTGTTTTTTTAGCACAAATTTAAAAATTTAATCTATAATACTCAAAGATGAGGTCTCAGGATTGTTTCATTTAGATTTGCTAATACTATGTAGGTTCTTAATATATGAAGAAATCCAGGTTGAGAAATTGGGGCTGGCTATGTGATTGCTAATAATAATCCTCTCCTTTCTAGCCCATTCTTTTATTTTATTTTTTTAAAATTTTTTATTTTTATAAACATATATTTTTATCCCCAGGGGTACAGGTCTGTGAATCACCAGGTTTACACACTTCACAGCACTCACCAAAGCACACACCCTCCCCAATGTCCATAATCCCACCCCCTTCTCCCAACCCCCCTCCCCCCAGCAATCCTCAGTTTGTTTTGTGAGATTAAGAGTCACTTATGGTTTGTCTCCCTCCCAATCCCATCTTGTTTCATTGATTCTTCTTCTACCCACTTAAGCCCCCATGTTGCATCACCACTTCCTCATATCAGGGAGATCATATGATAGTTGTCTTTCTCTGCTTGACTTATTTCGCTAAGCATGATACGCTCTAGTTCCATCCATGTTGTCGCAAATCTAGCCCATTCTTTTAGATCTTAACACATATCTCTGCAACTGGATTCTGAAAGCGAGTAAACCAAAAGAAGATTATATATTGAAAAGGAGGTAAAGGGCGCCTGGGTGGCTCAGTGGGTGAAAAGGAGGTAAAATTATAGCACTATTTTACATTTGAGCAAGATTTCAAACTGAAAACAGTTTTTTTTCCCTTTAATGTATGTTATTTCTAAAAACAAAACAAAACAAAATAAAAAAAACCACATAACACTTCCGTGAGATGGACAGGTACCCTTATCCCCATGCCACTGATAAGGAAAGCCATTCATTCTAGAAGGATCACATAACTTGCACAACACCATCAAATACATTCGTGGTCTTGCTGTTTCTTGAATAGAGATCACCTTACAACTCCATGATTCTTACAAGAGGAAATAAACTCCCCCCAGTCATTCTCTCTCAGAAGAGGACACTTAAGACAAAGTCAGGTATCTGAATTCAAGGTCACTGAGGGATAGAACAATAAGATCATGAAAGGGAAGGCTTGTTGATTAAGGGAAAATTAAGCCCACTGTGCTGATAGGTGTGGGAGCTATGGTAGAGACAGGTTAGACTTACTTGAATCATATGACTTTTTCAGTCTCAACAATCATTTGGAACATACATGGAGACAGTATAGACATGGGGCATTAGTGGCAGAGATGGTAATAGCTACTCAAACAGGAATAACCAGGCAATATCATGACCTGGATCACATCTTTATTGCCTTGAATGCAAGTCTCCAGAATGAGAGACTTCTAGAGTCTAAATTTCATTTGCTTGAAAAACCTGATTGAAAATTAATTAAGTGATTAAAAAGACAACTGTTGTCATTCAATTTCCAAAGTGAAAATGAAGAAAGAAAAATAGCAACTTTTTTCAGGGGAGCTGAAAGTTCAACTTTTCTAAGGCAATACTTATTGCCAGACCGCTCTATAAAGACAGCATAGATGACCTCTTTGAATAGACTGAATACAGTCTATTACATCTGCTCTTGTCTTAAAGCTAGAGACTCCAGCTATGCATCACAGAATTTTGATGTTCAGATCACAAACAGACCTAACATAATTCATCAAGAAAATGACTCATCAGCAGCCATGAATCAGTCACAAACTGCTACTGTTAAAATGCAAATATATATTGATGCATAAACAGGAGGGCAGACAGCATCATTCCCTTGTTAGACTAAATCTTAAAATGAATCCTCGAAGAAGACTATAAACAATTTTTTACAGCACCTTATACCATATTTTGTGTGTGGGGAACTTGGAAAGAGTAGAGAGAAAATTACAATAATGATTCAAAGGGCTAAAAAAGGAAGATAAATGATATGAATGAACTATTTATTTAGTTTTAAGAAGAAAAGTTCCAAGAGTACCTAATCTCAGATTTTCAAGTACATTATATGATTGGAGATTTGGACCATATATTTTTATCCTTAGGGAACAACAGAAACATAGCTTAACAAGATACATTTAAAATATAAATATGTGGAAAATTGTTCACTGTAAGAACTATTCCTGAGAATAGTTGACAAGACGATTTGGAAAATTTCCTTCCATTACGCACCTTAGGCATAGGGTAAATAGTCAACCAACTAGACTTCTTGGGGGAATGATGAGATGTGTATTTACACGGTAATGTGGAGTAAGTGGGGGTAGTGACTAAAGACATAGTTGGGTGCCATATTGTGAATGACCATGTAATCCAAGCCAAGTGATTTGGAAATTATTTTGGAAGCAATGTAGAAAAGCAGAAAATAATTTTTAACTGGAGAATGACATCAGTTTTACTGAAGAAAAGACTCTGAAGCAGAAACGTAATCCTTTAAAAAAAAAAAAAAAGATTTTATTTATTTATTTGAGAGAGAGTGAGAGACAGCACGAGAGGGGAAAAGGTCCCTATGGAGCTGGGAACCCGACACGGACCTCAATCCCAGGACTCTGGGATCATGACATGAGCCAGAGGCAGTTGTTTAACCAACTGAGCCACCCAGGTGCCCCGACACTTAATCCTCTTGTGAGATCTAAGTTTCAATACATTTATGTTATTTGTTGCATTTTTTTTATCCTGTATGAAGCACTCTTTTTACAGAGTCAAAAACTGCCTATGAAATTGTTGGGATATAAAGCCAAGTAGCATTCAGACTTCGAAACTGAAAATTCAAAATAAGAGGAGTTAAATTAAATGTAATTTTACTCTTTTATAACTTTAAATTCTCTGAGTCTATAATTTTTAAGGATACATAAAGTTACTGTATCCAAGAATAATCAGCTGTAGTCTACTATTTTGTTTTGTTTTTGTTTTTATTGGAGAGAGAAAAAGTGTGACAGAGCACAAGCCAGGGGAGCTGCAGAGGGAAAGGAAGAAGTGGAATCTCTGCTGAGCAGGAGAGCCCGATGCAGGGCTCATCCTAGGACCCTGGAATCACGAACTGAGCTGAAGGCAGATGCTTAACCAACTGAGCCACCCAGGTACCCCAGGAATCTAAAATCTAGTTTTTAAGATACTGACACATTAATCTTTTGTTCAATATGTACTATTCTTTGAATCCTAAAAGATGCCATACTCTCCTGATATCATTTCAAACAACTTAATGAGATTGATTACATAAGTGGTATTGCCAAATTAAGAGATCCTTAGAAAGCCTATTCCCTAAATTCAAAAGGTCCCCTCTACTCCTAATCCAACCACAGTTAATTCGGACAAAGGCTTAACTTTGTACATACATCAGACATAGCTTCAAGATTTCTATAAGATATCAGTTTCTTATGGGCCAAGAGTTCTACCCATACTGGTAAGATTATAGAAGCTAAACCCACCAACTTCATACTAACTCATCCCAACATTTACCCAGGCTTAGACACCACTATAGGAAGTCAGAAGTAAAAGACAGAATAAGATCATTCTGGAAGGGCTAAGAGATGTAGGACTGATCCCTTGAGTAGTAGCCCTTGTAAATTTTTGTTTTGTTTTGTTTTCTTTTCTTTTTTCAACTTCACCTGAAGCACATTTTAAAGTTATGGATTGAGGTTCTGTTGTCTTTAGATTCCTTTTACATTTTGATAATCGACACTTGTTTGCTTTTACTTGAGAGAATCAAGAATACAGGGCTGTCATGTCCCAGAGATTTCAAGGAATTGTCTTATTTTTCACAGGTTTCATGACTTCAAATTACCCAATAACTCTACCCTTATTTAATATGTGAATCACCTATTACAGAACTCTGAAGATGAAAAGAGCTCCGGAAGTCACTTTCATAGAAAAAGAATACAAATCGCCAAGGAAAAACTATAGTTTGTTACATTACTTGAGGCATGATAGGCTTCAGGGAGACTTCTAACTGACCATAAGTTATTGAAAGCTTTGCTAGGCAAATAACTAAAAAAACAGTTCTAGAGAATTCTAATTCTTACCACCTCTTTCAGACATTGGGATCCCACCTTCCGCAAAATAGTTTTTTCTCTTCATGCTTCCAACATGAGGCTGCATTTTGCAAACTGAAGCAAGCTCTAACAGCCCCCTCCTCTAGGTTTGCCTAACTCCATAACCCTTCTCTCTGCACACTCATAAACCATCTGGTCAGGCTTATAGCTAATTATAGTCTTTTCCTTTATCCACTAACCAGTGCTAACCATCTTTCCTCAAGGCTGTGGAAGCTGGGGCAAAACACAGGAAAGCTTCTGCTGACATACTTTTGGGGTCTTTCATGAACCTAATGATCATCTAGATGAATAAACTTTGCTGGTTAATGAAAAACACTTATTTCATCACAAGCTGGCTTATATTTCATGACTGTTATGTCCTCCTTCATACGTTGCTATTTATCACAGTAACACATAAACATGACCTCTCCCCTTGTCTTATCAAAAAAAAAAAAAAAAAAGAAAGAAAGAAAGAAAGAAAAGAAAGAAAAAAAAAAGAAAGAGGAAGGAAGGAAGGGAGGAAGGAGAAAGAAATGACTGTTTAGCATCTGTCTCACAATGATCTATGCCCCATATATTCTTTTCTTTTTTTCTATTTTCTTTTTTTTTAATATTTAATCTTTTTTTTTTAATTTTTTTATTTTTTATAAACATATATTTTTATCCCCAGGGGTACAGGTCTGTGAATCACCAGGTTTACACACTTCACAGCACTCACCAAATCACATACCCTCCCCAATGTCCATAATCCCACCCCCTTCTCCCAAACCCCCTCCCCCCGGCAACCCTCAGTTTGTTTTGTGAGATTAAGAGTCACTTATGGTTTGTCTCCCTCCCAATCCCATCTTGTTTCATTTATTCTTCTTCTACCCACTTAAGCCTCCATGTTGCATCACCACTTCCTCATATCAGGGAGATCATATGATAGTTGTCTTTCTCTGCTTGACTTATTTCGCTAAGCATGATATGCTCTAGTTCCATCCATGTTGTTGCAAATGGCAAGATTTCATTTTTTTGATGGCTGCATAGTATTCCATTGTGTATATATACCACATCTTCTTGATCCATTCATCTGTTGATGGACATCTAGGTTCTTTCCATAGTTTGGCTATTGTGGACATTGCTGCTATAAACATTCGGGTGCATGTGTCCCTTTGGATCACTACATTTGTATCTTTAGGGTAAATACCCAATAGTGCAATTGCTGGGTCATAGGGCAGTTCTATTTTCAACATTTTGAGGAACCTCCATGCTGTTTTCCAGAGTGGCTGCACCAGCTTGCATTCCCACCACAGTGTAGGAGGGTTCCCCTTTCTCTGCATCCTCGCCAGCATCTGTCATTTCCTGACTTGTTGATTTTAGCCATTCTGACTGGTGTGAGGTGATATCTCATTGTGGTTTTGATTTGTATTTCCCTGATGCCGAGTGATATGGAGCACTTTTTCATGTGTCTGTTCGCCATCTGGATGTCTTCTTTGCAGAAATGTCTGTTCATGTCCTCTGCCCATTTCTTGATTGGATTATTTGTTCTTTGGGTGTTGAGTTTGCTAAGTTCTTTATAGATTCTGGACACTAGTCCTTTATCTGATATGTCGTTTGCAAATATCTTCTCCCATTCTGTCAGTTGTCTTTTGATTTTGTTAACTGTTTCCTTTGCTGTGCAAAAGCTTTTGATCTTGATGAAATCCCAGTAGTTCATTTTTTCCCTTGCTTCCCTTGCCTTTTGCGTTGTTCCTAGGAAGATGTTGCTGCGGCAGAGGTCGAAGAGGTTGCTGCCCGTGTTCTCCTCAAGGATTTTGATGGATTCCTTTCGTACATTGAGGTCCTTCATCCATTTTGAGTCTATTTTTGTGTGCGGTGTAAGGAAATGGTCCAAATTCATTTTTCTGCATGTGGCTGTCCAATTTTCCCAGCACCATTTATTGAAAAGGCTGTCTTTTTTCCATTGGACATTCTTTCCTGCTTTGTCGAAGATTAGTTGACCATAGATTTGAGGGTCTATTTCTGGGCTCTCTATTCTGTTCCATTGATCTATGTGTCTGTTTTTGTGCCAGTACCATGCTGTCTTGATGATGACAGCTTTGTAATAGAGCTTGAAGTCCGGAATTGTGATGCCACCAACGTTGGCTTTCTTTTTCAATATCCCTTTGGCTATTCGAGGTCTTTTCTGGTTCCATATAAATTTTAGCATTATATTCTTAATAGAAACTCCTTAGGAAAATCTAAACATGACTGTTTTTATTGATGGATCATATATCTAAAGGCAGAATGAGAAATTTTTAGTCTGGGTATTGCATTACAGATTTCATAACATCCACAGAATATAATCCTATAACATAGAACAAAGCTGTTACAATGACAAAAGTGATAAAACAAAACGAAACCAGAGAGGGAGACAAACCATAAGAGACTCTTGTTCTCAGGAAACAAACTGAGGGTTGGTAGGGGCTGTGGATGAGGTAACTGGGTGATGGGGATTAAGGAGGGCATGCGATGTAATGAGGACTGGGTGTTATATAAGATGGATGAATCTCTGCTCAGCAGAGAGCCTGTTTCTCCCTCTCTCTCTACCTGCCTCTCTGCCTACTTGTGATCTCTCTCTCTTTGTCAAATAAATAAGTAAATAAAAATGAAAAAAAAAACTGATTTGGACTAAGGGAAATGCCCTTGCTCATCAATATGCTAAGGCCATACTTGCAGAGGGATTTGTGACATCCTCCCAAACCAAGTCTGGTGGAGTTAAAAGAAACCATTACAGAATGCCACAATTCCACCTCAACATCAGATATATATATATTATCTGATGTATTATATATAAATACATCAGATATATATATATATAAATATATATATATATTTTACAAAATTGTTTGGACATAAACTACTTTAGAAGAGTCTGACACTCTTAGACTGTATGTGGGTTCTGGCGTAGGCAGTCCTCCAGAAACTTGCTAACACATTACATGACATCTGTCCACCATAGCAGGAACAGATTGGTCACTGTTCTAAAGCAACACTCTAGGAGGTAAGTTTTAAGCCACAGAGTACATCTTTTGTGCATACCTCACCTGCCAAAAACACACCTCTTAACAAAATTGTCCAGGTGGGGCATGGACAAAAATCAAAATTCCAAGACACATGTAAATACCTTCAAACGAACTCCATGGTACTAGGCAGTACAATGGAATATGAATGTGCTCTGGTTGTGGTCTGTTATTTTTAGGAGTCCGGTCCTTCCCCTCTTGAAGAGCTACAACTCTGAGAATGGCAAAAATACTACTCAGTTTCATGTTTCCTGCTTTGAAAAAAGAGAATCTACCTTTACAGATACTCTAATTAATAAATCTGCAAAGCACCACCAGTTACTCAAATACTCAACGACTGTCTGTACCAAGGGTTGGCAAAACTATGGCCCATGGGAGAAATCCAGTCTGCCAACTTCTTTGTGAAGAAGGTTTTATTGGAACATAAATTCATGTCATATTGTCTATGAGCACTTTTATGTTATAGCAGCAGAGTAATTACAAGAAAGCCCACGGGGTCTACAAGCCTAAATTATTTATTACCTGACCCTTGAATAGAAAATCTTTATTACTTTCAGGTCTTTACCATCCTTGATCTTATTGCAAATGTAAGTCTCATGTTATACCGACCCAACTCTTCTCAACAGTTAAACTTTCCAGGCCCAATGCAATGTGTCCATAGTTACAGTACAAAGAGATTAACTTAACTGGAAGTTAACTGGCTCTTTTTAAGTTAGAAAAAGCCAACTTATAAATCCAGTGATACCACTTTAACCTTCAGCTGCAAGAAGACATGGTCAAATAATGCAAGGAACTCACACAGGATATATATAACCTTATCAAATGCTACCACCTCTATTCAGCATCTGACTGATCAGCCCTTACATAAACAAAGAGCCTGGAGATTTGGTCTTCCGGAAGAGACATCAAAATGGAAACAGTCTTTGGACCCTTTTGGAAAGAACCTTATTAGTTACTCTGAACAACTATTTGCAGGGGTAATCTTCAAGATAGCTATGAGTCATGGATCTGTGAGTCCCCGTTAAAGAGACAGGTGCCTGTGGACTGTAGGAAGGCCGAGTAGAGAGCTCAACCTTCCGCAAGAGAATCCAAGAATCTGTTTTATATTTTGAAAAGATCGCTTGTACTGTTGGCTGGAAAATGACTTTAAGGGAAGAAAAGTTAAAGAAGGAAAATTGTTAAATAGCTATTGCAACTGTCTAGGTTGTCTGATAAGTGTCTGATAATTGTTTTGGATTGGTCACTTTTCATTGTGTTCCAGATAGGAGAGATCTGAGACATATTTTGGAGTGCAGACTCAGATGTAACTGGACAATTTTCAAGCAAAATATGATGAAAAGTAAAATTGGAAGAGACTGATAATCTTTAAAGGAACTGAGTCCCAAATCAAAAATATCTATTTTTCCAGGTCTTTTGCCCCAAATCGCAAAGCCCAGATATTTGAAGGGACAAGTGTATCAAATTGTTAAGGAGAAAACAAATCTCAACTGTATACAAATTATGGAGAAGAAATACAAAGGAGGAGGGAGATAACTTCATTTTAGAAAAGTGTGGTAATACCAATAAGAAAATTAACAAAGACTGTTCAACAAAACAAACAGATAAGTTCATGTTACATATTCCCTTACGTATGAATTTGACATCAAGCATTACCAAATAATTTCCTGAAGGTTATGAAAAAAGGACACTGTGTCCAAGTAGTGTTTACTCAAACTATAAACGATATCTAATATGACTTACCATCTAAAAGATTAAGGAGAAAACTTTATGTGATCTTCTCAAAAGCTTTACATATTTTTATGTTTTGTGAAGAATAGTAATTACAATAGGTCACGAAAGGATCTAAATGCTTTTGAAGCAGCTTTCAGCGGTAGGTGTTCTCTGCTAGAAGTTTTATTAGCATTGTTCAGGCAATGTGTGACATCAAGTGTCCTCTGCTCAGCTACCCTAGTGGCCAGTGGGTAGGTCAGACCCTGATATCCAGTATTCACTTTAGTGCAGCATAGGATCGCCCTGAACCCCAAACAGAAGACTGAAAATCACTTTACTTCACAAAAAGGTAAATAAGAATAGCATCCATTTATTTACTTTTAAAAAGTGCCAGGTCTTGAGTGGCAGACAATGGAAAGACAATGGAAAGGACTCAACATCCTAGGAGCACCGATGCCCAAATGTTCAGCTCTGCCGCCGGGGGTGAGTGGAGCGGGTCCTGCCCTGATTTCTAAAGTTTAATTTAAGCATTCCAGGTTTTCTTCTTTTGGAGTGCTTCGGTTTTAAGATCTTGCTTCTCCACTAAGGGTTTTTTAGTTTTTTTTTTTTATTTTTTAGGATTTTTATTTATTTATTTGATCGAGAGAAAGATGGCGAGAGCAGGAGGATAAGCAGGGGGAGTGGGAGAGGGAGAAGCAGTCTCCCCATTGAGCTGGGAGCCCGATGTGGGTCTTGATCTCAGACCCCAGGATCTTGACCTGTGCCGAAGGCAGACGCTCAATGACTGAATCACCCAGGCACCCTCTGCACTAAGTTTTTAATCATGCCCGTTTAACAGAGAGCCAGTCTTCCTCAGTTCTAAGGTAAAAACCAGGAACCCTTCCTTGGTGAGGCTTAAATCTGAGTCAATAAAGAGGAGGATAAACAACAGGATCTTAAAAAACTCAAATGAGAGGGGCACCTGGTGGCTCAGTCAGTTAAGGGCCTGACTCTTGATTTCGGCTCAGGTCATACTCTCAGGGTTGTGGGATCGAGGCCTGTGTCAGGCTCCATGCTCAGTGTGGAGTCTGCTTGTCCCTCAACTTCTGCTCCTCCCCGCACGCATGCGTGCTCTCTCTTTCTCCCTCTCTATCTCTCTCTCTCAAAGAAATAAATAAATAAAATCTTTTTTTTAAAAGCCAAATCATGGTGAAACTGGTGCCCATTTAGAAAAGTACACATGTGAATATATGCTGATTATGTAGGTAGGCAGATAAAATTCAAATGATAGAATATAATGTGAAAATAGAATGGTTAAGATTGAGCTACAACTACTGTCTTTTCTATCATCTTTCTACCTCCTACACACTAGAATGAGGTCTTGGTGCTGAAGAGATGCAGAAACAATCTTGAGAGTTACTAGAACAGTGATATACAAAGAATCCTTTTTGCTGGATGTCTTTCTGGCTTAGAGCCATCCACTTGCCATGGACTACCTACCACTTGTAGATTAAGAGAAACATAACCTTCCATTTGCTTGAGCCACTACATTCTTCAGTTGCTTCATTATGTAAACTTTGCTTTATTTAGAAATCAGCCCCCGAAGAGGGGGATAGTGCCCCAGTGAAACCTGTGATACCGACTTATTCATTAGTGCTGTAATACAGAGCAAGGAAACAGAACATTCTGGAAGACTGATGATCACTATTATACCACAGCAAACATGTGATCAAACTCTGCTTGAGCTCACTCTGAAGGCAGATTATGTGCAGAATAAGATTGTACCAATAGGGCAGGCATCGCGAAGAAGTCAAAACAATGATAGGTTTAACTGCTCTTCATTACATTTAGGTCTAGGAAGAAAAGCATCCAGTTTTCAAGTATTTAGGACCATTCTCTTCTATAAAATTAGTACAGATGACAGGACACCAAAGCTATTTTGAGAAAGAAAGCGTTAACACTGCCAAAGGCTCCCTGTGGCGCCAAACCCAAACTGACCAAGACTGCAGAAATTTGAAGGGCAACACTACTTCATTACCATCAAAGATTAGGAAATGAAATGTTACAGAGGGTTTCTTTAAATACCTCCAATTATTTTTCTCTGCTAATAAGAAACAATACAGCAGCAAAATCCAGGTTAAGATTTTGACCTAACAGCAAGAACTGCAGATTCAGGAGACCTCAAGGTAAGTGTCATTAAGCTGAGGGGGAGAATAATAGGCCAAATATGGGGGATCAGCCAGCAAACATGGTAAGGATTAAAATAACAAGCAGCTATAATGAGTTCCCATTTCATACAAAATAAGGCATCTGTAATCAAACGACAGATAATGTCAAGTGTTGGCAAGGTTGGGGAAGAGATTGGAACCTTCATGTGCTGCTGGGTGAAGTGGTGTAGACACTTTGGAAGATAGTTTGGCATTTCTTCACAGTGTTGGATATAAAGTTAACAGATGATCCATATCCATGTCTCTTTGTATAAACCCCAAAGGAATAAAAACATACCTGCAAAATCTTGAACTCACATATTCATAGCAGCATTATTCAGAGTAGCCAAAAAGGAGAAACAATCCAAATGTCCATCAAGTGATGAATGGATAAATCACAGTATGTTCATACAGTGGAATACTACTAAGCAACAAAAGGAAATGTGGGATCATTACATAATACAGCACGGATAAGCCCTTGAAAACATTCTGCTAAGTGTCACGCAAAGTCACACAAAGATCAGAGAGTAAATTATTTCATTTATACACAACGCCACAATGGGCAAATCTATAGAGACAAAGTAGATTCACAGTTGCACAGGGCCGGCAGCAAATGGTAGGAAGGGGGATGACGAGGGTGGGAAGTGACTCTTAATGGATATGGGATTTGTTCTGGGGTGATCAAAATGTTCTTCAGTCTGCTGGGGTGGTGGCACAATTTTGTGAATATGTTAAAACCTCTCAAAATACACACTTTAAAAAGGTGAACCGTGTGGTACGTGAATTGCAGCTCCATCAGGCTCTTTCAGTTGGGACCTGGTGAGAGATGAGTGACGTTTGATTTCATAGGAAACTGACTGGAAATAAACAGATAAGAACCCACCAGTTTCTTTGTTTTGTTTTGTTTTTTAATTTGAAGGAATAGCACGCTGCCGAAATCACAAGCTTGACCTTCAATGCCTGTATTGGCTCTACTCTTAAAGCAGACTCTAGGCTTCTAAAAAAATGCACAAGATCAACTCAAAACACAAGTTTCCCAAAGAGGATGCAGTCTTTACCGACCACTTCAGATTCACATAAGAGTCTCTGAGAGAACCGAAACAAGGACAAGGACACTTAGGCAAGGATGCTTAACCAGGGTCTAAATAAGTAGCTTACTCTACTATGAGAACACGGGGTCTTTATAATTCCTGCTCAGCACGGCTGTTTGATAGGATTCAGTGAGTGTTATGTTTCCCATTCTTCCCGTTTCTGAATGGGGCTTTTATTGCTGTTAACTATTCTTCCCCAACCTTCTTTAATGAATGTGTGTGTGCGTGCGCCCATGCTCCCATGTAGTGGGGATGCGTGGGGCAGTTGATTCAACTATTAGTTCATTTATCTCTGGACCATGGAGAACCACGTGTGACCTTAAAGACAAGACCACACTATGCTCAGAAATGCTGGACTCTGAGCTGGATAGCTTCAGTAGAAGAACGGGACTTTGGGTTGTCTCCCTTGGGGAGGAGGTGAGCATGTACTGTGTGTGGATAAAAATGGCATATATGAGAAAAGGGTATTATGGGATGGACCCTGACTTTTATCCATTTTTATCCTGGAAGACGGGAGACCACAAGAAATATTAAAAAAACAAAAACACAGTTTCAGGTGGCCATAGGCTGGCAATACACTAGCTGTTCAGACTAACCAGGCTAAATCAACCATCACAGAAACATGCCAGTCCCCCTGAACCCATTACATGCTTGTAACACTGACCATCCTTCCATGCCATCACAGAGGCAGGCCCTGCCAAAGCTGGGCAAGGACGAGAGGGGATCGCGTTATTAGTGGGTTGAGATTCCTCAAATGCTCTGTGGTCTCTCTCTTGATCTCTGATTTCTTGTATTTTTTTCCAATGGTATTTTCTGGTTTCCAGCAAAGAGCTGGTAGCTTCAGCAAATCATTATGCTTTTCTTCTCCTTTCTTTCTGTAGATCTTCTTTCTCCCCCAAAGGATTGATAAGGACAATTTAATGACTACAATAAATGCTAATTTCACACTAAGATAATAATATATAATAAAAGTGGTAATGGGACACTGTTTTTTCTTCTTTTCCTTCCTCTTTTTTAATTATATTTCCTTATACTGAGACCTCATTGTATTTTTGGGTGACATATATTTGATCTCAGCATGTTATTTTTTAATGTGCTGTTAGTTTCTATATTTTTAATAGGTCAAAAGATTTTCATCAAAATTTAAAAATGAGGCCACTCTGTGGTTTTTAGTTTTTTTGTGCATTTTGTCTGGCTTTTGTTCATGGTATGCTAGAGCTATAAAGGTAAATTATGACAATTTTTTAGGCATTATATTACATTAGTAGATTAAGCTGGAGAAATTGGAAAAAAATCCTCCTAGCACTCTATTTCCTTTCTGGAACAGAAAATTTCTCTTCTTCTTGAGAATTTGATCTAATTCACTTGGGGAAATGTGTGCACAAGATCCTTTTGGAAATCACACTGACAACTTTCCCTGTATCTACAATGGATCTAACCTGTTCAGGCTATCACCTATAGGTCAGTTTAGGTAATTTAGATAGTAATAGGAAAGTTATCCATTTCACTAAATTTTTCTATTTACTGAAGTGTTACCTTCCAATCTATTTGAAATCCTTTGAAATAGTTTTTACATACTCATGTCTTCTTTTGTGTATGCATACTCTTTTAACATCTGTGATCTAGTAAATTATCTCTATGTTTTAAATAAGTGAGTTCTATCTTCTAGTCGCTTTCAGTTTTTAGTTTTATTTTTGTTTTTACTTTTGTTGGGTATAATTTAATAACATTTTGAATTTACTGCTATTTATGTTTGGTCTTTGTTAGAAATATAAGCATTTATCCCAATAAATAATACTTTATATACAGATCTAGTCAATGCACCCTGTAAGTTGTTTTTACTTACAGGATGTAAGTAAAATTTTACTTACATTTTACATTTTAACATTTTACATTTTACTTATATTTTATACATAATCCACAATATTGGTTTGATTTCTTCTTGCAAACTGAGTTGAATAAGGGTAAATTTTTAAAAAGTAAATTTTTAAAAAGTAATTTGAACATAGTACTTTTTGTTTTGATCTTCTCCTTCTTTTATCCAATGATCAGTAAATGTGGCTTGGGATGTTATTTTGTTACTTGTAAATGTTTCACAGGAACTTGAAAAGAATTTTTAAATGCATTAATATATGTATGGCACATAAGCAGCACTGTGCATTTCAAACTTTCTATCTGTTGGGCACCTGGGTGGCTTGGTTGGTTAAGTGTCTGCCTTCAGCTCAGATCATGATCCCAGGGTCCCGGGATCGAGGCCCTACAATGGGATCTCTGCTCAGTGGGGAGTCTTCTCCTTCTACCCCTCATCCCTGCTTGTGTTCTAGCTTGCTCTCTCTCAAATAAATAAAAAAATCTTAAAAAAAAAAAAAAAAGAAATTTTCTCCTTGTTAATTAAATCTTCTCCACACTTACTTCCTTGCTTCCTCAATCTGTTGTGGGCTGATAAAGGGGAACAAGAGTCTTCTATTTTCTAATTGTTTCCCTTACTCCTCACAACCTTTTCTAATTATGCTTTGTCATTTCATATCCCTTCAGTTGTAATACAAGGGGATTTTTATTATGAAGTTTCCTTTGTCACTTGAATACTTTGTTATGAATTAAGTACTTGATATATTTATTAGCTTTTGCTTTTATATATGTCTACGTTTGCCCATCTTTTTACGTCTACCATCCTTAATCGTTTGGTTTGGAGGAGTATCTTCTATACAGCAAAAGGCAGGATTGCTTTGCAATCAAACCTTTCAATCTAATAATTTCCCATTTAAGGGGTGGATTTAATCTATTTAAATTTATTAATATGATGTGCTTATTAATTTTGTATTATATTTGAAAAAATGATCTTGAATGTTATGCTAAAAATACTCTGGTAAATGGCTTGTGTTGTTCTTGTTTGGTTTCCAGTGTTTTATGTCCATTCTTTGCTTTTTGTACTTCTGTAGCTGATTCGTAAAACCCAACACAAACCAGTAACTAATCCACCGGAATTTTGAGGAAACCAGCATACTCTCCTTTTGTTCCTGTCTGATTTTCATTTTTTATTTTGTAGCTTGTCAACATTTATAAAGTTTTAAAATTGTTCTTGTGCAAATATTCATTATTCTTCAAACTTAGTTCTATATTTAAATGGACTGATTGATGATTTGTAATACTTATACTGTGTTTCTCTATTTAACATTGGGGAACCAGAGTTCACCTTTGTGTACATTTTCTACAAGGATTTCTGGATACGATATTCCTGGGTTCTTGTATACTTTACAAATATAAGGCTGTTCTCTATAGTGAATGAAAATTTGGCTCATACAAATGTAGAAATAACATGTTCTCACACTAAGGGTAGAATAGGATCTACAATACCCTTGTATTTCTGACACATGAGCAGCCATTCTCGAGTATAATGAACATACCAAATATTAGATATTGAAAAATTTGACTTCGGTCTGATTGTTTTTCCTTTAAGTGATTTGAATCTGTCCAGTGGATTTTGTTTTGCTTTTAACTAGTTCTATTGTTTTCCTCAGATACACCGTTTAATATATTAGATTCATTTCTGTCCTTTGAAAATTTTTTTATCTATTTTATCTGAAATACATTTTGAATACCTGTTTGTTTTTTTTCTTTTACCACATCCATTTGCTTCAAGCATCTAAGCGCAAGAAATATAAGGGCCACAAATGTGTGAATTCTTTTCATTCACAGAGGGCACAGGATGAAAGAAATCCATCCTTCCGTAATTAAAGGATCTATATGCCATGTATTTTAAATGCTGGAAAATGACACAAGAAGGGCCTTCATGTTTTCATTACCCACTGTCAATTTCATGCCCCCTTTTGTTCTTCCAAACCACTGCTGTGTCTCCCTTTCTTTCAAATGTATATTTGAATCTTCTTTCAAACGTTACTGAACCTTGTTTACTGGGATATCCCTTTCTTTCAAAAATACAGCTCTGAATTCTTTTCAGATATTAAAGAAAAACACTGACTTACTATGCATTCAGGGGATAAGTATTTAGAAGACCAACGTGATGTTTGAAAGAATATTAACTGCTCAATAATAACTTCACTTGTTTAAAAAACCACACATTTTAGCTCAGTAAAAGGGAGTTTTCATCTCCATGCATACATCTGCCTTGGGTTTTCAGGAGCATAATGTGTCTTTCCTCTTACCTTTGTACAGATCTCTTGCTGATTTCTGATTCTGGCTATTAGTCATCTTTGAAAGGGAGGCCATTTTTCCTTGGCCAGCTCCTTGTTAAAAGATGACGTGAGGCACAGCTCAGACAGGCAGGAGCTCAGTTAGCAGACGGTTCTCTTTCCCGCTGGTCGTTTTCCTGTCACTTAGGTACCAGGCACCAACTCAACATCTGCTTGCAGTCTGAACCCACCCCAAGCTGGCAGAGAAATGCTGGGCCCAGGGAAGATGGTCATGTTTGGTGTGATGATTTGGAGGTAACTATTCTTTCTCTGAAGAAAACTAGCAGCTGCAGAGCTGCCTGCCCTTTTCTTAGACCCTCCGACACACTGTCAACCTGCCCAGTGCCTGAGTCATTCTTGTCTTTTTTTTCCATGCTCATACACTCAGGGGGGAGTCAGGGAGGCTTCCTCCAAGCACCATCTGAAGCAAGAAGTCACTGCATTTGCCCCTCAGATTATAGAACACATTTTGAAGGACTTTAACCGATAGCAACAATCCGCATGTCCTGTTGAGTTTGTATAACACCAATACCATTTTCTGGTATTTTCTGGTATTTTTTACTGCACTGTTTCAAAGAACGTGGCTCCTGGTTGTGGTTGCTTTCCAGGTTCATCAGAAATAATAATTACTGGTTTATTATAACACAGAGTAAATGCTTACATACACTTGAGTGTGAATCTCTTGAGTTCTGACAAAACCCCTATGAGGTAAAGACATATTCAGTCTCCTTTTACAAATAAGAAAAACAAGATGCAGAAAGATTAAAGAAACTATCCCAGAACACACGGCTAGTAAAGGATCAATTCGAACCCAGGCAGTCTGGCTCCTGAAAGCCTGTTTTTAACTCCTGTATACTCCATACACTTTCACTTGTTCACTTCCACTCATTTTCGAAGGAAGATCAGGATGTAAAAAGCACCACCCACACTTTTTTCCCTCCCGCCAGAAAATGTTACTAGAAATCCTCCCAACATTTTAAAGAGTATAATATAAATTCTTTGAAAATTTTAAGGTCCTGGATAACAAAGAATGAATTAGGAACACCAAATTTCATTTCATGGTTTTACTCTACTTATTTACACAATCCTAGGAGCTGAGTCTGTAAACGCCACACTGTAAGAATTTTTGAAAAGACTGACTGATTGATTGATTTTTAGAGAGGGGGCAGAGGGAGAGAGAGAGAGAGAGAATCTCAAGCACACTTCCCACAGAGTCCAAAGCCCAATATTGGGCTCGATCTCATGACCGTGAGATTATAACCTCAGCTGAAATCAAGAGTTGGACACTTAACTGACTGAGCCAAAGGGGCACTCCCCAGGCTATAAGATTTTAATGGTTCCACTGCTTTTAGTTATTTGTTAGCTCTAGAATTTTATTTTTATCTTCTTTACAATAATAGAGTATTTCTTAAAAGAGCTGAATAATTTTGTAATGACAACCATAATACAATCAAGTTACAAAGACTAGACAAAAGGAGGTAAATTAAAAAGAGATACATGATTTTAAAATGTTTTTTACTAATGCATAAACCAAGAGCAGATCAATACAACTAATTATGGCCTTTGTATGTACTAGAATACAGCACACCTTTGAAAATGAGGTTTATTTATATTCATCAATAGACAAAATGTCTAATATTGCTTGCAAAATGAAAGAAATCATTTGCAAAGATATATGGTAATATGACTTACTTATATAAAATTATATGGATATAATACAGCAAAATGACAATACAATCATAGAAAAAGATGGAGAAGGTGTAAAATAATGATTGTTATTATCCTTTGGGAAGATTTCAAAAATATGTTTTCATTTTTTATATTTTATATATTTTTCAAATTTTCTGGGAATTCTGAAATATATTAGCATAAAATCTAAATGAGTATAATTTAAGTCACAGGCAAAGAAAACTGATGTTAACCAGAAGGTAAATCCTGCCTAAAAAAGGAGTACATGGTGTTATTTTCCAAGGATAATAAAAGAACTATCTAGAAAGACTGAAAATGTGGTGCGGCAGTGTGTAATTGTTGGGAAATAACACAAAAATGTAAGAGAATCCCAGAGTACTGAGTCTTACTTTTGTCTAAGTACAGGATGGAAAATTTTACGTCTGTTTAAAGAGGCCTTCAAATAGCAAATGCTAACAGAGGCTGAGGAGGGGTTGCCTACCAATCCCTCAAAAGTCCCCATGTCTTTTGAGCAGGGAGATGGGATTTAGCTAGGACTGAGCCAGGGGTTCTGCTCAGGGCTGCCAGGGTGAGGGATGAGGGCATTCTACCTCAGTTCCTCAGTTAAGGGTGGTAAGACTCAGGGAGGTTTGTCATCAGAGGAAAAACACAAGCTGTATATGGACCACATCTTCCTTATCCATTCGTCCGTTGAAGGGCATCTTGGAGGACATGGGGAGATGGAGAGGAGAAGGGAGTTGGGGGAAATTGGAAGGCGAGGTGAACCATGAGAGACTATGGACTCTGAAAAACAATCTGAGTGTTTTGAAGGGGCAGAGGGTGGGAGGTCGGGGTACCAGGTGGTGGGTATTATGGAGGGCACGGATTGCATGGAGCACTGGGTGTGGTGCAAAAATAATGAATACTGTTATGCTGAAAATAAATAAAAAATAAATTAAAAAAAAAAAACCTGAAAACCTTATAATAAAAAAAACAAACAAAAAAAACCAAGCTGTAGACAAATGCGCATGAAGGACCAGGGGAAACCAACAAAGCAAGGAAACTAGTCTTGAGTTTACCACACGTAAGCACCAGGTGGCATAGGGAGTCCAGTGAGGCGGCAGTGAAGAAACTACCAGAGAGATCAGTAGTGATTCAGAGGACAGTGCAAACCACCACATCCATACACATAAACACTATCTCAGGGAGAAGAAAGGAAAGAATGTAAAAAAAAACAGTGAAACTTTGGGGCACCTGTGTGGCTCCATTGCTTGAGCATCTGACTCTTGGTTTTAGCTCAGGTCGTGATCTCAGGGCTCCACGCTCAACAGAGACTCTGCTTGAGATGCTTTCCCTCTGCCCCTCCCTCCTGCTTTCTTTCTCTAAAATAAATGAATAATCTTAAAAAAAAAATAAATTATCCTAAAGAGAACGACTTACCTCAGACTCCATAAAAACAAAGAGTTTGAAACAGCCTCAATTGGCAATATAAATTCTCTGACACCCCCCACTTCCAAGAAAGTTATCGATGAAAACTATAGCAATTACAGATATTCAAGCAACCACATTTCATTCATACTCTCATTGTAGAAAATGAATTGTTCATAATCATGCAGTCTTAGAAATGTTTTTCCCTTAAAGATTGGAATGATGGGTATATGAGCAAATCTTATAATGTGAGGTTAGATCCATTCAAATGAAGGAAGGATCTCAGAGATGAACATAACTGTCATTCTATAATGCTACCACAGGCTTTGCAATAGAATGGGATGAGTCCGTATCTGATCTCCTGGTAGACCTAATCCAGAATGGTCAGTGTCTTAGTGCATTCTGGCTATCATAACAAAATATCAGTGACTGGGTAGTTTATGAACAACAGAATTTTAATGCTTCAAGTTCGGGAAGCTAGAAGTCTCAGATCAAGGCCCCAGCCTGGTCACATGATGGTGAGAGCCCTGTCTTCCTGGTTCAGAGCTGGAGAATTCCTGCTGTGTCCTCACCTGGTGGAAGGAGCAAGAGATCCCTCTGGAACCCTGTCACAGTCATTAATCCCATTAAAAAGGGCTCCAATCTCATAATTTAAGCACCTCCCAAAGGTCCCTCTTCCTAATTCTGTCATCTTTGAGGGGATTAGGAATTTGGGGGTTACATATACAGTCAGACCTAGGAAAGTGACAACAGTCAGCTCTAAGAAATGATAACATTGGCCAAGACAAAATAACTAGTCGTGCTACTGTGAAGTGTGGGCAAGGACCATCCAGTCACTAATGGGAAGGATAATTGCATACCTGGCAATGTCAGAGGTCCTAACTTGACTGAGCATCATAGGATTGAGGCTAAGAGTCCCAGAAAACAAAGACTTGAAGATCCCAAGGAAACAAAAGAGAAGGAATTCAAGTTAACAAAGGTATAGGTTGAACTAATATAGATTATTTGGGTACCCAGAGATGAGGACAGGTAAGAGGTGAATTTCAACAATAGGATGAAGATGTGGCCAGAGGTCCCAGAAACCTAAGAGCAGAGATGTGGTGGATTTGTTTAAGATTTAACCAAAATTCAGTTTCTCAGATGAAATAATATTTCTGGTAGACATGAATACTGTGTAATCAGAGCTAGGATTAAGATCTTTATCCAAAATCAAAGCCAACTAAGGAATATTTATTCTAACTTTTCTTTGCATGTAACTTGATCCGCCTCACTTTCAGCCCTCTAAATGTGTCCATTGTTTTGTTTGGTTTTACTTTAGCTCCTTCCTTGACTGGCTTTTCAGAGTATATTCCAATTTGTGAAGATTAACACTTGGGTCCCTGCTTTTTTGAAAATGTCAGTACAGAGAAGAGCCAGGTGTCAGGGCAGCAGGCCCATCTGGTCAGCGTCCCTGGGAGATTCACAAAACCCGTTGGGACAGGTAGTAGGAATCAAGGCAGAGTATAGTCTAGACTAGTCATGACTCCTTCTGTCTGGATTCTTTGTGCCTGGCAGGAACATAAATGAGACTGTCACGGAAAATGTAGCATTTCTCTGTTACCAATTCTCTTCTTGTTCCTTTAATTATGGGATTTTCTCTTTTTATCTGAGTATGAAACTACTGAATGAAAGGCTATGATCTCCAACCTCCATTGAAGGTAGGAGTAGCCAATGAAAAATGACCCTAAGGGAAGTGTCCAACTCTGAGGACATGCCCCTTAAAAAAACAAAACAAAACCAAAAACGTGCCCTTCCCTCTTCTTTCCAATTTCACTACCTAGAATGAAATGTAACATCAAGAATTTGAGCCACTTTCATTGACTCCCAGATGGAAGATTCCCATTGCATGAGGCAGAGGAACACAGTGGAAAGATTTTGGGTTTCTAACAACCGTAAAGCCTCTGTACCACTCTGGACCAACCCCTGAAATTGTTTATAAGAGAGAAATAAATGTCTACTTTTCAAGTTCTTGTTGAACACAATCTCTCACAGCAGCGCCATCAGTCCTGTAGGGTGAGACTAACAACATCTAGGAGAACAGCCAAGACTTTGAAATGTGGCATCTGAGCCTGTCCATCTCTATACCAAATCTTCTTGTTTTTAAAGCATCTGGAGGTAATGTAAAATCTCAGGATCAAGATGCCAAAATTTTTATGAAACTATTGCCACTGTCCCTTAGCAGGATGCTAAGATAAACATGGTCTAGCTCTCCAATGTCAGCTTTACTTGATGGCTCACAGAAAGAAAATAATCTGTGAAAGAGCGCAATACGTAATATAAAATGTTTCCTAGATTTAAATTCTTAACCTGCTTTGCACCAAAGCCTATGGTTCAGTCACCACTTTTCACTAAACCCCTTTCTTATCATGGAGTTATATATAAAATTACCATTACTTTTTAGATCAAAACTTGGTAATTTTGCTGTTGTCTTCCAATCATCAGGGATTTTCATTCATTTTTCTCTATTGTAAATACTACTTCAAAGATAAATGTTTAAGAAGCAGTATATTGGTCATTTGGCTTTACAAATCCAAGGAATTTCCACATTGAAACCAAGTCCATTGGATTTCTGTTCAGGATAAACAATTAATGTTGATGACTTTTTTTTTCCTCTATTATTTTTCCATTTTTAGACTTCATATATATGACTGTTCCTTGTCAAAGAAAATGAGAACTTCTACTTATTGAGCAACTAAGCATAAGAGAATGTGTTACATATGTTCTATTAGTTATTTTATTTAAACTTTAGGACAGGCTGCATAATGTTATTCTCCTTTTACAGAAGACCAGCTGAGCTTTGAGAATGTAAAAACAAAACAAAACAAAAACAAAAATACAAGGAATAAGAGAAGCAATGAACAGTGCCCATTTAGAAATCCTAAAACTTACAAATTATGTTATTTGGATAACAACTAAAAATGTTTACTTTAAGTGGAAAGAGTACTTTTTTCCATGTATTTTCCCAAAGGAAAGTCAGTCACTCTTCTAGCATCCAACTCAGAGATCATCTTCAAAACTGGTAAAAATGCCCATAGCAACAACCCACTGAAAATTAGTGGATGATAAAACTACATTTCAAACTTTTATATAAACTTTTTCAGGCCCAAACATAGATATGCATTACAGAAATAACAAAATATAGAACCATTCCCAGAAATATACACATATATTTATAAACATACCTGATGCCTTCAGTTTTCCACTTGAAAATATAAATAGTTTTTCCAAGGGGGACATGACAAAGAAAAGCTAACATTTATAAGCAAACTGAAAAACTCACAGATCCATGGGTCCAATAGCTTCAAAGGCCCCAGGTGTACTGCCTATTTTGCTAAGTTTCTCTCTTTCCACAGTTTATCACTGTAACTGACAACTTATAAGCACTTGGTGAAGATTGACCATTGACTGGTTTATCTCATGAAAAGGAAAAGGCAGAAATTGTGTTTGTTAGGAAAGCTTTTTTGATAGATTTCACTGTTTTGGGAAAGCAGTCACTGACTTCTCATAAAAAGTCTTATTAAGTAAATCAAGGTGAATTAAATAAGAGTAGTCTCACTAGAAATTTCTAAGAATTTGAATCTATGACACTCTTCTACAAGTATCATGGGACAAATTTTAAAAAGCTGACTTCAAGCAGGCCTATGCCCAAAGCTTCGCTAACTCTGAGATTTTGTCAGTGCTAAGTTTTCAGGGTTGTAGCCATTACCATTAACGTTTTATTCATAAAAACAATAAACTGTGTAAGTTTATTTAAAAAAAAAAAAAGAGGGAGCGATGTCTGTTCAATCTAAGACCAAAATGTACCCTTCACAAGCATGATAGAAATCTAGAAGTTGTATGCAAAGGTGCATTTTACTAACAAATTCGAGAATTCCTTGCTGCTCTTCTGTAAAGGAAGAAGCAGGGTAAATAGACTAATTGGATAAATCATATTATCTCTTATCATTTTATACTTAGTAGTCACTATAACAAATGCTTTAACTATGAAAAGATTTAGAAGATATGTCAAGTGACACAAAGAATTCCTCAACATTATATGTAGCATGATGCTATTGGCAAGTCTGGAGGAATATAAAAGAAAAGATACTCCTGGTAAGAGGTCGGAGTTTAGGATAGAGAATTTGTAACATTTATGTAATACCTACTTGTAGGGTTACATTTTCTCCCCACAAATGGCATTTATTACGTCCAAAACGTTGAAAACCATCTGTCATATTAAATGGGAAAAAAAGGTATCCCATTTTTTTAAGTATTAAATTTTTTTTCATAATTTTGAGTTGATGCTTCTTTTCTTTTCAGCCACAAATACGGTTAGCAAGGGTTTCATCTCAAACCTGTGTTATTATGAAAGTAAATGTATTTTTTTGTGTTCACACAGGAGCCTGAAAATAGTACAGGTGTGTATAGTCAAAATTATTTATGACACTAAATATAAGAATTTCTTCAAGTAGAAAAATTCTTCTCAAGTGAAGGACTAATTTGAAATACATCCTCTGGGGGCGCCTGGGTGGCTCAGTGGGTTAAGCCACTGCCTTCGGCTCAGGTCATGATCTCAGGGTCCTGGAATCGAGTCCCGCATCGGGCTCTCTGCTCAGCAGGGAGCCTGCTTCCTCCTCTCTCTCTCTCTGCCTGCCTCTATGCCTACTTGTGATCTCTCTCTGTCAAATAAATAAATAAAATCTTAAAAAAAAAAAAAAAGAAATACATCCTCTGTCACTTGTCCCAAGTCTAAAATGTATTTATTATTTCTCTTTAAAGGAAGGCTTGAGATTTTTTTGAAAACACAGTCAAGAACTTAGTAAAACATTTGCCCTAAGTCTTAAATTGAATTGACTATTAATTTGTTCAGAACTTAACTGAATTTTCCTCATGTCATAGAAATGTAAGTAAAATAGAAGCATTAAAAGTCATTATGTATTTTTTTATTCAAAAGTAACCATAATTATTATTTCTTCTGGGTAAAGGATATTCTTATAAATGTGTACCACCTAACATTTGAAATAAACTCGGGTAAAAAGCGTTTACTGAATTTTCTTAGTTACTGTGGAACTTTCCTATTACAAAATATTTCAACTTTACAAAGGAGAACTGATTTCCATCATGTTAATTTAACAAAAGCAATGAATTTTAGGAGTTTGAAACATTTGTTCTAAAATATCAAACATAAAATGACTAGGAGGCACCATCTTCCAAGCTTGTATATTTCTGTCACACAACAGACCACAATTAGAGCAGTTAACAATCCGATGTTGTACTGTAACATCAAATATATTCTGAGAATTCCAGAACAAGATTATTTATATATATGTTAAGTCAATGACGTTGAGAAAGCATTAAAAGTGTTGGCTGTTTTGAAGGGTTTGCTCCAAAGCAACATTATTTTAATTTAAATGTTTTAGATAAGCTGAAAGTATAATATCCGATGTTACTGCTTCATGTTTGCAAGTCACCTATTGTAATGAGTTTGCCTGAGGGAGTCACATGTCCTTTCTGTGCCTTCAGAAGGATGAGAAATGGAGCCAGATTCCATTTCCCTCTTCTTCACTTGCTTGTTTTATTTGGTGGGAGCTCCTTTTGAAGCTGAGAAGGAGTAAGAATTTGGCCTTTTGTTTCTGAATGGATAGTTAATCCCCCTTAAACAAATTCCTCTGATCAACCCGCTTCTAATTAGGATTGGATCTTTTCTCCTGCTTCAGAACTTTTCTGTGGGACTTGGGAAGTCTCGTGAATATTATACACTAAGAAGAAACACACTGTGTTGTAATTGGCATTACAAAACAGCTCGTCCAATTAACATTTTCTTCATTTTTTAAAAAAGTAGCCCTTCACCAGGGTATTTTTGAGACAAGCTGCGTAATACTTCAAGACATTTTATTACCTGACTATGTTTCTTTCTGCCTCCACATCAATGAAGTCCCATCTCTGAAAAGGCACAGCCTCCTCTAATTATCTCTTTGGGAAATTATGACCCACAGTGTTATATTTGGTTGGTAGATTTACTGGATATAACCAAAATTCAATTAGATGAGCTCCAATTTGATCATTCCAAAAGATTAATTCTTTCAAAAATGTTTGTATGCAAAGCAGAATATCCCCACTTTTTAAAATTTCTTTTAAGGGAGTACAGGAATGTTTAGGCAACTAGACCCAATTTGACAATGCAATTTGTAAAAGGATCTGAATTACTATATGATGAAAGGTATACTGGCCTTGGGTCCACAGCCGTAAGTTCTAAACTTTGATATATTAATTAGCTTAGCTTTGCAGTCTGCCTTTCTGCGTTATAATTATTTTTAATCCATGCATTTATTCAACATATGTTTATGAAGTTGGCACAGAGTGACACATCAGTATATGATATTTCTTTCCCTTCCCCTTGTCAGAGGGACAGGCTTTTTCCTCACTCCCCCTCACTTCTCTATTTTCACTGTTTAAAATAGATTTATCAGAATAAACTCTGTTTATTTTTCTAAATGCACCAAAATACCGTGTGGTCCTTAAGCACAGAGACTCCAGCTTGTCTCACTTTTACATCGTGGCCACTGGAACACAAGAGATTTAATACATTCTTGATGATCTGAATAAAATCACACTTATTAATGTCAAAACTGCCATATATGTTTTCTACACAGCAACCATACTCTCTTCTTTCCAGCCACAAGAACCCTGCTTTTGTTTGAACACAAATGTGCCCAACTCTAGGGTCCAAGACAGTTATGGTGGCATTATTGCCAGTAAGGGTGGCACTTAGTCCCATTTCTCATTAGTGAAATGCAAGGGGAAGTCTCCTGGAGAAGGGATTTTGGGAAAAATATAAGGCCAGACTGAAGCCAAGAGAATACCCTAAGTTCTTTCCTTCTCAACTAAGAGGCTATCATGCAAGGATATAATTTTTTTTTCTTGTTGTTGTTTGTTTGTTTTTTTAAGCAAGCCCTCTGCACAATGTAAGGCTTCTTCTCACAACCTGGAAATTGAGTTGCATGTTCTACCCATTGCGCCAGCCAAGGTACCCCAACTAAGATGTGATTCTTAAAGGTTCCATGTTCATCTTGTGACCAAGAGGGGAGACAATGATGACAAACAGAGACTGACAGACAAGAAACCTAGAAAAAACTGGATCCTTTCTAACCTCACTGTGCAAACAAATCAAAATCATAGCATCTGCAAATAACAACAAATTTGCTTCTTCCTTTACGGATTTGGGTGCCTTACCTAATTGCTCTAAGCCTTCCAGTAAGATATTGAATACAAGTGGCCAAAGTGGGTATCTATGTTTTGTTCCTGACCTTACAGGCAGAAAATCAACAAGGAAACAGTAGAATTTAATCAGACTTTAGACCAAATGGACTTACCAGACGTATATAGAATACTCCATCGAAAGGCAGAAGAATACACATTCTTCTCAAGTGCACATGCAACATTCTGCAGGATAGATCATACGAAAGGACACAAAACAAATCTTAGCAAATTTAAGAAGATTGAAATCATACCAACTATTTTTTCTGATCACAGTGGTATGAAACAGAAGTCAACAGCAAGAAGAAAGCTGGAAAATCTACAAATATGTGGAAAATAAACAACACGGGTTTAAACAACCAATGGGTCAAAGAATAAATCAAAAGGAAAATGTTTTAAAATCTTCAAACAAATGAAAATGTTAAGTATGATATACCAAAACCTAGGGGATGCTTGGAAAACAGCTCTGAAAGTTCAAAGCAATAAGTGCACAAAATAACTAGGAAGACTGCAAACAACCTAACTTCACACCTCAAGGAATTAGAAAGCAAAGAATAAATTAAGACCGAAATTATCAGGAAAAAGGCAAAAAAGAAATATCAGAGTAGAAGTAAGTGGAATAGAAAGCAGAAAACACATAGAATCAACAAAACTGAGATTTGGTTTTTGAAAAAGATAAAGAAATTTGACAAATTTTTAGCTGGTCTAAGAAAAAAAAGAAATAAATAAACTTACAAATTAAATAGGAGATATTATAACTGATACCACAGACATACAAAAGATTTTATGAGACTACTAAGAACAATTACATACCATCAAATTAGAAAACTGAGAGGAAATGGATACATTTCTAGAAATACACCAACTACCAAGACTGAATCAGTAAGAAATAGAAAAATCTAAACAGGCCAATAATGAGTAAAGAGATTAAATCAGTTATTAAAAATGTCCCACCACAGAAAACATCACACCCAGGATCAGATGGCTTCACTGGTGAGTTCCATACAACAGGTAAAGAGTTACTACCAATCCTTCTCAGACTCTTCCAAAAACTTGAAGAGTTGAAAACAGTCTATGCAGCTAGCATTACCCTGAGAATGATGCCAGATAAAGATACTACAGGAAAACTATATCCCTGATGAGAATAGATGGAAAAATTCTCAACAAGATATTAGCCCACTGAATTCAAGAACACATACAAAGGATTATAAACCATGACCAAGCAGGATTTATCCCTGGGATTCAAGGATGGCTCAACATAGGCAAATCAATAAATACAATGCATCACATTAATAGAAAGATGGAGATCACACGATGATGTCAATAGAGGGAGAACAAGCATTTGACAGTTCACAACACCTTTTCATGAGGAAAACCCTCAACAAATTAGGTACACAAGGAAAACACCTCAAAATAAGAAAGATCATATACAACAAATCCACAGTTAACATTACACTCAATAGTGAAAAAATTATGGAATTATTAAAGCTGAAGAAAAGCTTCTAGGATATGAGCGACTTACACAAAATGACCTCATCATTTACCTTTAGAAATGGAATAAACATCTAAGTTCCTATTTATCTGCTCTAATATCCTTCTCTTGCCACTGTGCTGCCTAATTTTTATCTCTATGCCGAACAAAGTTTTCAAGACTGTATTATTCAAAAGACCCATTTCGTGCTTTAGGAGAGCTTATACTTGAGATTCCAATGTCATTCCTACTTACATGAAATAATCTCTTTTGATTATATTTTGTTCTTGTTTGAAAACTTATTATTTTTCATGTTTTGAAAAATAATATAAAATATTCACTTGGTAGTCAGGTCTCATCATTTTCACTGTACTTCCTGTTTTCTGATATTCTTCTCCTTATTCCCTACACATAATTAACTCTCTAATCTAATTTACTCCTTGCCCTCTCAACATGCTTTCTGTTTTCTTTCTTTTCATTCCTGTACCTATGCCAGTGTTTCTTCGGGAAGGTCCACTAATATGATTCAACTGATCCATTAGTGCTTCAAAACAGTTCACTGACTTAAGTATGTCTATGAATTGTTTCAGAAGTTTTTTAGCTTTTGTCAAACTTTCCAAAATTCTAAGCAAAACTCTTCCTGGTACATCATTCGCTTTCTTCTCCTATAGAAATACTTTTTACTTTGAAATACTTTTTACTTTTATGTATAGAATCACCCTAATGCCTTTTCTACTCAAATCGCCCACAATGTTGTTTTCTACCAAAATAAACTGTTGAGAATCTTGGAAGGATCTTAATAAACATCATCCCTTTTTGCAACATGAGTTATAAAAACTGTGATGGACTGTTTAGCAAATGAAACACCATACTTACTACTGATAAAGTCTAAGGTCTCTTAGCCAAGCGGTCCTGCTAATGTGATAATGGTAGATTTATTCAACCTGTTCAGTGTTATTAGATCCAGGCAGGATTCCATGGAAGGAGTAGGTCCCTGAACAATTTGCCGTAGAAACAGTGGAAAACCCTTGTTCCCTATGAGCAGGTTTGTTTCTATGAGGAAGAAAGAGTCAGCGAGAAGTGAGTTAAGAAGAGCTGAGAGAACCTTAGCTGTTAGAATCAGTACATCATGGAGCACCTGAGTGGTGCAGTCAGCTAAGCATCCAATTCTTGGTTTCGACTCAGCTCAGGATCTCTGAGATCGAGCCCCGCGTTGGGTTCCACACTCAACATGCAGTCTACTTCAGTTTCTCTCTCCCTCTCCTTTTGCCCTCCTCCTTGCTCTCTCTCTTTCAAATAAGGTAACAAATCTTGTATTTAAAAAATTGGTAGATCATTGTACATATGGAAGTAAACATCAGAAGAGGCCAGTGAGTACTCCGCTCAATACAATTCAAGAAATAAATAAATATGTACTTATATAGTAGCATATCTGAAAACTCAACTTTCACCAAATGTGAATCCTTTTTCTCAAATTCTTCTAACACAGCTACAAAAAAATACAGTATTTTTATTCATAAATAAGGTAACAAGTCAGAATTTCTTTCACTAGGCTAGAAGCCATGTTTTAATGTGTAAGTAAAGCCTCTTAGGTAGAGAACATTGACTAGAGACTTCTGTAACTAGAAGAATATTTGTTCCACAAATCCAGCCCCTGGTCAGGTATCACAAATGGATTATGGTCTTAATGGGTGTTTCTGAAACTGGATATTAGCACCATTTTGGGTACAGAATGTTCACACACCCCTTCAAAAGGTAATAGTTCCAGTATTTAAATACAGGTCTCTCTATAGAAGTAGTACATACCATCTCCTTTGCATGGCACCCATTTAAATTGCTGTTGTGATTTGAGCATGATAGAGAACTGGGGCACCTGGGTGGTGTAGTTGGTTAAGCATTTGCCTTTGGCTCAGGTCATGGTCCCCAGGGTCCTGGGATCCAAGACTGCTCCTTATGCAGAGGGGAACCTGTTTTTTCCTCTCCTTCTGCTGCTCCCCCTGCTTGTGCTCTCTCTTTTTCTCTCTGGGAAATAAATTAATTAATTAAAAAAAAGAAAGGAAAGAATGATAGAGAAACTTTGAACTGGCAAAGGCCAAGAAATTATATTGGGAACTAAGATGGAGTCCATAAACACTCAGGTTATAGGACAATTTTCCAGTAGAGTCCTATTCTATTTCTTAACATGCATTAAATTATGATCTTTCTTTTATGTAATTAAAAACACTAGGAAATCATATTTTACAAAGATATTCTATAATACACATTAGGTATTAAAAGTATGCATGATACTTTTATACTCAAGGTTACGTACCTATAACCATACTTTGCATCATTTATAAGACTACTCCTGACTCTAAGGTATCTTTCCAACTTATGTATTGAAACTACCACCTACAACAGTGTAGAAACTTTACAAAAAGAAAACCTCAGTTTTTTTATTTAACAGGAGAAAGCATTCAGTTGGCCCTGGTGGTTGGGTAAGAAAGCTGTCGTGTGTGCAAAGCGAAGCCATTTACAAGGCTGTTGTTTGTATGCATGTGCACGTGTGTGTGCGCTGTCATCCAAACGATGGAGAACATATATAAGATTTAAGAGCAAAAGGAGGTGTCTCTCTTTATCTAAGTCTCTCCATATCCCTATCAGAGCTGAAAACAACCCTGGGCAACATGTCACTCTTTGTTCTTGCAGTCATCTGGAAAACAAATTGGTGTTTAAAAAATTTTAAACTATGTGCCTCTTTCCAACTCCCACTCTTACACATACCTATTCAAAGTCATGGATAAAAATGCACAGAGGGGTGCCTGGGTGGCTCAGTGGGTTGAGCCTCTGCCATCGTCTCGGGTCGTGGTCCCAGGGTCCCTGGATCAAGCCCCGCATCAGGCTCTCTGCTCAACAGGGAGCCTGCTTCCCTTCCTCTCTCTCTGCCTGCCTCTCTGCCTACTTGTGATCTCTATGTGTCAAATAAATAAATCTTTAAAAAAAAAAAAAAACAGAAACAACAGAGATTACACAAACCATTTTTACACTCTGAGTCTTAGAGACCAAGACAACAGGACATTTGATAAGAAAAAAATTATGAGAAATTTGACTGGAATATATAATATGTATGGGATGGAAGGTGGGTGGCAGGTTTGGGACACTCGATCCATGGAGAGAGAGTTACAGTGTACTGGCCTTCAAAATCTTCTGGTAGAAAGTGGTAAATGCGACTCCGTGGGGCATAGACAACATCTTATTCACCTTTGTATCTCTGACCTCATCACATCATGTAATCGACTTTTCATGTGCAGTGGTTCAGAATTATTTTTAAATACAAATAATCTTCCTGTAAATCAGTTTACAGGAAGATTATGAATCTGAATATGAATCTGAAACGCTATCTGCATTTTAAAAAGGTGAAATAACACCTACAACTCTGTCCATAATCAACTCCATACAAAAGTACCACAAAATAGAGCTCTTGCTCCTATTTGGAGTTCCCACTGGCCACGTCTAACAATAATAAACGGTTTAAACCCAATCTTTATTCGTTAATTGTACTGTATAAGAAGTAACAAACAAATGTGAGTATTGAGTTTGATGTGCATTATGTTTTTTTACCTCCTCACTTCGTGATTTTTATGAAATTTAAGAGAGAATCAGCCAGTAAGCCCTGGGTGAGCTGGAGGGAAATCAAATTAAAATCAAAGACGTTTCATTCTCCATCCAGATTCCCAAAATCAAAGCCCTCAATTATAACTAAAACAGCAGCTGTGGATGTTTTGAAGGAAGTCCACCAGGTTAAGCACCTAGGAATCATCTTGCCAGGGGTTCTCTAACTTTTTGCTAACATGTGACTTACGCTCTCTCCCAGGTGGGCTAAGGTTGAGTCTTAAGAAAAAAAAAAAAGGAAGCAAAAGACACTGCTTTTGACAGAACAATGATCTGACGTAAGAGAACTGGTTGAATTGTGTAAGACTGATGAATCACAGACCTATACCCCTGAAACAAATAATACATTATATGTTAATTAAAATATGTTAATAATAATAGATTTTAATAATAATAAATATGTTAATAAAATTCATATATATGTATGTGCGTATATATGTATGTGTATATATATGTATGTGTGTGTATATATATGTATGTGTGTATGTGTGTGTATATATATATATAGAGAGAGAGAGAGAGACAACCAGTTTGGTTTTAAATATGGGTAAGTGTCTCGTAGTTGAGAAAAAAACAAATTCCAGTTCTCACGCTTTTCTTCCAGAAGGACTCACACGTCGGTAATTGTATTGATTTTTTCCCTTTTAGTTAAATTAACTTGCATGTAAACTTTGTCTTGATTTCCTACTGTGTTTTCTAGAATTTTGTTGGCAAACTATGTCCATAAAACCAAAGTGAGTAGAAAGATGGTTTTAATCAAATAAGTGTTTTCCTTTTAGAGAACCCAGCAGCCCTTGCACAGATTCTATGTTCTCATCACATAGAACTACAGATAGAACTAAAATATTAAAAAAATATCAGCATGAAAATTATTCTTGAAGCCTGTGTGTTTGAATTAAAAAATTCAAATCAGTCTCTTGATCAGGTTCAGTATCAATCATCTAAAGAAATATTTAAGCAATGTCTTATATGTAGTGTCTAGAAGATTATAGGAGTCCAATCGATTTAGGATTAATATGACTTCCACCTTTTTCACTTATATACTGTGACTGAGATCAAAACACAAAAAGAACAACAGCAGTATTAGACAGTGTTTGTGATTTCCCACATAATAAAGATCAGAGCACGGTGAGCTAGAGAGGTACATTTCATTTGTGTTACTTATTTCAGCACATGTACAGTTGTGATTCCTCATTCCTTCTTATTCTGAAAGAGGAGGAAAAAAAATACAGGTTGCCCCTCAAGCTATTAGTCAAGTGACCTACTTTCAGATATCCCTCTCCTGGGTTAGGCCAACTCTGATTTTTCCCAGATGACCATATTCTCTTTTTATTCCCATACAGGCATTCTTAGAGTTTTAAAAGGAAATTGTGGAGTTCCTCCAAAATCTGTGGTCAGAACACAAATATTTTGAAATAGTCTCCTTTCCGGCCTGCTGTAGCTATCAACAATATCATCAAAAGTACTTTTTAAGGAGAGTCTTTGAAAGATCTTGAAGACAAATTTTTAAAAATCCAGTTTTATAACCCTTTATTCTTGGGACAGTTAATTGTACACAATTGGCATGCTTTCAAGATTTTTTTTTGTTTGTTTTTTGTTTTTTGTTTTTTTCCCATATGCTTTTAGTTTTGTCAGTTGCTACAGATGTTCAACGTAATCACTATCATTTAAGAATAAAGTCTTATACCACCTAACAGTGGAGGAATAGATAAAGTATTTTGTAGGAAATAAAGCCTATAGCTTTGCCCTTGTAGGAGAGGAAGGAGCTGTAGGTCGTTTTAAACTTCTGGTGGGTTTAGAGTTAGCACGAAGAGGGCCAGGACTTGCAAAATCGTTTTTGCTCAAGTAGAAGGAAAAGTGAACAGAGAAAAGCAGCTATGGATTTTTCCTAATTTAAAGTCTCTGGACTTAAATGCCTAACACATAACACACACACTGAATATTATACACACACATATGTAAAATATGTAACAACTACTTATTCCTTTTTTTCTTATTTTACATAATAAAGTGGTGATTAACATTATAATTTAGTGTTTGCATTGGGAGCATTTAGGTGAGAATGTGACTAAGTTTAGAAGGAATTAATTCTGCCTGTGGATGGCTATCAGGATAGCTATCAAGAGATAGCTACCATGACTACTGAGATGTGTCTCCTTTAAATAGGTGCTAAGAGCATCTCTCTTTGTATGAAGAATGGTTATTAGTGACCTCCTATCAAATGGAAACATGTATTTCTTGTTTTGTGGAAGGTCAGATATGTGGAATATAGGATAGATATAGGAATGGTATATGAGTGACTAAATTACAGTTAAGTGTGCAAATGTATCCACAAAGTCAGTACATTGACACTGTGTTAACATAAATAAGGTCCCCAGTATTTTCCCATCCATTTTGAAGATCATTTAAAAATATGGTTTCCCCATAATCCACATTCAATATCTTCTGCCATTACTGGTGTTAACAATCTTAAGTTTTCATCACAGTCATCTGTGAAGGTGATCCAGTATCAGCTTTGTGAATGCATGGAGATTGAGGTCTCTGGGAAAAATCTAACACTGTCCCCCAGCTGTGACCCCTGGGCTAGAAGATTCACCAAGATCCTGACACCACACCTACATATATCCCTTTGAGGATACATGACAGCCTGCTAGTGGGCTATGGTGGAGCTCTCCCACCACGGAGGCACAACAAATCATCCTGAGAAATGAAACACCTATTATGTTATACTGCCAGAAAGACATTCCTATTCAGCAGCGTTTATTGATAAAATGGAAAAAATATATACAGGAGCATGGTTCTGAAAGGGACTCTGGTCTGTGGGAGTTCAGATAGAGGATGGATTGGTTAGGGGGCATCATTGTTAGGGAGATTCCCAAAGGTGGGGCTGCAACCCTCTTTTGGGGACTGATGACAGAATTCCCAGAACCATTAGCTCCTAAAACTGAAGATTTTTCTCCTATTAGCAAACTTTCTTGTGTCTAACCAAAGTTCCTGAATTCAGACACACAGCACAGTCTGGAAATCTGCCCACGTTTTCCTTGCATTTGATAAAAACAGTTGAGGAGGCTGAGTGGGAGGATAAGCAACAGTCAGGAACGAAGAGTATATACGGCAATTCAGAACAACTGGGCTCTTACCTAAAAAAATCGTTTATATTTTTGTGGACTCATGGGCAATGGCCAATTATCTTGACATGTGGTCAGACAAATGCACCCTCCATGATTGTCCAATTAAGAATACAAGTGTGTGGGCAGTATGCTTATGGAGATGTTATAGGAATTCTAAGGAAGAATGAAAGTGAATTCATGTAGCTACTCAGCAGAAAAATTCAGCTCCTGGTTCAAAAAGGAACTAGGTTGCAAAAACAGAGGACTTCTTCAGTCTGAGTTGTAGCTGCGTATCTCAAACGAACTTTGGCAGCACCATGTAGAATAACTATAGACTTCTCTACCACATTATGAACCTACTCATACCATTAAATACTGTACAGAATACCAACAGGAAATGAAACTGTGTAAGATTTCCCAATGACAGTAGCTGACCAGAGCTGGCAGGCCAGATACTGAGGACCTGACCAGGAGCAACAAATGGCTTCAAACGAATTCTGGCTGGAATGGAAATGTCTTCTATGTCCTTTTTGGACTTTGGGCTTCATTTATTCTGGAAAGGAAGCAACAGCTAGTGATACTACAAAATTTTGGGAATGGAATGCTTTTCAATTTGGTCCCAGGCAGTACATTCAACAAATGCATATATTTCACTAAAAAACCTCAGGTCTTATGGGTTTATGTCCATTTTCATATTCAAAATAACTGTTTGACACTAACTCGAAGGGATGCATGCATGCCTATGTTCACTGCAACATTACTTAAGATAGCCGATGTATGGAAGCCACCCAAGTGTCCACTGACAGATGAATGGATAAAGAAGATGTGGTATATGTATAAAGATAAGTATATAAACACACACATATGCACATATAATATTACTACCCAACCATAAAGAAGAATGATACCTTGTGACAACATGGATGGACCCACAGTCTATTACGCTCAGTGAGAAAGTCTGATAGGGAAATAAATACTGTATGTTTTTAATTATATGTGCAATCTCAAAAAACAAATGTGTAAGAAAACAAACAAAAAAGCAGAAACAGATCCCTAAGTGGAGAACAAAGTGATGGTTGCCAGAGGAGAGGGGAGTGAGAAGATGAGCAAAATGAGTGAAGGGGAGTAGGAGATACTGGCTTCCAGTTATAAAATGAGTAAGTCACAGGAATAAAAGGCACAACATAGAGAATAAATCAATGGTACTACAGTAGCATGTATGGTGTCACACTTGGGGTGAGCATAGCATGTAAACTTATTGAAACACTGTGTTGTACAACTAACCTAATGTAACACTGTGTGTCAACTACACCTCCACAAAAATAATAAATAAATAATACTTGAGAATTAGAATGGATAATTGAAAGTAAATGAAAGTGGGTGTGGTAAGGGATGAAGGGCTAACTGGTTTGACTGAATGAATGTATGTAACATTTGGGTATACGAAGTAAGTAAGGGAGGCACCTGAATTTTCTGAGCTATGGAAGTGGGATTCGAGGGTGGAAAATGATATATCCATAAACTATCTTTTTCACCTTGCAAATTCTTTTGTCTTGTCTAGTCTGGCACTGTACTGACCATCTGCATTAAGGGAGATATTACTGAGTTAATTCCTCTGAATTGTGTGCATTCTTAAGGGAATGATGGCTAGATAGTGACTTCATTTTGCATTGTTAAACAAGGATGGGCTCTACGTGCTGCCTGTCTAGTTACAGAAATTTCCCCGTTACATTTTTTGAATCTGCATTTGTACCAAAGGAAGCTACATCTGCCATGTAGATGGGTGGGTGCTGAATCAGAGATCCCACCTAGGATGGCTGAGCCTCCATCAAGAAATAAATGAAATTTTAACAAAGAGACATATAAACGAACAGGAAATTCTGACAGAAGAGAAGTGATCATTTACAGAAGTAATCATATCTTAAGGAAAAAGAACATCTTGGGTGAGAAGAGCAATTTTCCTAAAAGTAGGACAATTTATGGTTCATTCCTAGATGAAAACTCTGGATTTATTTTTTGCTGATCAGTATCCTTGAAGGTGATTTTCAGACTTAACCTTAGAAGTCTATTTGGATGATTTGGAAGAACAATATTAACCATCATCCCTTGATGATAATGGTGATGGTAATCCTATGAAGACTTGGAAGTCAATGTATGGACTGTGCGTTTTGTGGTTTTGCGTGCGTGTGTGTGTGTTTTGTTTTGTTTTGGTTTTAATTATCCTAGCTTTGCGCTGAACCACACATAAGGTTCCTGGAAACTGGTAGCTGATATATTGTGTTTCTGTAAATGAGGATGTTGTCTATTAAAATAATTACCTGCAGTATAGATGGCAGTGTATCATTATCGCTCACCCTCTAGACTTTTTAAAGTGATTTTACTAGGTGTATATGTATATGGGATGTAACACAAATGTTGGTTCAAGAAACTGGATATGGAAAATGCTGACCATTGCCACAATATCACAGCCACATATCATCAGGGATTTCTCTCAGCATTCACAAAAACAGAATGTTACAAGTCTTAGGACACACCCAAACTGAACGGCAACTGAAAGTAGAATATGTTTTGTGGATCATTTCCCTGAGCACTTCATACTTTAGGAACACACAATATGCTTGACCCTGTCCCAGAATTTCCATTTCTTTGCTCACATTCTAATCTGTTCTTTCATGTTTGCTACTTATCCATTAGAGCCCTTATAGTTTAATTATAATTGATCTAAATGCAAGGTCTGCTCATTCCCAAATCCCTGTCAGAGCAAAATCTTGTTCTGTTGTTTGCCCTCTCTCTTTAAACTGTGTTGACTGCTAATCTGTCTTGTAATTTTTTGTTGAAAACCAGCAACATCAACTGGGAGAAAGAAACTCCAGGAAAGAAACCTTGAGGGATGTGGTGCCAAGGTCTGGCAGGAGGGCAGGAGTTCTACAGTCTGAGAATAAATTCTCAGTCTTTCAGCAAAAGGGCTTCCCAGTGCAGGAGCCAGTCAGGGATATTCCTTTCCCCTGGCAGGTTAGGCTGCTATAAATCCCCCAAAAGTTAGGGTTCTAGTCAAACAGTTTCTTTTGAGGCCAATTCTCATTTTTTAAAAAAAGAATTTCTTATTTATGTATTTGACAGAGCAGCAGGCAGAGGGTTGTGGGGGAGGGAAGCAGGCTCCCTGCTGAGCAGAGAGCCTGATGCAGGCCTTGATAGCAGGACCCTGAGACCATGACCTGAGCTGGAGGCAGAGGTTAACCCACTGAGCCACCCAGGCACCTGAGGCCAATTCTCATTAATAATAGAATACTCAGGCATACTCCAAAAGTTACTCTTGCCCTCCCCATTCCAGAAGGGTGAGGGAATTGTTCTCTGGCATTTCACTTTAAGAACCTGAAACAACTCTGGGTGACAAAACTCACAAAAGTATGGGAGTTTTTCTGGAGTTTTAACTTGGACTTCTATACTGAGCCTCCAATAACTCATCAATTATAGCTCAGGCTTTCTCTGCTGCAGTAAAGGTTTCCAGAGAAGTGCTCCTGTTCCTGGATTTCTACTTTGTTGTGATTCTTCATATCTGCCTGTCTGTGTCTCAGTTGTCAGGACAGTGGTTGGCCTTGTGACTTCAGTGCTCCTACAAATCTGAGTAAAGCTGGTGATTTTCCAGTTAGTTCAGTCTTCTATTTGTTAGAATGGAGTGATGATAACTTCCAAGGTACTTACCCAGTGGATGGAAAACTAGAAGTCTTCCGTAACATACTTGAGTTGCACTCATGCCATAAATACTCAGAAGCAAACACTTAACTGTTGTTTCATTCAACACTAGTCCCCATCTACTGAGAGGAAATCAGGTTTGGGAGCTGGAGTATTGAATCATGGAACTGGGTCAAGACACCAATTTTAACTTAAAAAAAGTTACACGTGGGGCACCTGGGTGGCTCAGTGGGCTAAAGCCTCTGCCTTCGGCTCAGGTCATGATCTCAGGGTCCTGGGATCAAACCCCGCATCAGGCCCTCTGCTCGGCAGGGAGCCTGCCTCCTCCTCTCTCTTTGCCTGCCTCTCTGCCTACTTGTGATCTCTGTCAAATAAATAAATAAAATCTTTAAAAAAAAAAAAAGTTACACGTGCAGGTCAATACCTCTGTCCAACCTTTAAAAAGCTGCTAATTATGTATGCCTCAGTGGGCAAAAGTATAATCCAAATGGTAAAGAAATACCATAACTTTATGAACGGGTATAATCAAACTTAATGTGTCCCCCCCCCAACTGTTCATGGGACGATGGAAGTCCTTGTAGTTAATGATGTTTTGATGCTTTTGTAGGTTTATTTTTATGCCAAAAATACCATGGAAATGTCTGTATTAACAATTATAACAAAAAGATGGAGGGAATATAAAAATATTGACAATATTTGGGTAGAACCTGGAAGTAAGGGTTAACAGGGAATTCTGTGACCTTTCTTCTAGCTTTGGGGAAAAGATTATCTAAACTTTGGCTGAATTTTCCTTGTAACACTAACTCAAAATATTATTAGGAGTATACCTACACTTTTTTTCTTTAAAAATTTTTTTCTTGATCTTATCTTCTTCCTGTATACCTATACTTAATCCAAGATAAATCATAATCTGATTGAAGTTGATGTACTACACTTAGCACCTGTGCCACATTCTTAATATTTTTCAAGGAGAGAATGATCAATATTGATAGGATTCGGTTGTATCTGAAGACCGAGCAGTAGTCTTGTACATTCATTGGAGGATCGCATGTAACTAACATTATGCAAAAGCTGAAGGAATCAAAGAGCTGATGGGTTTCCTAAATGGAGACCATCCTTCTCCACGTAGCCTCCTATCTCTGAGCACACATTCCTCAAGTGTTGCAAGGGCATCAGACACCATGGCTGGGAGTCATGAGACCTCAGCTCTGTCATTGCTGCATTGTTATTTCTGTTCTAGGGTCTTTCTTAGAGCTTAAGATATCTTATGCTGCATGAAGACATGTATTTTTGGTTTTTTAGTGTGACAGTCATTTCAAATCCAAGACCACTGTTACTAAAAGAAAATGTGATCAGGGGGACATTGCAATACATATATTGAAAGCACTGTATGTCTCAAGATTTATGTGCACCACTGGACTGATAGGAAGTGTTATGGGTATTCTATATCCTAAATAGCTAGAAGCTGGGTTGTTGATAAATGGCTAGTAGAACAGTATGAGTATATGTGTTTATTGATCCAACCAATATTTGTTGAGCATTTTCCATGTCATAGTTATCATGATGGATGTGAGCATACAATGTTAAAAAAAAAAAAAAAAAAGATATGGCCTGTCCAAGTAAAGCATGTACTTTAGTGAGAAATTTTTTAAAAATAATATGCTAACAAATAAAATGGTTTTATTTCATGATACTGTAATATAATAAGCTTTTATCCAATGGCAGGGGAAACTTAAATAGAGCACATTCCGGAGAATTTAATGTTAAATAAAAAGTTCACTGTACTTAAAGGTGATGAAAAATGAATTAAAGAAAACCAAAAGTTCAAAAATTTTGTAAAGATCCTCACCCTCACTAGGAATTCTGGATCTCTAAATTTAAAAACAGTGGTATTTCTTCCCTGTATATCTGGCAAAAAGTAAAAAGCTTGATTTAATAAAACAGAAGGCAGATGATAGCTACATGTATGGTGAGGCTAGAATAGCACATAAAACTATTGAATCACTATGTCAGACACCTGAGACTAATATAACGTCGTATGTCATCAAGTACAGTTTAAAAAAAGTAAAATAGAAAGCTTGACTGCTCATGGGAGTCTAATCAGTACATCAACTTAAAGAACAATGTGGCTGATCTAAATATGTTGAAAATGAACACAACCTCCTGCCTAGCAATTCTGCATCTAGGTATATAACCTGGAAAACTCTCTTGCTCATATATGTACCATTGTATAGCCACAAAATTTCTTAATGTGAACGCACTAAATACACCAGTATTTCACCACTTAGACTTAAAACTAAAACACATAATTGAAATGAATGTATGTGTTGATATCTAAAAAACAAAAGGGTGGAAAAAAATTGGTTGCCAATATAAAGAATGATTTTTTCAAATTTAGAAAACAAAAATTTGAATATTCAAAACAATACTAGGTAGGGTTTATAGACATGAGCCTATATAACAAATTATAAAAATCCAAATGAGTGGAACGCACATACTTTTTCATACAGTGAATGAACCAGAGTGTTTGCCTTTTTGCATATATTTTGGGGAAGGAACTACAGAGATGTAAATGCAAGGATGATAATAGGAGGAAAAGGAGAAAAATACTGATTTTATGAGAAGCAGGGCTGAAAAATGAGCATAATACTATCAAAATGTATCTTATACACACACACAAATAACGCAGCTCTCACAGGTCGGGGTGACTTTGACATAGGTTTACAGGACCTAGAGGACAGAAATCAAGAGTTTTGAAACATTTTACATGAATCCATTTTAAGAATGTAAATCAACAAGTCACACTTTCATTGGTATTTTTATATTTTGAAAATGTTCTTCTTACCTTCCTCTCCTTGAAAACATCTTATTCTTCTGATTTGCTAAAGTATCTATCTCCCTATTTTCTGAAGTATTTTGGACCAGAACTTTTCTCTGTTTTGTTTTGTTTTTCTCTTCACCCCTATACCCTTACTGAGCTTTTGCTCTTATATGATCTGAACCATTTCCAGGATCATTTGTTCCTTATGGCTATAAGTTTTAAGTGATAGAATACGTCTGATAAAATCATTCTACATCCCTTCTCTACTGTACAGCTTTTTAATATAAGCTGTATTAAAAGCTAGTGAAAATAGATTATATAAATACTATCAGAACCATCATGGCATAAAACAAGATTTAATCTCAACGAGGCATCTTAATAGTTTGGGAACAACAAATTTATCTAGTTTTAGTAAAATCTCAGATTGACTCAGATCTACAGCTGCAGACAGAACAGGAAATAAATGCCTTATGAATGTAACATAAAGAATGAAATCTCACCCATAAAACCCTTAGGAGATTAACTGTATTTTATACTATTGCTGTAAAATATTAATAAACATATATTTTTGGTTGAAATAAAATTTCAGATTACTATCCTAACATTCTTCAAAATCTTTGAAAAAATCCACTAGAGTTTTTGTACTATCATTTAATAAATAAATGTTAGAGAGAAAGACAGCATTAATGTAAAGACCATGGTGGATGTTTTTTCAAAGCTCTTAAAAAAAAAAAATGGTGTGTGCATGTGTATCTTATAGAGAGAGCAAGAAAGACAAAGAGATTATGATCTGGATAAGTTCTGATGGAAAAATAGCCATTCCATAGAGGTAGATTATTTTATATTGAGAGAAGAATTTATTCTGTTATGTAGAAATATATAAGATTTATTTATATTAGGTTAAAGTTAATACACAATTTCCAGGTATAACAAAGATACTTTAAGTTAGTCATTTTTTTTTTTTCTGGAAATTTTTAACTGCATATAGGAAGAGTCTATTTTCAAGACTCATAGTTTCTCAATTTATATAAATGCAACTTTTTTTTAAGATTTTATTTATTTAACGGTACCTGGGTGGCTCAGTCGTTAGGCATCTGCCTTCGGCTCAGGTCATGATCCCAGCGTCCTGGGGTTGAGCCCCATAACAGGCTCTCTGCTCAGCAAGGAGCCTGCTTCTCCCTCTCCCACTCTCCCTGCTGTGTTCCCTTTCTTGCTGTGTCTCTATGTCAAATAAATAAATAAAATCTTGAAAAAATAAAAAGACTATTTATTTGACAGAGAGAGAGAGAGAGAGCACACAAGCATGGGGAGGAGCAGGCAGAGGGAGAAGCAGGGTGTCTGCTGAGCAGGGAGCCAGTTGTGGGACTGAATCCCAGGACCCTGAGATCATGACCTGAACCTAAGGCAGATGCTTAAGTGAAATACCCGGGCTTAAGTGAAACACCCGGGCATCACTTTGCAAGTATATTATTAACAGTTAGATGATTTAATGTCTCTGTACAAGGAAAGGATCATTTGACGTAATTAGAAAAGTGGGATTAGAGTAACTGTAAGTAATTGCTGTGTTCACCATTCTAGGCTGTAGGAAAAAATAGTACCAAAGGATAAGCCAAACAGCCTGAACAGGAAGATGTCAGCAATAACTCCTTTGCAGCTAGCAAGTGTGGGTATTAGGAAGCAATAATGAGTATAAGAACTTGAAATGCTCTACTACTATGATGGCGTGATGGGGGGAGCATTGTACATCTAGCCTGCAATGGTAATTTGTTTATAAACCAACTCATTAAGACTCTGATACCACAGGGGAGAGGAAATCACCATGCTGATCTCACAGTCATGCTTCTGATTTTAATAGCATTAGACAAAGCCCGAAAAAAAGGACAAGAAAAGAAAAACTTTAGATTAATGGAATGGTTTAACTCTTTTTGACATAGAGGATTTCTCTGTTTATATTAAGAGAAGTGTACTTGTTTGGTTAATTCAGTAGCTAAATTTCTGTCGAGTACCTTTTTGCAAACAGAGGGGGGAAATATTACTTATTTGTGAGCTTTCTAGTTAACTAGATGAACTTCGGAGAAATCCCCTGAGCTGGAAGAGAGAAGTGAGTTTCCTGTAAGAAGCAATCTACCCAGGGTGGCTCATTGGGTAAAGCCTCTGCCTTCCGTTCAGGTCCTGATCCCAGGGTCCTGGGATCGAGCCCCACATTGGGCTCTCTGCTCAGCATGGAGCCTGCTTCCCTCTCTCTCTCTCTGCCTGCCTCTCTGCCTACTTGTGATCTCTCTCTGTCAAATAAATAAGTAAAATCTTTTAAAAAAGAAAGAAAGAAAGAAAGAAGAGGAAGAAGAAGAAGCAATCTACCTCCAGCATTTGCAGAGAGTCTGTGAGGATTACAGATACTGTGGGTAGTGTTTGGCAGATAGAGGGTGATCAAAAGTCGTTATGTTTACTTGAATTTAAATAAAATTTGGGGAGAGAGAAAAATCTGTTAAATAAAATCTTGGGAGAAAAAAAGCAACAATTTATGGTATTATTTTTATTATATTTGGAGATAGGATTCATTTTTTAAGGGTCAGGGTATTTTCATGTTTTTACTCTCCTTAAAGTTCTATTCCTAGTGAGAGCCTATGCTTTTTCATAACACAGTAGCATCAGCTTGACCCATCATTATTTTACTGACCCATGTTTCCTCCTATTTTCCTGTTTATTAATTGATTTTTTAAGTCCCCATTATAGGGAACTGTTTTGGATTTGCTTTTATACAATCTATTTTTTAAACTTACTTTATTCTTTTGCTTTTGAGAGTAATTTGGTTGTATCTGCCTTCTTCAATACAAGAGCCATTTTCCTCTTGTTGAATTATATTTCTTAACGTTTTTCTTTTGTTACAAAACTCACCACTGCATTTAATAAATTAGTGATTGATTCAAGGGTTACTATTGCTGGCCTCATACAATTTGGTTTTATAAGTAGGCATAATCTCTAATAAGCCACATTAAAATCTCATGTGTGTATCAAAATATATATCATACACAGTCTAAATGAAAGCTGGAATGTGGGATGCCTGAGTGGCTCAGTCAGGTAAGCGGCTGCCTTTGGCTCTGGTCATGATCCAAGGGTCCTGGGATTGAGTCCTACAACCAGCTCCTTGCTCGGCAAGAGAGCCTGCTTCTTCCTCTGCCTGCTGCTCCCCTTACTTGTGTGTATGCTCTCTCTCTCTCTGACAAATAAAGAAATAAAAAATCTTTGAAAGCTGGAATGGTTAGATTAACAATAAGAAAGTAAAGTTTAATACAAGTGTAAAGCCAGGAATAGAAAAGGACATTTCATAAAGATACATGGGGAAGAAGAAATTAAGGACCTAAAGGGTATGTACCTAGTAACAGGGATTCAAAATACAGACAGGATTGAAAAGAAGTGGTAAATCCACAGATTGATGAAACCACAGCCTGGCTTTCTGCAGGAAAATCTCAGTGTTAAATCAAAGGTAACTAAGGTTATAAAAGATTTGAACAAAACAATCCACTGACATTTCCTCATTGCCACTTACCAACACCATACCAGGGCACAGAATACACAACCATTTCAAACCTACACAGTAAGTTCACAAGGAAAAACCTCATTATAATCCATAAAACAACTTCCAATAAATTTAAGAGGACTTAAGTCATACACAGTCATACACATACACCTTGTCCCAAGTGGAATTAAGCTGGGAATTAGTAACAAAAATATACTCAGATCTAGCTAATAGAAATAATAATCGATAAAAAAGAAATTAAAGAGTCTATGTATAAGTGATCCATGAGGCAGAAAATTACTAAAAAAATCATAAAATCTTTTTAACTAAATGAAATGAAAAAGGAAATGAAATTAAAAACCCAACTAGGGTTTGTCTTATGACAAATTTGGCCTTTTTTATGATTCTTGTTTTTCCCTTAACATTTTTGAAGTTAAAAAAAAATAACCGAAAGATACCCTCGGTATTACTGGCAAGAGTTAATTCCCCATGATATAATTTAGTTCCTTTCTCAGAGTTACATTGGAATTAAGTGAGCTAATTTTAAGTTAAACACAGAATCTAAGAGCTATAAAACTGACAGAACCTGACTAAATATTGTGCCCGACATTCACCTGATAAAAAACAAAACCAAAAGCAAAACACTCAAAAAACCCAACTATTCCACTTGTTAGGACTGCAGAGCCTTCTCAAGCAGCTGTGATTAAAAACACAATGGATTCTATATAAAAAGGTCTGCAAAATGTCATTTCAAGACTAAGTTCTAAGGGAGGTTGGAGCATCTCTATTCAAGACCCTCTGTAATTTACAGCCTCTCTCTCCCGTCACTGTGATAGCTGTAGTCTTTCCCCCTGAAGTACAACTAGGTGCCTTGCACAGCCTTGATTGTGAAATCCTCCCCTGACTTGGCAGGAGCAGCTCATAGGTGAGTAAGAACTTTGGAGTCCTGGCCAACAGTCTGGGCAAACAGCTTCATGGTGTCTGTGACAAGGCCAGATGTAACATTTGGATGATATAATGGGGGTCTCCAAAGAAAGAGCAACCACAGCACTTAGCAACATTCATTTGAAGCCAGATAAGTTTGCTATTTTAAGACACATTTTAGATAGGTGGGGGCTTCTCATGTTTTACTTTGTTTTATGTGGAAGAATTTTTAAAGCTTCTATCACCAGGTGATTCCTTTCTTCTATTGGAAGCCAGTATAATTATGAAGATGACATGTGCCTGGCTTTAAAACTTAGATGTCTATATAATTATTATATATATGTAATGTATAATATATATTTAATGATTTAATAATTTATAATTTAATAATATATAATTATTATTATTTTCAAGTAGCTAACATATAGTATATCATTACTTCTTGATGTAGTGTTCAACGATTCATCAGTTGTGTATAACAGCCAGGGCTCATCACAACACATGCCCTCCTTAATACCCATCACCCAGTGACCCCATCTCCCACCCTCCCCTTCTGTATCCCCCAGTTTGTTTATATCTACACAGGAGCTAACTTTCAAATCTGTAGCCAGTTTGAATCTTAGTTACAACCGAGGGACAGAGTAAGTTGAGCTTATTCTGCAACCACCTGAAGCTCTGCCTCTGCTACTGGTTTCCACTAGACAACAATTTATTCCCCAACCGTATCATTGTATTTTCAGTGACAAATTAAAGTAAGAGTATGTTTTAAATGTATGCAGAACATCCTGGAGATTCTCATATATTTACTGCCTACAGTTTACTGCGCAACATGGCACCAAAAGCTAAAACCATGACATGAACACTGTTGGAAATATTCCACAATACAAGAGAAAAAAATGAAACCTTGTTTTCCCCATGGCTATCTAACCCATCATTCTGATAGACCTCTCTTTCTCTTGCTATTGTGATCCACTTAATAGGATATTTTTTTCTACACGTCAAAAACATTCTTTTGATTGCCACTTGAACAGAGGGAGAAACATTATGGCTTAACAAAAGGCTGATCGAGATCCTTCCTTATGTCTAATTTAGGGAGTTGTCTACTTTCTTGAGTCACGTGATGCTAGAACTTCAATGACGAAAACTTTGTAATGAGAATTCACGTCTATTTAAACCACAGTGCTAGGCATATAAAGGAATGTTTTACTCCTAACTTCTTCCTGTATTTGATGTGATTGTCTCTTAGTGATTGGCCGTACTGACAGCATATCTCTGGTGTTTAAAAGGACCAAATGCTGCCTCTAAAAATTTCCTCCCACCAACGTATACAGTTTCTATTCCAGGTAATGCACCTCTGATCTGTATCAGCACACACGGATTCATTATGCTAAGCACAGAGACTACATTATTTCCTTTAATCCTCAAGACTCCCAGATGACAGGAAAAAATGATGGCTTTGAGAGATCAAACAACTCCCCCAAGGTCATGAATCCAGTAGCAACTGGTTGAATTGTGATTCATATCCACACCTTTTTTTATTCCAGAAGAGCTATGTAGTTGTACAGACAGGCTAGAAATGCAGTTCTGTGAATTCTCCTTCTAATAACCTGAGAAACCCTCAGGATTGTTTTGTGTAATGTTTTAGAATACAGTCTCCCTACATGTCCACACACAAGGCATTGATTATAGTGGGATCCTGATTTGAACAAATCAGATATAAAATCTACTCACAGAAAAAGGGTAGAGATTTGAGTATGAATTGGATATAAGATAATACTAGGGAATTATTAATATTCTCAGGTAGTTACTACCATGGTGGACGTAGAGGAGAAGGGCCTTCTTAGGAAATGAAGGCTGAAGACTGTGGAGATGAAATGGTCATGTCCATCATTCCCAATGGCTAGAAAATTTTTAAAATGCATAGATACACAGACATACAAATAAAGCAAGTATTGTAAAATGTTAACATGTGGTGAGTCATCAGGCATTATTATACAACATGTTCCATTTTCTGTAAGGATAAAATTTTTCACAATAAAAAGTTAATAAGGGAAAAAGAAAAGGATTTTATCCCTGAAGTCATCATCTATGAGCATGAAACCTCCTCTACCACTTCCTATCTTAAGAAATGTTATCTTAGGGGCGTCTGGGTGGCTCAGTGGGTTGGGCCGCTGCCTTTGGCTCAGGTCATGGTCTCAGGGTCCTGGGATCGAGTCCCGCATGGGGCTCTCTGCTCAGCAGGGAGCCTGCTTCCCTCTCTCTTTCTCTGCCTGCCTCTCCATCTACTTGTGATTTCTCTCTGTCAAATAAATAAATAAAATCTTTAAAAAAAAAAAAAAAGAAATGTTATATTTATGGGCTTCATATTCTCATAGGTTAAAAGGTCATAAATGTAATAACTACTTTACAAAGAGTTGAGTTCTTAATATCAATATACTTTGATATTATTCAGCATTCCCAAATTATTCTTAGAATGTGATTGTCCATCAAGCCCATATAATGCTGTTTGTACTACCTGGAATCCCTTTGGGAATTGATCTAGACAACCTCTCAAAAAAAACAAGTTAAATTAGTAAGAACATGTATAGCCAGGACTGGCTAAGAGGAGGTTTTTTTTCCTCTGTAACTACAACAGAACCATGAAAGTTGGTGGTTCTTACATTCTGCTGGGTGTAAAAAAAATTTTGACTTACACTTTCAAAATAGTAATTAACCATTTTTGTATAAAACTAGGATAGGAAATCTCTTTGCTTATGATAATGAAAATTCTGAACCAGACAGGTTATTTATGCATGGTTTTAAAGATAATCGTCCTAGTGATTTCAGCCGAATATGAAATCTCTTCAAAAGGTTATATAAACATTGGCTAATGGTCTCTTAGGAAGTATTCAGAAGTATAACTGTTAGAGCTTAATAACATCCAATGAATTCAGAAGCAAAAAATAAGTTTAACTAATTCTATAAAAATAAAACCATGACTTCTGCTTCAACTTTACCACACTTAAAGCAAATTAAATCTAGATCATCATACAGTAAATTAATCTGTGTTTTCTTCATCCCAACAGCCTTTAAGTTTTAGTTTTTGCATTCCTAGATTTAGTGACATTTACAAAGATATGCACAAGTCCTTGCTAAAAAGGTCATTTTCAAAATACCATCATTGTGGTATCATCTCTAGCATTCAATTTCTTACCAAATACAAACATATAACTTGTACAAAGCCTAACACAGACTTCCTCAATCCAACAACTGATGAACCTATCTTCCTTGTTTCAAAATTTAATCATATCATTGTTTAAAATTAAAACCCCTAAATGTCAATAATTCTTGCCAAACTTAAGACTTGTGTAACAGATAAATTTTTGTTATTTTCCTAGCATACTCTTCCTCCTTCACATTTTCTTCTTGCTCAATGATCTCTAATTCCTCTTTGGAAACTCCCAACCTCTGAGGAGCCTGACTCCAACTTAAGCCTCATAACAAAATTTAAGCTGATCAGCAAATCTCATTTTGCAGTGACTGAATGAAGCCTGAGCACATGACTCATGGCAATTCAAAGGGAAAGAATACTAAAGATTGGTTGTGAACAGTAGGAAAAGATTTATTGGCTTTTTCATTAATGTGCACAGTCAGGTCATACAAGGAGCTGCTGAACGCCATCTTGGATCCTCAGAAGTGGTCAGTCAGAAAATAAAGCTGCCCTGTAGAAGAGGGACCAGTGAGATGGAAAGAAACCATGTCTTAGACGGCAAGGTGGTACCACCAGATTAGCCTCATATGAAACCATCTCGATCTCTGGATATTTACAAAAGGCAGAATTAGGAACTTCTTCCCTGCTTCTGCTAGTGGAATCTGATTTCCGTTATTTGAACCTTAACACTTTCTAATGCATGTTAATAGATATCTGCTATGCTGTTGGTGCTAACATAAGCCACACAATTTTGGCATCCCATACAATTCCATGCAATTATGGAAACCAGAGCATGACTGAACCTGACCCTTATTTGAAAAGTTTTTAAAAATTTAAGTCTTCAAATGTTTAAGCTTGATGATTCACAGACCTGTATCCCTGGAGCAAAAAATACATTATATGTTAATAAAAACAATTTTAAAAATTCAAGTCTTCAGAGAAAACAAATCACTTGAGTTTATTTTCAATCTAAACCTCAAAGAGTTTATCGACACCAAAGCTTATGATTAGAAAATAAATATTATCCCATGGGTATGCCACCATCTGCATTGCTGCTTGTACCCACACCCTTTTGGGGTTTGTCTTGGCATTTTTCAAACCAACATTAACACGAGAGATGAACATTTGCATAAAGTTCTAATCAGAATTCTGGGAATCTGTGTTTTGTTTTGGCGAGCACCTAACCACTATTTTAGTTGGCATTGTAATTCAGTGGTGGAAATGGAAGTCACCAAAGGCTTGCCTTTGATACAAAATTCTAACTGCACACCTAGCCATCCACCTAACTGACCACATATATAAATACACACCTAAACATCTTGAAGCATATGCCAGACTGAACATTCAGTCCCTCAGTTCTGTTTCTGCTCAGGTCTCCTGTAATTGCCTCTTTTAAACCTATTCACACGCTGATGCAGAAAACAGTTCCTTGACCTTAGGCTTAGGACTCATTAGGACTAGAGTACTGGTGATGTGATATTGATAAAACCCAAAATGTTGAACTGGATATTACTTCATTTAACTGAACAGGCATATTTTGTGTGTACTTTATAGGAGGTAAAAGTCCATTTTGTTTCCTAGGCAGAAAACAACCTCGCTGAAATATCTGTTCACAATTGCTCCCTCAGCCGCAATCCCCCAACTCCTTTCCATCTCCATAAGACTTAAATCAGTCTATAATCAGCCCTGCAGCTCTATGTCCTATACAGTAAATGCGATAACAGCCCTGAGGCCTTTCCAGCACTCCTTGGCTTCAGATCATACGAAGCTTTCTTAGATGGGGGGAAAAATGGACTTTCGAAGATTAGAATTACCACTTAACAGATACACAGGAGCCAAAACCCACAGACCATTGAGAAGAGATTTAAAAAAAAAAAAATACTGACTGTGATGTCTTTCACTTTCCAGTTGAACCAAGAGAGTCATTCCCCATCTCTGGCACAGTTACTGGGCTATAATCTTACTTACAGATAAGATTGAAAGATTTTTCTGCTTTAGGGTCGGTCTCTCTCTCTCTTTTAAATGTGAGTTTAACTTCATTCTTGCTCACCAAAGTACCTTAAATCAACTCTTATGTTTGAATTCTAAGTTCAACAGACCCCTTGGGGGTACTGTGTAATCAAGCCAACAGAAAAAGAAACAAGGAAGGTAGAACATCTCATTCACAGTCTAAATTAATAGAGGGACTCCTGGAGTGCTGATGTTCTGACTGTAGCCAGGATCTTTGTGTAAAGTGCCAACTGCTGTCTTAAAAGACAGAAGGAAGGAGAGAAACAAGAATTCTGCATTGACTTTTCTTTAATGTCTCTGCTAGCAGGAAGCCTGGGTGGCTCAGTCAGTTAAGCATCTCCCTTCAGCTTATGTCATGATCCCAGGGTCCTGGGATTGAGTCCCACATCGGGCTCCTGCTTCTCCCTCTACCTCAGCCTGCCGCAGCTCCTGCGTGTGTGCTTTCTCTCTCTGACAAATAAAATCTTTAAAAAATAAAGGGTCCACATGAATAGACATTTCTGCAAAGAAGACATCCAGATGGCCAACCGACATATGAAAAAGTGCTCCACGTCACTCGGCATCAGGGAAATACAAATCAAAACCACAATGAGATACCACCTCACACCAGTCAGAATGGCTAAAATTAACAAGTCAGGAAATGACAGATGTTTGTGAGTATGGGGAGAAAGGGGAACCCTCCTACACTGTCGGTGGGAATGTGAGCTGGTGCAACCACTCTGGAAAACCGCATGGAGCTTCCTCAAAAAGTTAAAAATAGAGCTACCCTATGACCCAGCAATTGCACTACTGGGTATTTACCCTAAAAATATAAATGTAGTGATCCAAAGGGGCACTTGCACCTGAATGTTTATAACAGCAAAGTCTACAATAGCCAAACTATGGAAAGAACCTAGATGTCCATCAACAGATAAATGGATAAAGAAAAGGTGGTGTATATATATAATGGAATACTATGCAGCCATCAAAAGAAATGAAATCTTGCCATTTGTGATGACGGGGATGGAACTAGACGGTATTATATTGAGCGAAATAAGTCAATCAGAGAAAGACAATGATCATATGATCTCCCTGATATGAAGAAGTGGAGATGCAATGTGGGGGGCTTGGAGGGTAGGAAAAGAATAAATGAAACAAGATGGGATTGGGAGGGAGACAAACCATAAAAAACTCTTAATCTCACAAAACAAACTGAGGGTTGATGGGGCGAGGGGGCTAGGGAGAGGGTGGTGGGGTTATGGACATTGGGGAAGGTATGTGCTATGGTGAGTGCTGTGAAGTGTGTAAACCTGGTGATTCACAGACCTGTACCCCTGGGGCTAATAATAAATTATTATGTTAACAAAAAAATAAAATAAATTAAAAAATAAATGTAATGAAGAAATGAACACTATAATGTTTATATGAAAACTGTTACATTTGATTACAGACAGAACATGTAAGTTGAGAATGAATAAAGATAACTACTGAAAATTATATTAGATTTATTTTAAATTAACATAGGAAAACTAACACTTTATGGCCCATAAAATTAAATTTTGCCTATAAAAAAATAAAACCTCTAATAGCCATTAAACTTAAAAAGCCAATTAAGTCACTTGGTTGGGGTTTTATTTTTCCTCTATATTCTTATCTGAGCATCTCCAAAGACACTATGTGTGTACATGCATGTATATGCACATAGATGTGTATGCCAACACATATAAAAACACACATATGTACATGTACATATACACACAATTTATATAAAATATTCAGCTGGTATCTTGAGATTCAAGCATAATGCCTTAACGTGAAAAAAAGGATCCAAAAATAACTAGCATTGGGCTAATGGTATTTTTGTAAGGGCATAAAATGTTTCACTTGTTACTTTTTATTTTAGGCTCTCTATGCATTCCATAAATATTTATTATAAGTCAACTGAGTGCCAGGTTTTATAGTGAGTGCACTAAAGTAAATATTCTTTAATATCCTATAATCAAATAAAAAAATTTTTTAAAAGATTTTATTTATTTATTTGACAGACAGAGATCACAAGTAGGCAGAGAGCCTAGGCTCCCTGCTGAGCAGAGATCCCAATGCGGGCTCCATCCCAAGACCCTGGGATCATGACCTGAGCCAAAGGCAGAGGCTTTAACCCACTGAGCCACCCAGGCGCCCCTCAAATAAAATTTTTGAATAAATGTTTGTAATATGTAAATTTGAATAAAAATAATGAAAAATAATGGAATCAAAGTTTTCCCCATCATATGAGTTCTTCCTGTTTTTATTTTGTTTTTGTTTTTGTTTTCTCTGTCCTCAGTGAATACAAGGCTTTTGTAAACTGGGTCCATTTCAGGCACCTCTTTTGTAGGGCATACTGGTGAGGGGCCCAGCCACAGGAGATAGAGTGAGACCTGATGTCGGATGGGGATGTGAGTAAAGAAAAGGTTTGAGCAGCTACCATGTGGGACATGGAGAGCTCACCAAGTGGAAGTTTCAAAAATGCTTTCCATATGAGATACACTATCAAACTACTCTAAAGAATCCAAATATAGGTCTTTATTTTCAAGGCCGCTGGCATTGGATACATTCCCTCTGAATGGAACAACACTTAGACTGAACCTCATGGGGTTATAATCAGGTATTACTAATAGATGAGAAGATTGTAAATTTAGCACAGTATGGGCAAGAGGTCCCAGGACAATGGAACCCCAAGAGTCAACTCTGGTGTCCAGGAGGTTAGCTCCTGCTCCTGGAAGCCACTGGGCTTTCTTCCATTTATATGAGACAAACATAAGCAAGCAAATTTCTAGAAGCTAATCTTGTTTGTGGGTTATCTCCAAACTGTTTGCTCCAGTCCAGCGTTCTATGCTCTATACCCATGCTTGTTCCTGACTTTCTAGGTTTTGGACCCGAGGCTCTTTGATTCCTGGGTTTAGGGTATTAACCTCTCACAGTATATGCTCAGCAACATTCCCTTCAATTCAAGGGGTTACTGTCTTGGGATATAGTTCCTCTCACCCATTCCCAGAGACCCAGGGATTCCTTACATCACCTTAGTAACTTGAGTACAGGGTTTGGGGGCATGTGTGTATGGTTGGGGGATACTTTTGTACATGATATTTCCCGTAGAACAAGATGCCACTCAATTCCAAAACAATTCAAAACCACTACCTTTTACTGCTTATCATGTGCTGTGAAGCAACACATGACTTCCCTAGGATCAGTTCTGTGATACATTAAAGCCTGTGAAGAATGGATGGTAATTATCACTGCTCCAAAGCCAAACAAAGTCCAGTCAAGTGAAATTTTAAGGCATCGAGTTTTGGGGAAATAATTCAATGCAGGGACCTTTCTACCTACTCAATGAGGAATTTCCACACAAATATGAAATTTTCTTTTTACTTTTGGTTTTCTGTTCAAACTATTTCACCTTCTTCTTTCTTGTGGTGTTCACTGCATGAGAGCAAGACTAGCAGTTTCTGACATGTCAGATTTACAGAAAAATGCTCCCTAACCTCTTATCAAAGTGGTAACCTATTTAACAATGAATCCTTAAATGATTCCTTCTTTTCTGTTTTATATCTCCAGTCTCCCACTAGCACCTTTCATATACTTCATGCACCTTCATCCCTGTTTTGTGTCAGCTTCTGGAGGACTCTAACTTAAGGCACAAGGCATTCTGTAACAAAGATAGAATCATTTCTTTAAGTAAGGCACATATACATAAAGCATAAATGGGAAATATTTCACTGATTATGACTTTTTTGATAAAAAAGAATTGATAATTTTAGAATTATTCAAATAATGTCCATGTAATCTATAGTTATTTATGTTTCTGTATGCACAAATATACTTCTGTGAGTTAAATGTGGGACTATTTCAACTATGTGAAATCAATAGGTTTGCATGAAATAACTGGGACTACTTTAATTATTGATGGGTAAACATGTGTGTGCAGACATATGTTTGACTGAGTAACCTGTTTACTATGTGAATATTTATAAGGGAAGGTTTTTTGTTGTTGTTTTTGTTTTTATTTTATTTTATTTTTAAAGATTTTATGTATTTATTTGACAGAGAGAGAGATCATAAGTAGGCAGAAAGGCAGGCAGAGAGAGAGGGGGAAGCAGGCTTCCTGCTGAGAGGAGAGCCCCATGCAGGGCTTGATCCCAGGACCCTGGGATCATGACTGAGCCGAAGGCAGAGGCTTTAACCCACTGAGTCACCCAGGCACCCCGTTGTTGTTGTTTTTAAATATTTTATTTATTTATTTGACAAAGCAAGTGAGAGAGAGACAGAGAGCAAACACAAGCAGGGGGAAGGAAAGCAATGGAGAAGGAGGCTCCCCACTGAGCAAGGAGCCTGATGTGGGGCTTGATCCCGGACCCTGGGATCATGACTGAGCCGAGGGCAGATGCTTAACCAACTGAGCCACCCAGGCGCCCCAGGGAGAGGTTTTTTTTTTTTTTTCCACCCCCCGCACTTAAGATTTTATTTATTAGAAAGACAGAAAGCACAGGGTGGATGGGCAGAGGCAGAGGGAGAGAGAGTCTCTAGCAGTCTCCATACTGAGCACAGAGCCCAATACAGGGCTCAATTCCACAACTCCAAGATCATAACTTGACCCATATCCAAGGGTCAAACACTTAACCAATTGCTCCCCCCAGGTATTCCTGCGTGGAGAGTTTTTAAAAGAATATTATTTTGATGGTAGGAAAAGAGAGCTTGAAAGCCCTATTAAATAGACTTTTATTAAGGACATAGTTCATAATAAACTCTATAGTTCATGGAGTAAACAAATTAGATACAATATTCAATGACTGAGTAACAGGTGGCCAAACAAGTGGGCTTGACGGCTTTTTTGACTAAACTTTGTCTCCCTAAGGAAAGCATTGATTCAGATAGTTCAGAGGCAGCAGCTTCCGGGAAGTACTTGAGTAGAAGGGGCCAAAATGCCGTCCCTTTGAGTATCTGTGGCTGTTACCACACCCGCCCTTTATAGTCCAGGCTTGTCTCCAAGGCTGCTTCTCAGTCAACCTTCACTGCAACAAGGACACACCATGTTTCTAACACTCAACTTCAGAAGCTGCTTGACAGTGAAGACCTGAGGATGGTCCCTTGAAAATCAGTGATGCAAACAGAATTCATAGGTCATCCTTTGGGAGACAGTTATTAAGGAGGAATCTATTGGGCCACTAAGAGGGCTCCTATTCCACAAAGGTGGTATTTTAGTGCCTGTTTCTCATTAAATATCTACTATTAGGGATGCATTACATTGTCTTTTTAATTTCCTTTCTTCTCAAAGGGTGTACTTCTTCCCTCCTTCCACCTGAAGTCAAACATTGGGAAGTGTAGGTAATGGCAAGGTGGTCTCAGAAGGAATGTTTGTGTAGGTGCTTTGCTTTCTCGTCCACGTCCAGTGCTCTGAGCTGAGTGTCCAGAGATCTCCAGTGATGTAGGACACATACAATTCTTGTGTATCCTGAGTGACATCTACCAATATGTGGCTCATCCATCTGGCCTTTAGGATTATCACTCGAGCACTCATGACCAGGTTTATAGTCTGTAACTGTATCTCATGCTGGTCTCCTTACAGTGGACACAAACATCACTTACTTCTTTGATTTGTTTCACACCAACACGTCTCTAGAATAGGCGCATGGAACTTTCTAAGCCTGGCTTGGTATGCATGGCTATCTGGGCTCTGTCTCAAGCCAATGTTTACAGACATGAGCAAAGGTCATCTACCTTTGCTCTTCCATTCCTATGCCGTGTTGTCCATGATAGTGAAGCATTGTACCAGCGGAATTTTCTTAGGGTCTTCTTCCGCTTCTCTAGGATTTCTCTCATGACATGCATCAACCGCTCAGCTAGTTTTTTTTAGCACCTCTCTTTTATTGTTCTTTCTTAGGGCAAACGTCCCAAATGAAATATCCTTTGTCTACATGACAATTTGACTAACTGCTAAACACTACATTTACATTACTCAAGGGTTGCATTTTAAAAAATATAAATACAATCCAAAGGCCATTTGAGGGGGCACCTGGGTGGCTCAGTGTGTTAAAGCCTTTGCCTTCGGCTCAGGTCATGATCCCAGGGTCCTGGGATCGAGCCCCACATCAGGATCTCTGCTCAGCGGGGAGCCTGCTTCCTCCTCTCTCTCTCTCTGCCTGCCTCTCGGCCTACTTCTGATCTCTATCTGTCAAATAAATAAATAAAATTTTTTTTTTTTTTTTAAAAAGGTCATTTGAGAAATCAAAACTGGGGCAGGGTGTCCAAGTTTGTGTTCCTGCAACAGAAACACAATTGCTCTTAAGCTAAGGGATGCCTCAGGCTGCCTGGGTGGCTCAGTTGGTTAAGTGACTGCCTTTGGCTCAGGTCATGATCCTGGAGTCCCAGGATCAAGTTCTATGTCGGGGTCCCTGCTTGGCAGGGAGTCTGCTTCTCCCATTGACCTCTCTCCTCTCATGTTCTCTCTCTCTTATTTTCTCTCTCTCTCAAATAAATAAATAAATAAATAAATAAAATCTTTTAAAAAATTGCTTAAAAAAAAAGTCAATGGATGCCTGTAGCTGAGAGAGAGAGAACACTGAAGAAAAACAAGAGAAAAAGCTCCATTACTGTATTTCAAAAACAGAGTAATTTCCTGTATTATTTTAACAAATGGCACATAAATTCACACTTCCATGGTCTTACTTAGATTTTGAAAGTTGCCCACTTTGGGATGAAGTCGTATTACTGACCTTTTTTTAAGTCCTTTCAACTCTCCTTTTCCTTATTAGTTGACAATAGATCAAATCCAACTTTCAAAAATTACAAATGAGATGGTAAGCCCTCCCCTAGGTCAGAGAGCACTTAGGAAGAGAAGCAAAGGCTGCAGCTTCCATTAGGAACTAAAAGCAAACCATTCCTACATGAAAGAAAATTTACTAGAGAAATTTTATAAGATAAAGACAGCAACCATGACTTTATCCTATTCTTTGGTTAAGCAGTGGTCTATTACATTTGTTTTGGTGGATGACTTAATATGGGACAAGTGTTACAAAATTGAGAGACCTGCTTTATTATTAATAATGCATCCAGCAGTTTAAAAATATAGGACAGATTGCAGTGTCTTATCCAGTAACAAGTCTTAAAAGGATAAGGTAGTAAAGATGTGGAGGGACAAAATGAAAACCAAAAATAACGTAGTATTACTCAAGGCATTTCTTATGAACTTGTGGAATGTGATCACATGAAAAAAATTACACTGTCTCTCTAGGTAAAAGCTTATTTGCCAATAGATTTTTATCCTTCTTGTTCCTGGTTAAGCTACTTAGAGAGCAAAGAAAGAGGATTTTCTGTGTTCATTATGACTAAGAAAGCACACTTTGATATGAATTTCTATCTCCTATCCATGTAAATTCTCATAGATTTTGAATTTCACCTCAAAGTAAAGTAACTCAAAAAGAATGGTGCTTTTCATGAAAGAATAGAGAAGTATCATGTTTCTTATGATGTCAAAAACAAAAAGCTAGCAGTCATGCACTGATGAATAACAGATCACAGAGTCCTTTTAATCATGTCTTCTAAAATAAGTCTTTACTTTCTCGTTACATCAAAACTATAAAATTACTTCATAAAGTCCAAATGCAAATACTGCAAAATAAAAGCTACTTCATTATGTTGTCCCCCCCACAGTAATTTAAGCCAAATGTTTTTTTGATTTATATGGATTCAAATTTATATTTGTAAATCAAATTTTGCATGAAGTATGCGCACAAACATAAAATTTTGGTTCACTACAGCCTGAGATTGGAAGAAACTTAATCGCATTTCATTGATATTATGCCCTTAGCCTGAAAAAGTACCTAAGGTTTCTAGTTTTGTTGTCTTTGCCTGGTAACTTTTTTGAAGGGATAGCTACAAAAGATGCGCTTGTGTTATCTCAAATGGAAATAGGAGAAGGTGACGGGGATACTAAGGCTACAGAGTACTTTACAGTAATTATCCCTGGGTGGAGTTCAGGGAAATCAAGCCAAATCTTTTTATGCTTTTAATATAATCTATAATACAGGAAACCTTAGATTGAGGTGGGGGCATCTAGGTAAATTGATTTCACAGGCTAGTGGAGATAGTTTGGGGCAAATAGAGAAATGAACAAGAGTTATGGCTTATTGTTCTGTTTATGCCTTTAAAACCATCTGTAGGTAAGCTGTACCACCAAAGCAACTTTTTTCAAACATTGTGAGATGATACATATTGTCACGTCCTCCTTTTTTCTATTCACATAAAGCTAGCCCATACTGGGGGGTCCTAAATGGGAAGACAAATAGGAGGGAAAAGCATAAATGGTTCAATGTTTAGGAGCCCATCTTCACTAACTTCATTTGCCTACTGAAGGACTTAAACCATAAATGCATAAAACTGATGATACTCATGGTAGTCACCAGTATGAAAACATAAATATACAATAGTAAGACCTGGGTGGTCCTAGAGGGAAAGAGACATTACTGTGACTTACATAAGGAAAACCTTAGGTCAATTTGCCTCAGGGAGCCAAAGACCCACATCTAAAACCAACCCGAGCCCACAGTAAAGTCAGAAGGAGAGTCTCTCCTAAAACACGTCTAAAACGTCTTTGAAAAAGATGTCATTGAACGAACTCTAACCTTCTAAATCAGAAGTGAAATCCAGGGGCGCCTAGGTGGCTCAGTTGGTTAAGCGACTGTCTTTGGCTGAGGTCATGATCCCAGAGTCTTGGAATTGAGTCACACATTGGGCTCCCATCCCGCATGGGGCTCCCAGCTCCATGGGGAGTCAGCTTCTCCCTCTGACCTTCTCCCCTCTCATGCTCTCTCTAACTCTCTCTCTCTCTCTCAAGTAAATAAATAAAATCTTAGAAAAAATAAAGTAAAAGTGAAATCCAAGCAGGAAGAGGCAAGTTACCAGCAACTAAGAATAAAGGTAATCAGGTAAACATTCTTGAACAGCTGCCACACTATTCAATGTATGATAAAAAAAAAAAAAGGCAAGATAACCGTGCTCATTCATTCAACAAATATTTTCTTACTGAGTGTTTTATGATGTACCTGGTCCCACTCAAGACCTTGGGAATGTGTCAATGATCAAAAATAGCAGAAATCACTGTTCTCATGCAGATTACTTTTAAGTGGTAGATGGTAGAAAATAAACGAAATAAATAAATGATATAGTGTGCTAGATGATGTAAGTGCTATGTAAGAAACAAAACCGATTAAGGCAGATAAGGAATTTTGTAGAAAGGGAACTGGATCAAGAAAGTTTTCACTGGGGGCTCCTTGGTGGCTCAGTGGGTTGAGCCTCTACCTTCAGCTCAGGTCATGGTCTCAGAGTCCTGGGATCACGCTCCAAATCAGGCTCTCTGCTCAACAGGGGGCCCACTTCCCACCCTCTCTGCCTGCCTCTCTGCCTACTTGTGATCTCTCTCTCTGTGTGTGTGTGTCAAATAAATACATAAAAATCCTTAAAAAAATTTTTTTTTCACTGAAGTAAGCAAGTCATGCTGACCTCTGCAGGAAACATGGTCCACACAGAGAGAATAACAGGGATAGAATCTTAATAAAAAGGATGTGTCTGGCTTGTCTGAAGAGGAACAAGGAAGCCAATGTGACTGGAATGGAGAAAAACTAGCAAGAGAATTGATTCAAAGGAAGTAGATCCTTACAAGCTATTCACTCTAATGACTATAGATTTTACTCTGAATGAGAGGAGACACCATGGGAAGATTTTTGAATAGATAAGACGATGTTTTTTAAGAAGGTCACTGGCAGGCTGCTGTGCAAAGAAGAAATTACACTGAGGTGAGAATGGAAACAATCTTGGTAGCAATGGAGCTACCATTCAGGTGAGAAAAGAGGGCAGGAGAAGTACCAAAGGAGGTGATGAGAAGTAATCCAACTGTAAAGCAGGGTTTCTCAACGTTGGTGCTGCTGATAATTTTATTTTGTGATGATTGTCCAGTGCATTGCAGGGTGTTGAGTAGCATCGCTAATCTCTTAGATGCTGGTAGTAAACCCTCATCTCATTTGTAACAAAAAGGTTGGTAAACACTTCCAAAGGCCCTGGGGGTAAAGAAATCAAATTTTGTTTAGAACAATTATAGCTATATTTCCTGGACAAACTCAAACACACTGCAAAGGCATGAGTCATCTGTAATGCATTTGCTACAGGACGGTCAAACTTTGGTCACCATAACACAAAAATTAGAACGGCACAAATAAAACAAATAGGGATCATCAAGGGACCAACCTGGAGGGGAGCCCTGCCATCCTAAACATCTTTCATCTGTCAGGTAACTCATAAGAACTAAACCAATTTTCAACTTGTGGAAGAGAGAAATAAACAATATGGAGATCAAACGACAATTCTAAAAATGTAAAGCTTGCGGGCTTCACTTTCATTCATATCTCATGGTAGAAAATCAAACTATATGGTGTGAACATAGGAACAGGTGAACAGTGCTGAACACAGTAAGGTGTTTACCTGACATCCAAGTAGAAATATTTACTAGATCAGAACAAAGTTTCATAGTAAAGTTATAAATGTGGGAACTCAATATTGTAAAATGGATCAGTTCACAAAACAGATCAGCATTGCAAGGGAGGGGATATATAGTAGTAAGGGATCCCAAGAGGTAAGTCTCAGGGTCCTCTACTGCTTCAAATTCAGAAAGAAGAATCAAAAATGAGACTAAGAAGTAGCAGGTAATATGAAGAAAGTCAGTGAAGTGTCCCTGAGGCTTGGTGGGAAAGGGCTCTGAGGGAGATAAAATGATCGATTATGTTAAATTCGGATAAGGCCATAAGATGAAGATGAAAAATTAACTATGGTGATCTTGATAAGACTAATTTTGATGGGAAGTTGTATGTGAAAATGATTTAGGAGAAAATGAGACAATGGAACTGGAAACAACCATTAGGGTGACTTATCCAAAGAGTTCTATTACATAAAGCAAAGCACAGAGATGGGGCAGACAGTGGGCAGGGGATGGTAAAATAAAGAGATTTTTTTAAAAGCAGATTAGTAATCAAACATGCTATGGAACTTATCAAAACTATCCAGAAGAGAAGGGAGATGGTCACCAATTTCTGCTAATTATTTCCAGCACCACAAAGGTTAACCAGCCTGAGTTCTGTTATAAACCAAATCCAATTCATTATTTTCTACTTAAAAAGTAATATACTGGGGCACCTGAGTGGCTCAGTGGGTTAAGCTTCTACCTTTGGCTCAGGTTATGATCTCAGGGTCCTGGGATCGAGCCCCACATCAGGCTCTCTGCTTGGCGGGGAGCCTGCTTTACGCCCCTCACTCTGCCTGCCTCTCTGCCTACTTGTGATCTGTCTGTCAAATAAACTGAATAAAATCTTTAAAAAAAAAAGTAATATTTCATTACAAAATAAAATTTTGTCTTTTCATTCAGAAAATGAAATATAGTGCAAAAGACATAGTATGTTTATATATTAAACACCGTATAAGAGATAGTACATGGAATAAAAAGGTCAACTAGTGCTGACATGGTCTTCAACAAACCTAAATTTTTCCCTAAATTGATAATCTTTGTATCTAGCTATAAACTAGTCACATTAAACACAATGAAATAATAAAAATAAAAGAGGATGGATGTCTGAAACAGAAAAGGAGATAATAGCTAAACACTAACAAAATGAAGATTGATATAACTAGGAATATAAAAAACAACTTTAAATCAAAAAGTAAGTCAACATACAAAAAGGAATAATACATGATGAAAATAATTCAAGTCATTTGGAAGGTAAAACATTCTTAAAAAGGTATATACTTAATAGCACAGACTTAAATATATAAATTAAAAATGGACTGAAATCCAGGTAAACAGTGACAAGTGCATACTTGCAAGAATTTTAATACCCAGTAATTACTAGAACACGTACACACAAACAAATCCATAAGATTGATCTAAAGGCCATAAATAGAATATATCTAATAAATGGTGAGAATATTTTTTCCAAGCACAAATGCAACATTTGTAAATATTGGCTACATACTATAACTGCAAGCAAGCATCAAAAATGGTTAACACGAATCATAACACAAGTTAGAAAAATTTTAAAATATAATTCCAAATAACACATAGAGCAAAGATCAAGCAGTGCCATTTTCAACTCATGAGTGTCTGTACTATGGTGTTCACCAAATATTTTTGTAATACAACCCTTGAAAAGATTAATGTAAAAGATAAACTTCTGGCATGATTAAGAAATAAACAAGAAAGAGAGAGTAAAAAAATATTAGGAAGAAAAAGAATAAAGATATACAGGTATTTTTAAAATTAATGGAATCGTAAACATAAGTAATGTAAATTTTTATGTTAGAAAGATACAATTCATTAAAAGTTGCTCACAAAGATATAGCAAAAAAGAGTATCCCATAACTATTAAGGAAAAGGATTAAAAATACACATGGTTTTCCCTCTCTCAAAAGAAAACATGGGCCAAAATCATTATGGAGGTGAGTTTCTACATCAATTCAAGCAATAACATCCGGAAATATAAGCTCTTCTACAGAACATAAAATTAAAGACCAGAGAATGAATGAGGCTAGTTAGATCTCTGATACCCAAACTAGACAAGGTAATAAGAGAATGTCAAGTTATAAACAAATCTTATTCAAGCACATAAATGGAAAAATTCTCTCTAAAACACTATCACACTGATGCCTAGAAAGCAGTAAGAAACTATAACGGCCAAATTAATTTTTTCCGGGGAAGGCAGGGACTGTTCAACATTAGAAAATCAATGAACTCAACCTCTGTTCAAGTGATGTAGTAAGTAGATGCTTTAAAAAAAACAAACCCTGGATTCCCAACTCTTACAGATGATAGAGTAGGCACATAAGAGAGTCCTCAAAAGTGCTTAAAAGTGCCAACTCCCAAAAGACACAATTTATTAATCTGTCATGTCTTTACCTTATAGGAACAGACCTTTGGTCATGGTGTATTCATCCCTGAAAATACAAGTGTATTTTATATAGGTTTTTTATTACAAGTGTCATTTATGAAACAGACCACGATTTTATTTCTTCCTGTGAATTGAGATTTCTATTATGTGCTAATTTTGTAGCAATATTTCAATAGCGTATAACCAGAAAAACTTTTTAAGTTATTACCTGTAAATTTAAAAATAGCTAAAACTTCCCTCTGGTATATCTGCCTTGCGCTGTCTTGGAAATGCTTTCCACCACCAATCCAAGATTTTCAAGAACCCTTGGTCTACTGAGGGGTCTACTTTTTTTTCCTTGTGCCAGTTTTGGCATTTCACATTTTTCTCAAAAATAAAAAAAAAAAGTTTTACATAATATTTCTATTATTCCTATATGGTTACTCAAAGTATTCCTTAATAATTATGTTATGTTATCTATACAGCTCTTCCTTTTTTATTTTGTATTTTATATTTTCTCCTTTCTTTCACAGTCTCAGAGAAAGTTGTCTACTTACATTAACCTTTTCAAGAACTCCAACAATTTCCTTTGAAAAGAAAAAAAAATCAAGTATTTTAAATCCTCTAGTATTTTTTTTTTTACAAAAGATTCATTAAAATGATTGATACATGCATCCTAAGGATTTATCAGTCTTAACTAAAAGCAGTGAAAATACTAAGACCATAAAAACAGACTATAAAGTGAAAACCATGAAAACGACCATTAGACAACTATTATTTAACCTTTCAAGACAATTATTACTATTCACTTACTATCCAAGATTTGAAATATATAAAGCTAAAACTGATAGGGGCTATTAGGAGAAACTAAGAAATCATACTGAGAAAATGCCATAAAAATCCTATCAAGAAAATATAACTTTCTAAGAATTCAACAGATCAAACAGACCCTAATTTAAAAAGATAAAGATTTAAATAATATGCTGATAAGAATATATATATACTTGAATACATTTTGATAAATAGCTCTGTGTCCAATAGAGAATATATTCTCATTTGTAATATGTATTGGATATTGATAAATTTCAAAAAAGATAATAAAGATGATATTTATGTGTCAAAATGAAATAACTTGAGCCATCCACAAAAACAGGCTCACCCATAGAAAATCTACAGAACGAGAGGCTAAATCACAGATGTGGGGATTGCTGATTTCTTGGCTATTCTATGTTGGCCCACTGTGGGAAGACAGACAGGACTTGGTTTTGCTATTGTGTTCTCCAGCCTGCAGATTCAGGCAGGTTCTGCAGGTAATAGGAGAGTGCATGAGTCAAAGGAAGACATGCGATGTCTCTTGAAGCTATGCTTAGAAGGAAGGGACGCACTGTCAGTTTCAGCTCCTATTATTCTCCAAAGCAAGCCAGTAAGAAAACCCTGATTCAAGGGGCAAGGAACTGGACTGCCCTTACTCACTGAGAGGAGGTAGGACATTTACAGGGCAAAGAGAGGCTTTAAGGCAGGGTTAAGAACGGAGACCCTTTGTGGAATCCAACTGCCATAGGAGAGCCTAGAAAAGGGGGCCTTTGGGAAGCTTAACAGCTAGTAAGTGTATATACAGTATATGCTCAAAGACTATGAAAAGGAGAAATATGACCTCCCCAAACACTCCAAAGTAAATAGCTTACAGCACAACAGGAGGATTGTGGGAAAATGTGTTTTATGGGCAAATAACTCCTACGTCTTCATAAATCCAAAAGAAGGAAAATAAATGCCGGGTTTGTTCCAATGGGCTGGAATATCTTCTTGATAAACTATTAGCACATCGGTATTAGTATGATTGTTAGTTGCCCTACTAATGCTTTTCCTTTCCTTTCTGCTTTCCACTTACCTCTGCCCTCAAAAAAAAAAAAAAAAAAAAAACAGCGAAGGAACTTTAAACATCCTGTTGTGATACTTCAATCTTTACAGGAGGAAAAGTTATTTAAACCATTTCAGAGGATTCAGTGAAAAGTAACAGTTTCTCGTCTCTGATACATTTATGACTTCATGATACTACCCCCTCCTGGGGAAAGGAGAGCAGCTTTTCGCTTAGCTTCCTCATCAACTAAAATCTCACAGCAAAAGCTTTGTACACGGTGGGATGAAAATTAGGGAAGTCCTGAAGGTCATCCCTAAGCACTGTGAACTGATGAAGAATGTTAATAATGGGTGATGAATACGATACTATCATACTATAATGGTTTCATTATGTTTCATGATATTGCCACCTATGTATCCTTGGGCATTTTTCATTTATGCTGTGCCTCAATTCAAAAAGGATTTGAAGTTCTGAATGGTCCCGACTCATTAAAGTTTCCTGCAATGTTAAGAGACTATTGTTTTATGATTAACTCCTGATATGCAATACGAGAAAGAAGGGGAGCAAGGACTATTTTTCTTACTCATATGCCATATTGTAGTAGAAGTAAAAAGACCACAGCAATACAGTGACGCTGTGAGAAGATGACTTCTAACAGTAATCTGCAACAGTATTTTTAATTAAAATTGGAGTTCTCGATACAGAATGGCTACATTTTTCTGCCCCCGCTGGAATCTCAAAATAAATAAATTATACTTTAGTTACACGTGAAGAATGCTTTATTTTCAGAGAATTTTTAAACATGCTGCACGAAAGATTAATAGATTCAACAAAATGTATTAGACAGATGTGGCTATAGTACCGGCTCCAAACACCAGCTGGATTTGTAATTACATTTTTGAAGAGACTGAAGACCTGAATGGCTGCACTGAATGTGGTATATAGTATTTCCCGAGAGTCAGTACTGCTTATCGGACATATAAAGTTATTTAATACACACAATGCATTTTGTTATACTTAACATTTTTAAATTGAAGATATATTATCTTTTAATAATTATAAGAGAAATTAATGTTAGAATAAATACCCTCTAATAAAAAAGAGATAGGTGTGTATTTTTTTTTTTTTTTGCAAAATTTAATTTCTATCTCCTTGCCTTCAATGAAGAGATAGAAGGCAATTCCTAGGAAAGAATATAGAGAAATAGCTCCCAGATTATTTTAAATAAACTATTTTAAAATAGTTTGATCAACAGCCCTGATAGTTCTCTTATTAGCACAGATACGAACAAATTTATCTGACATTTTAATAAATGTGTAATTGAGAAAATCAGCAGATGAGTCAAAAAGGACAATCAATTCAAAATTAGATGCAAGAGGAATCTCTTCAAAACCAGCTTGCTAGATTTTCATACTCTTAATTAAAAGACAGGGGATCACAGATCGGGATTAAATCCAAAAGATGATGGGCTATCTGGGTGGCTCATTGTTTAAGCAGCTGACTCTCTATCTCAGCGCGCGTCTGGATCTCAGGGTTGTGGGTTCAAGCCCCCACATTGTCCAGTGAGGAGTCCACGTAAAAATAATAAGGACCGAAAGATAAGAGTGAATTGCCAATGCCTAGGTGTATGTAAGGAAATTGCTTTTTTAAAAGGACAACAGTGAAAAATTTCCTCCCTGATTCCCTTCTCTGCTGTCGGGGGTCATCTTCTGCAGGTGTCTTAGAAAAATGAGGAGGGTTTGTCTTGTGTGTGCACTCTTCCATTATCAGCAAGACAGCTCTCCATGGCCCCGCACTTCTCCCAGGTCTGTGGTTGCTTATCATTGCACTCCTTCCCTACAGAGCTCACCAGGGACTTCGAGGTTGACTCTCTTCCATACCAGGCTGTTCCTCGTGTGGCCACCTCAGCAAGGGGGACAAGTGAGCATGATGCCTTTTCTCTCACAACATCTGAGTCTCATTCCCTATTTTCTGAAATCTGCAATATAGGAAATATCTAGAAAGTATTTTAACAAAGCTGTGTATAGGAGGGAGGAGATAGTTTTCAAAGTATCTTCTGAAAAAGGATGAATACCCAACTTTTGTATCAACATGGACGGGACTGGAAGAGATTATGCTGAGTGAAGTAAATCAAGCAGAGAGAGTCAACTATCATATGGTTTCACTTACTTGTGGAGCATAGGGAATAGCACAGAGGACATTGGGCAGAGTAGAGGAGAAGGGAGTTGGAAAACAGAGGGGGAGATGAACCATGAGAGACTGTGAACTCTGAGAAACAAACTGAGGGTTTCGGAGGGGGCAGTTGGGGTTTGGGTGAGCCTGGTATTAAGGAGGGCACGTATTGTATCGAGCACTGGGTGTGGTACATAAACAATCAATATTGGAACACTGAAAAAATAAAATAAAATTTAAAAAAAAGTATCTTCTGAAGATGAGTCTTCAGGGAAGCCAAGAGAAAAATTAAACAGTTTTTCACAAAGGAGCTCCTTATGGGAAACCTCCTTTTTTTTTTTTTAGCTTTTACCTATCTATTTGAAGGTCTCCCCGGGGCTTCATTCCCTCAGAGGTAAACTCTGTTTTTCCTCTTACCTAGGTAAACCCCTAGTTTTCTTCAAGAGATTCTCAGTGCTTTACCTTCAGAGGAACTACTGGCCTGGGAATCTAGTCCATTCCTCAAATGTTCTAGTTCATCCATTCATCCAGTTGGAATTCCTGAATAAAGAGTGATAGTAGCTCAGGAGGCACTAGCAGGAGACCACAGTTAGGACATGGTGATCTGTGCTCAGGAAACTCAGTCTGCTCTGCTCAAGACTCCCGCCCACCTTTCAGAGAGAAACACATGCTTTCTTGGTTTTCCTAAAACAGGCTGGGTTGCTACTTTCTAAAAAACACATCCACACATAATTTTTATCATGTGAATGTGTTTTTCCATAAATCGAATATTTTACCCAGTGAAGATAAACTAAATCAATAGGACTTAATTAAATTTAGCAAAGGCTGTGTCCCTTTGTTCAAACTTATTTTTCCAGATGGTGCGTTGAGGCACCATTTTCAAAGCATGGTTGTGTAGACTTCTGGAGGTTCAGAAAGTTAAAACTATTTAAAAATAATAACTTATATGCCATTTGCCTTTCTTAAACTCACTCTAAGTGTACAGTGAAATTTTCCAGAGGCCAGATATCCCTTATTGCCATCATTGTTCTGACAGGTAACCACACACATGATTGGGGGGTCCTTGCATCTTCTAAAATATTCTAAACTAAGTTCTTCAGGTCTTTGTTAATTTTTAAAAGTATAAGGCGGTCTCGAGACCAAAACATTTGATAACCATTGGAGTATGAGGTAATAGAGACAAAAACATTCATTTCTCCTTTAAACCAGATGGGCCCTCTTCAGGTATACCACAAACACTGAGAATTTTACAATGTTATCTTCCTGCCCTGAGTTTGCCAAATATGTGGCCCAGGTGTTCTCCCACACACATCCGTTTTAGCACAGGGCTACCCATGTGGTTTCCCTTTAGTTCAAAATTTGGATTTTTATTCCCTCCTACCTCCTAAGTTAAGTTTTTCTTTCCCTAGGAGGTATCCATCTCTATATCATTATCTATATATGAAATATAGATTCACACTATGCATGGGTAAAGTCTTGCTGTTAAAACTGACCCTTCTTATAGACTACAGATAAGACATTGAGCAATTTCCATAGATACTAAGTCATCTCTATAATTGATTAGCATTCAGACTTTAGGAAATGATAGTTGGTATAAGAAAATACAAACACAGCCCCTTATTTTACTAGAGAACAAAATAAAAACATAAACCAAAAGAATGGGATTTGAAAAGCATCCATATATTTTATCCAGAATGAGCTATAATAGGTAAACCTTGAAAAATATCAGGATGTAATTTGCCATGAAGTTTGAGAGCAAACAACCAGTCGATGCTGACCACCTAATTATAGTTAAATAGTGAAAAATAAGCTTTCTTGTTTTGGATTTCTTTTGGATTCCCTGTATTATAGCCATCTTAACAACAGCAGGAAAGAAAAAAATGTAGAAGAGCTATATCAATAAGCTAAAATTCATCTGTAAGGCTGATTTCTAGTATTTCTATTCCATATGGCCTCTATGTGTACTGAGAGGTTTCCTGTTATATACTTAGAAAGTACCTTTCTCCTTGACTACGGGAACCTACCCATTATTTTATCCCAGATCCTCAGAGGCAAAGCATAGCTCAAGCACTTATAAAATGCAACTTTTTACTCAGAGACTCTTTCCCATTTGAAAAGTTACCTCCTGGTGCCAGATGTACTGAAAAACCACTCAAAGTGGGTCACAACCAAAAATAATGGGTCAATGCAAAAAAACTTAAGAATTAGGGGGGAAATGACCTCTATTTCATAATTACTACTTTAAACATATTTTTAAAAATCAGCTTTGTTTTATGATCATTCAAGCATTGTAAAGCCTAGTTGGAAGTTACTTCAAAGTCTTTTTCCCTGGCTTTTCATTTCGTTAGTGTTAATACACAGAATAGAAATAGCAGGCGTGATTTAGAACTGAAAACAAACCCCAGAACCTACACAGTTCCCAAGTGCTTATATCTTGGAAAAAGGACAAAAATATCTAACATTTCACTACTTTGTACCTCTAAACTCAGTACAACAGTTAAAAGAGAAGAGGCTTCTATATATACCTGCTTTGTGAAATGGTCTCAGTATTTATTGTTGTCATAGTCATGTTTCAAGGTGCCAGCCAAGCCCAAACACAATTCTTTAGAACTGAGCTTTCAGACACATTCTCTGCTCAGCTATTGAGCCCATCTATAAAGTTCATGCCTTTCTGATCACACCTGACCTAGAGAGTTCGATAAGTGGGGTTGGGTCAAGCAGATAGTATCTTCAAGAATTTTAACTAAGAAGAACATATGAACTAACACATGAAAGTAACTAGGTGGGGGAAAAGCAACTCCCCTCTTACACAGAGGTGTGCATGCATGCACACACATACACACATGTGTCTATACAAACCCCATCTGGAGGGCATGCATAAGCCTCACTTGAGCCACATGTCCTGCAAGAAAATACTTGCCCTTCTTAAGATCCATCCCACCTCTCCCTCTGGCTGATACACTAATAACTAGGATCAAAACCTCAGCATAGCCCAGCAAGGAAAGTACTGTCCATATAGAAGATAAAGAGATCATCCCAGCAAGGACTGGCAGGACCTGGCAGATAAGCTCCACCAGGAGCTGAGAGAACATGTCTGGGGATAGGCTCTGCATATACTAAACCAGGGCTCAGTGTACAGCTGAATAATGCAGAGTTTGCTCACTGGGCATATTGTCCCAAGGTTTAGAAACCATGCAGTTGCCAGAACCCTTAAAGGGGATCCTGATGAAGCAGAGGTGCTAGAGCTCCTTGGCCTTGACAGCCAAAGGAACAAAAGGCTTACAGATATAGCATACTCAAATGAATCTACTATGTACAACTCCAGAACTTACCAAATGATTGTGTTCACTAGGGAGACACGGCCCACACTAAGACGTAAAGAAATGTGCTAGTGAAGAGTTCAAAGCATCACTGACCTCAATAATGGCTCAGTAATGGTCCTCTGCTAGGCAAGACTGGTGGGAGGGATGGTGTTACAGAAACGGGATCTTGGACAATTGATGAAAAGTTTCTGAAATAAAAGAGGCCAGAGAGAAGGACTTACCATAAGATTCAAGTCAGATGAGGGGCACCTGGGTGGCTCCATTGGTTAGGCGTCCAACTCTTGATCTCAGTTCAGGTCTTGATCTCAAGATCATGGGTTTGAACCCCACATTGGGCTCAACACTGGATGTGGAGCCTATTAAAAAAAATAAATAAAAAGATTCAAGTCTGATGGAATTATTAGCTGGCAGCAAGACCAGATTGCTAACCAAGGGACTGTGATCCATGGAGATTCATGACAAATAAACATAGGGGCAACATAGATGGGAAGACCAAGAAGTTTGCTGCTTGATACAGAATCAATAGAAACAATCACAGTCCCTAGCTTGCTCGGTTTCCAGTCCCAAGCAAGTTCTCAGAGCCAGGGCCCACTGATTGAAGGAGACGATTAAGGTACAAGGTTGGGTCTCTGCAATACTAAAGCAAGTTGTAAAAAGAAACCTATGGCCAATTACCAAGTGAAGGAACACAGGAAAAAGCATCCAGATATTTACAAAGATTTTGTTTACAGGATCTGATCTATTGTTGATACTAAAGGTCCCCAAACACTGTGATAGCCCCCCTATTACTGGAGGACATATGCAGGCCAGGTAATAATATCCTGGCCTAGGTCCATCTCATAGTGAGGACAGGGCATCCAAAACACCACCTGGTGGTCATTTTCTGAATGCCTAATCACCCTGGGTATATTTGGGAGCTGGCAGAATCCTCACAGTGGCTCCTTGCCCTGCAGAATGAGAGCTATTACAGTAGGATTTTCAAAGCAGAGGTCTCAGAAACAGTACCCTCTGACAGAGACACTTAATTACAGCAATACAGCATTCAGGTGTGTGTGTGGGGGGGGTGTTGCCTAGGTGGCTCAGTCAGGTAAGCATCTGCCTTCAGCTCAGGATCCTGGGATCCAGCCCTGAGTTGCTGGGCTCCCTGCTCAGCAGAGAGTCTGCTTCTCCCTCTTCTTCGTCCCGCTCCCCTCACCCCGCCCCTCTTGCTCTCTCTCTCTTAAGTAAATAAATCTATACTTAAAAAGAAAGAAAGAAAGAAAGAAAGAAAGAAAGAAAGAAAGAAAGAAATCCAACAATGCAGCATTCTGGGTAAAACAGAAACATCTGCAGACTCAGTAACTTCAAGTTCCTGGTTATGTTGTGCTATCCTCAACAAGGTCAAGAGCACTTCACACTGCCTATCATTAAGAGGCACAGAGCTTGGCAGTCTGCTTCAGGCTTTGGAAGCAGTATATACTCCTTGAGAATACCACTCCAATCTATTTTTATTTCACGTTTTAAGAGGAGAGCAGAGCAATGACTGGCTATGCAGTAAGTGGGAGGCTGCTTGGGCCACATGACCCAGTGGTTGGCCATGTGCTAGACAAACGTGGGATAGATAAAATACAATACAGAGTTCCTGGCATGCTACAATTGGGTATGTGCACAGACATCGAAGACTTAGGAGCTAGGCTATCCCTTCAGAAAACAGTTCCTGGTGTGCTATCTGACCCTAGTGGAGACTGAGCATCTGACCCTAAGAAACCAACTGCCTAGGACCATAGCCACCAACAGAGAGCTGTGTGCTAGCGAACCTACAAGACTAAAATCTCAGGTGGGTACAACAGACATCTGTTGGATGACAGGAGTGGTCCATTAGGGATTAAGCCCTAGAATGCCCTGAGGACACAAGTAAATTCCAGGAAGAATTATCTCAGACCTCCCTCCCTCAATGTCTCATAGCTCGGTTGTACCAATGATCTCATGGCTGCTGGCATTAGGAGGTCCCTAATGACTAGTTGAACAAAGACAAAGACAAAACACAGGTCTGATTCAAAGATGCATCAGCTCTCTGTGTTGATGCTGGCCAAACACGGATTGCAGTCACATTACAGCCCACTCAACTGGAGGCCCTCGAAGAGAATGTGTACATGTGTTTGGATGATAGAGTATGTTCCAGTGGGCAGAACTTAGGAGTCTGTGGTCTCTTGGTTTACATGTAAAGAGAGAGGAGCTTGAGGAAAGAACATCTGGGTATTCTGGAGCAGCAGAAAAGGGTTTGGCTGGATGGTGTGAGGACAGGAAGGAACAATATTGCAAAGTTGGAGCCCAGCAGGTCTGCTAAAAGGAAGTGCCTATTCTAGACTTACTCATTTTTCCATGAATTTTTATTTCTTTACTGATTTAGAAAAGCTCCTTGTTTATTTTAGATACAAACTCTCTGTTGTCATATGTACTTCAAGTATGTTTTCCTACTGACTAGTTTGCCATTCCACCTTCGTTAGTGTAAAATTTGGTGAATACTCCTAATTTTAATCTAGTACAATACATGAACTTTCTATTTTCCTTTAGAATTCATGCTTTTGTGCATGTTTCGTAAATGTCTCAATGTCAAGAACAGCCTTTATTTTTGTCCAGATGGTTTTGTGTTGTATTGTTCCCATTTCAAACTAGATAATAGCAGGAACTAATTTTTGTGTAAAATGTGAAATAGGATGAGGGTGAAATGAAGTAGGATTTTCTTTCAGTTTTTTTTTTTTTTTTTTAACACAGATAGCCAATTGGTCCAGAACTATTTATTGAAACACAACCCTGTCCCCTCTGCACAGCAATGTAAACTTTGTCACATGGTAAGTGACTTTTAGGTATTGGGTTTGCTTCTGGACTCCCCATCTGATTCCATTCAGCATCTGTTTCTATTTTCTTCTGAGAACAGTTATCTGCTTTAACTATTACATCCTTAGAATAATTCTTGACTTGAAGGCTTCTGGCTTCATTGCAGGTGGGTGTTTCTTCTTTTCTTCTTCTTCCTCTAATTGTCACAGCTTTTTTGTTTGCTTGTTTGTTTGCTTGTTTGTTTTTCTTAATATTTATCTATTTATTTGAGAGAGGGAGAGTGAGTGAACAAAGGGGAGGGGTGGAAGGAGAGGGAGACAGAATCTCAAGCAAACTCCTTGCTAAGCCCGGAGCTGGATACAGGCTCCATTCCATGAAGGTGAGATCATGACCTGAGCCGAAATCAGGAGTCTGATACTTAATGGACTGAGTCCCACAGGTGACCCCAAGTCTTTTTGTTTTTAACATTTGTTACCAATTCTAGAATCAGCCTTGAATTATAGTAAATGGCAACTGCTACTTTCGTTGAAATTACAGGTGGGTTTAGAGAAAAAGGACATCTTTACAACAGTCTTCTTCCAAAAGATGAAAAGGAAAGATGTCTTCACGTTTAAGTCTTTTTAACTTTCTTTCATTAATGTCTTTATAGTTTTAGTATAGAGGGAATGTGCACATCTTTTGTTAGATATGTTCATACACATATGATATTTTAATATTGTAAGTACTTAGAATTCTGTTTCGTGCTGGTCACTGGTTTATAAAAACTATTGACATATACATACTCATCTGGATCATACCAAGTTCTTTCTCTAGATTTTGGGGGATTGTTTTGTTTGTTTGTTTGCTTGTTTTTTGCTCTTCATTTTTTTCATGAGAATATGAGACATTATTCTTTCTTTGAGTTTTGGGTCACTTCACAACCTATCCTGGATGTTACATTTGTTATATTTTGAGGCTTTGGGGTGCTGTTACATTCCTCCCAAGAGTGATGCTTTTGGTTTCACACACAATGTGTCTGATTATTATCTGCAACTTTGTCTGGAAGGCAGCAACTTGAGTTCCAGTTCAGCACCTGCCCACTAAAGTAGGCCCTGCTTAGTCCACCCTGTGCATCTTTGGTTCAGGTATCAGCCAGATATATTGCAAAGGTTATTGGCAGAATTTTGGTTTTCCCTTCTTGGGCTTTTGCTTCTTACTTCTTTCCAGTGTCTTTGGTAGCCCACAACTCTCTGGTTCCTCTGGCCAGTAATACTGCGTGTCTCCTTGTCAAGCTTTTTAGTCATACCACCTGATACAGAATGAGGTCTGCTTGTAGGCAAGAAGCTCTGAAAAAGGGAAGCTCATTCCCTGCCCTTTTGTTTTTTACACGATTCACAGTGTCTCTTGCGTTGGTTTGAGTAGTGTGGATTACTTCTGTCCACAGTTAATGGTGATTATCAGAACAGGTGGGTGCTGGGTCTGGTAGGAGCCCCCTCATGCTATCATCATTGTTTTAACCTTCAACTTGGCTTGTCTGTTATTTTCTTTTCCTTCCTTTTTTTTCCCTCTTAGTCTTCTTTTGGGGGCATTATATGCAATTATTTTATTAATTAATAACATACCTCATAAATAAAAAATGTAGAAACTCTGGATAATGTTATTTCCTTCAGAGAAGGATAACCATATTGAGGGGGCAGGGCTCTTTAATCCAATCCGGGATTGGGTTGGCTGATAGCACCCTAAATTTGTTTACTTGTTTCTAGGACTATAGCTCTTCAGAGCTCCCAATTAAGAGAACAAGGTATTCAACAGGACCTGTCTTCTTTGATCCTGAATTCCAATTTTTCCCTCTTCCCTGGGTGAAAGTATTAAACCCCCTCACTCGACTTTCCAGAGGCTTTCTGCTTAATATATAAGTCTTTTGTCTTACATTCTAAGTCTTTTGTCTTACATATTTTAAGAATTTTGGCACTTCTGTAAGGGGGGGGGGGTCAATATTGAATGTGTGTCGCTCTGCGACAACTACTCCTTCCTATTTAGTAATGGAAGCATTTACTACATTATTTATTTTGAATAAATGGATGAATGAAAATCCTTTAAAGAACCCTGTAATCGCACATCACTCTATGTAGTGAGCACAATGGGCTCTTCACTCTTCAAAGCAAAACATAAATATCTTACATACGTATTATTTATCAAATTCATTTTCCAAGTGAACAGGAAAAATAATACACATTAAGGTACATAAAAATAGTGCATTAAATCATGCAAATAGAAGAAGCTCCAAATTTCACATCCAGATTACAGATGAATCTTGAAAGTGTGCCTAACATATGTAAATTTCAGGACAGATTCAAAACATGGATGCACAGGCAAGTCTGGAAACACGGCTACAAAGACACTCAGTGTGACAAGGAACCTCAGTACTTTTCATTGCTGTTTATCAGTTTTAAGGAACTGCTTGGTAAAAGTGCATGGGAGGTCCAAGAAGGATGCTAGGGAGCTTAAGGCTCTTATCCGTGGAGCGGGGTAAGAACCAGTCCAACCCAGTGGAAAGTAGATCTCCCAACAGTTGAGACACAGAACGCAACTATGAGTCCAAAAAGATGGCAAATCATATGTTCCTTTTCTATACCCTTAGAGGATCTCTTACTTATTAAAAAAATAAAACCAAAACCAAAACAAAACAAAAAACACCCTCTTTTTATACAAGAAAAGGTTTAAAAGTTCAAAATAAAAAGAGGGACTTCTGGGTGGTCTTTTGAATGCTCAAATGCAGTTTAGCTCTTTCTCTGGTTACTCTTTTACAGAATTCACTTATACTTGTAAATTTAATGTAATAAAGAACTTTTAAAATAAGTACCTAAGTCCCTCCCCATTCCATACACTTACCCACTTCCCTGTCAGCATCAAAATGTTAAATGTGAATATATCCCTGGGGGCTTTGTCTTCCTATGTGCATCTATATGCTTACATCTTTGCTTATGTGTATGTACGTTTAATATATATATACAAACATTTGTAAGCATCATTTTTTTCTTTAATCTTGCTCTTTTCACTTAATTTGTATTGAATACTTTCCATGACAGTTCATAAAGATCTAGCTCATTCTTTACATTTTGTATGATGGTACCACTTTTTTTTTTTAAGATTTATTAATTTCTTTGAGAGAGAGTGTGTGTGTGCATGTGCGTGTGTGCATGAGTGCAAGGGGCAGAGGCAGCAAGAGAATCTCAAGCAGACTCCCCATCGAGTATGGGGCCTGACGTATGGCTGGATCCTAGGACCCTGAGACCATGACCTGAGCCAAGACTATGACCTGAGCCGAACCCAAGAGCCAACTGCTTACTGACTGCACTGCCAAGGCAATTCCACCTTTTTTTTTTTTTTTTTAATTCCACGATCAATTTACTTACTTTATTTCCATGGGGGTTTGTTTTGTTTTTGTTTTTGTTTTTGCATTTTTAAATAAAGTTGTAATAAATGCCTTTGGATATTAACCTTTTGACATTTGTTAGACCTTATTTATGGGACAGAATTTTTGAACTATAAAATCCCAGCAAAATGTTTGCTAAGAGATGTTCCACATTTCTGTCCCTACTACAATGTCTACAAAGTGCTGGTTCTCCATACTCCTTTTGCTTTTGTGCGTTTTATTTTTCCCCCAAGATTTTATTTATTTATTTGACAGAGAGGGGGTACAAAGAGACCACAAGCAGGGGGAGCTGCAGGCACAGGGAGAGGGAGAAACAGGCTCCTCACAGAGCACAGAGCCCAACACGGGACTCAATCCCAAGACCCCAAGATCATAACCTGAGCCAGACAAAACCTTAACCAACTGAGCCACCCAGGTGCCCCGAGGTTCTCCATAATCCTAATAAAACTCAGTATTTCTAACATTTCCAACCATTTTCATCAGGTAATAATATTTTTATCTCCATTGTATTTAACTTTGTTTTATATTTACCTGATTTGTTGTTGATTTCTAGGAGAAATTTATTTTTTTATTTTTATTTATTTTTTATTTCATTTAACTAACATATAATGTATTATTGGTTTCAGAGGTAGAATTTGGTGATTCATCAGTCTTACGTAATACCCAGTAACACCCTTCTTAATGCCCATCACCCAGTTACCCCATACGCCACCCACCTCTCCTCCAGCAGCCCTCAGTTTGTTTTCTACTGTTAAGAGTCTCTTATGATTTGTCTCTAGGAGAACTTTAAATAGCATGGCTATTAATCCATTAATAGCCATGCTGCAAATAGTTTCAAGCCTTTTTTCTAAATTTGGCAGATGGTATCTTCTGTTGAGTAACATGTTTCTCAATTTTAGGTAACTGTATAAACTTAATTGTATTTTTCAAAACCTGTGGATCCTTGGGTATTTTATTGTTTATTTGGTCTTGTCTTTTCTAAAAAATAAAATTAAAAAATGTGTCTTACTGCTTCCCACAATGATTCTTGTTTTCTCTAGTTCTACTTTCTTTTTGAATTTCAAAAAGTTTGCCTATTTTAGGTGTAAACTTATTTATGACCAAATCTTTTTGGAATATTTACCTCATTGCCTCAGTAAATGCTGTTCTTCCTTAAAATTTCCCACTTTTCCTCTTTTCTGCTTGTCATTTCTTGATTCATATAGGTTCAACTACTTAGATTCATTTTTGTTCTAGATGGTTCCCTTAGAAGCAGCTACTTAGATGGTCTTTTGAAAACAAAACATAGGATCTTTGTCTTTTAAGTTATTTCATTCATTAAATTTTTTTACTCAGGATGTTTGATTTTTTTCCTTTCCTGTTTGATTTTTATAAAGTTTTTATTGATGTGCTTCTTACTTTCCCATATTTGAAGATAATTTGAGATAAGTTTGCTGCAGTTGTTTTATTCTAGCAAATAATTTTTTAGTTAATTTTTAAAAATTAAACACTCGGCGTGCCGAGTGTTTAATTTTTAAAAATTAACTAAAAAATTATTTGCTAGAATAAAACAACTGCAGCAAAACAACATGGATGGAAGTAGAGCGTATCATGCTTAGCGAAATAAGTCAAGCAGAGAAAGACAACTATCATATGATCTCCCTGATATGAGGAAGTGGTGATGCAACATGCGG